>NC_056725.1:105694568-105759568 GCF_019279795.1 Protopterus annectens
TGTCAGCCTTACTGTATAGACTGTACTTTGTTCCTACTTCACCATTTCAGAAAATTAATGCTTTTAAATCTAATGTCCTCCTACTTCTTTATTTTAGAAAATGAATGGTTTTAAATTTAATGTCCTCCTTCTACTTTATTTTATAAATTGTACTGTACACTCATTCTTACGTTAGTAATTGTATAATTAATTTCAATGTTTCTTTTATAAATTGTACTGTACACTCATTCTTATTTTAGTAATTGTATAATTAATTTCAATGTTTCTCCTTATATTTCTGTACTTTCCAAACAAAAACATTTTTTTGAAATTTTCTATGTAAAATTCACTGTAATTTAATTTGTCTTGGAGCTTTTCTCCCCAGGACTTCATTGAAAACGGGTTCCTTGGCCCAATAGACTATCCTGGCCAAAACAACTGCAAATAAATAAATGAAATAAATACATAGAAAGGTTAATAAATGCATACATATATATATAAATATATGTATACAGAAATATATGACATCTACAAAGACATGCAATCAGAAGGTCATGCTGCTGCACATTGGGATTCTAAATCTGGAAATTCACTCACTGGAAGTATTACTTAAAATGGGGAATGATTACATCTGTGCTGCAACAGAGACCTGATTAAAGGCAGCAGGAAGCACCCATAAAGTACCAGCATATAATTAGTTCCACAATTTTTGGCTGCAGAACATGGACTGAAGCTCCAAAGGTGGTGGTATTTTCATATTCATAAAGGATGCACACACCTCCAGAGTGGTAGACCAACATTATGTTTTACAGATTCTGCAGGTGTAGCTGATATTGGGTAAGACAGTGGTTCAGGTTGGAACCTGGTATAGGTCCCCATACATGTCCCAAGACTCACACTCCATGTCCATAAACACCCTGGAGAATATTAATGTCTAACCTAACACTATCATACGGGTTGACTTCAACTACCCCACCATTAACTGGGAAAGCTACTCATGTACTGATGCACATGCCCATCACATCGACCTGGTCCTTCCTAACATGGGCAACTGTTGCTTTGCACCAATAGTCAACTCCTCCCTTGTTATGTCCGAACACAAATTAATCACCTTTGGAAATCTACAGCTCTCCTATCCCCCCTGCACAGGTAACCACCATGAAAATCATTTCCAAAGCTAACTATGACCTCATAAAATCAGAGGTGGCTAAACTCACAGCAGCCATGCAAATGGAGACTAGTCGCTTGACAGCTGAATCAAACAACAATGCACTATGAACATGTAGACAAATGCATGGATACCACCTTATCCAATACAACCAGGATCCTCACCTCCAAAAAAAGAAAGCTGATCTGGTGAGGGTCCTGGTTATATTGGGTAAGGCGGTATCCAGGACCCTCACTCCAAAAAAAAGGAAGCTGATCTGGTGGTCCCTGCCATAAAGAAACTGTACAACAGAAGGAAGGAACTGATATGGAATAAAATGAAGTCCCAAGACAGTAAATAAACCCTTATCAGCCTCAATGAATAGTTGAGATCCCTTATCAAATACTACAAAGTTAGCTGTGAGAAGCGAATTGGGGCACATAGTAAAGACAGCCACAAGACCTCATACATTTATGTAAAGCATCTCCATGGCAATACCAAGAATTGTTCTGAGCTACTAGACAATGGTACCTTCCAGACTGAGACAACAAATAATGCCAATATACTGGCTGGCATCTTGGTGCAAACATTACCCCTCAACCCCCCCCAAAGGACCAATCACAATACCAGTACATTGCCAGGCACCCAGTGTTATTGCAGCACAGGTTAAAACACCACTGTCCAAGGCCAAGAATACAGCTTCTATGGGACTGGAGATTATCCCTGGCTGTGTTCTACATAAACTGCAGTGTGACCTGGCACCTTATCTATGTGCTCTGTTCAAGCACAGCCTCACCTCAAGCTTTGTCCCTACTGAAATGTACACTGCTACAGTCACCCCTCTCCACAAATGAGGTGTAACTACAGACCCTGGGAAATACTACCCCAACTGCCTGACAAGCCTGTTATGCAAAGCTATGGAATGCATCATCATGCACCTAATAAACAGGGATATGGGAATCTGCAGACTCAGGATCCCACACAATTTACCTTTGTGAAGGGCAGGTCATACTTGCTCACTCAACCTGGTTATCAGTCACCTCAGCTGTGGATGAAGGCAAGGTGACACATGCAGCCTATATTGATTTGGCCAAAGCCTTTGATAACATTACCCACTCACTAAGCCCGGCATCAACCCCTATATCACTAGGTGGGAACAGAGGCACAAACACAGGGGTAGAGTGGACATACTGCTATCAAACATTGAGACAGTTGCAGATGTCACTGGGTTTGTTGTATCATCCTTTATGAGGAATATGACGGTGGTAATACCAATAGATGTGAGTATTTACTGACTGCATTCCCCAGAGTCCACAACTGATTTATCAAGGACATCAACTGTCTGGTGAACTCACAAAACATAACTGGCAGACATGTGGTCAGTCTGTGGAGAGTGTGCCAGTGGAGAGGTATGTCAGCGACATATAATTGTGAGTCATGACATCACACACTAAATGCATGCCCACACAAACCCTGTCAAGCTGTCAATCCAGCATGTGTATAACAGCACTGATGACATAGAATCTGTTCACAAATCTGGGGATATGTCCCCCATGTTGGCTGGCTGTCTCCACATGTCCTGTCCTGTGATGTATTGCCAATTACTGTATGTGAAACTGTAGGCCACTACCTTTGTAATGTCCCTCACACAAGCAAGGAAGTGGGGCAAGGCCCATATTAAGGAATGTCCCATATGTCAGAACTAGCAGCAGTGTCCAGGCTCACAGCACAATACAATGTGGGCACCTACATAGTGGTATGGCGTTAGCAATACCTGACATCTGCACATCTGTACAGAGGACAGACAGAAAGTAGATAGCCAAGAGGTTATGCATTAGGATGAATGTTTTGAAAGATACATATCTGAAACAGAAATGTATGCCATTACTACATGACGGTAGTCTTCAATGACATATCCAAAAACATAGTAGTCTACAGTTAATATCAACATATCAGATCGATATCCAACATGAGATACATATAAACATACAGCTCAAACACCAAGAACAAGATACTTAGTACTCAGAGTCCAGCTTTACATGCAGGAGTGCATGGTTCCAGTACTACAATCTGCAATCTACTCTTACTTGAAAAAGCACTGTTAAAAGTACTAATGTAATGATACAATATGTGTTAAACTATTTCTGTCAGCCAGTGCACTGTAGCTAGTGCATGCAAGTGTGACTGCATATAGCCTGAGATACTACCTATGTATGAAACAAATCCAAAGAGAAAAGATTGTGGTACTATCCATGTATACCCAGGTGTCCCATACAGTATACTCACACCCCTTGCTACTGTAATGACAGCATATAGAAGCATGTTATGTACAGGAAATTAAATACACTTATTAAATATATCATTACCCTGCTATTTTATCAGACTGGAATGTGATCACTGGTTACCAGGGCTCAGCTATGTAGGTGTAAGCACTGTTTAAATGTAAATGCTAAGCAGATTTGCGCAGTGGTAAGTGAAGCCTACATGGTGGAAGTGTGTTTAACTGTACATTAGCATCGCTTACCATCACACAAACCCACACAAACACACTCAAAGCTGCTCAAAACTGCCTAAACCACTCTGTATGCAACAGTTCTTGTTCTGCCTAGCAACAAGATAAACCGTCCTTGCAGGTTTTGAACATCTGACACTGCACACTATACCCTATACAATTTACCAGAAAGCCATCTCAGCTGCATTGTTTGAGGATGTTTTCTCAAACATACACTTCTTGACAGCCAGTTTACAATGGGAAGAGACAAGAGTGCAGTTAGGAAGGATTGGCAAATAAATATATATATATATCTGAATAGAAACATACATAGAGAGAGAGAGAGACATATAGGGGGATCCATATATATATATATATATATATATATATATATATATATATATATATATATATATACACAAATACATATATATATATATATATATATATACAAATACATATATATATATACATACAAATACATATATATATAAATACATATATATATATATATATATATATATATATATATATATATATATATATATATATATATATATATATATATATATATATATATACATACAAATACATATATATATATATATATATATATATATATATATAAATACATATATATCCCTGACATACTTTTTCCAGAATCAATCATGGTCGAGCATACTTACGTGAAAATGCTGTTCACCGAAGCAGCATTTTCAAATATGTTTGTTAGGACCGCACTACAGTGTAGATAAGGGAAAATTCCCTTTTCCCCACTGTAGTGCTGTCTCGGAGTGAGAATATTAAGGTACGGGGGTGTGGGGGGCATAGCCACCCCCATGGGGTGAAATGCTTTTTGGTTTTCTTTTCTTTTTTTTTGACACATTTTAAAGAAAGTGCTTTTCTCTAAAAGCACTTTCATTAAAATGTGTTTGGTGATGTTGGGTTCGACTACTGCAGCTTTGTGCAATAGTCTAGACCCATACACACACACACACACACACACACACACACACACACACACACACACACACACACACACACACACACACATATATATATATATATAGATCACCTTAATTTGCCTGACAGTTAATTTGCCCGACAGAAATTTCAGGCAGTCCAATTGCCTGACAGTTCATTTGCCCGACAGTTCATTTGCCTGACAGCTCATTTACCCGACAATTAGAAAAAGGCAAATAAAAGGTGTATGTCCTTTTCCCCACAGTAGAGCTGTCCTGGAGTTAGAATATATAGTTAGGGAGTGTGGGGGGCACAGCCCCCCACACTGGGGGCTGTGGGGTGCAAATCCCCCACCTACTTTGGTTTTATATCGTCCATTTTGTTTTTTTATTGTTCACTAAAACCAAAGTAGGTGGGGGGCTTCATTCCTCACACCCCCTAGTGTGGGGGCTGTGCCCCACACACCCCTTAACTATATATTCTAACTCCAGGATTGCACTATTGTGGGAAATGGATGGTTACCTTTTATTTGCCTTTTTCTAATTGTCAGGCAAATGAACTGTCAGGCAACTGGGCTACCTGAAATTTCTGTCAGGCAAATAAACTTTAGGTCAAATGAAGGTGACTCATATATATATATATATATATATATACATATATATATATATATATATATATATATATATATATATATATATATATATATATATATGTATGTATGCACATATATATATATATATATATATATATATATATATATATATATATATATATATATATATATATATATATACACACAGACATACAAACATACATACATATACAGCTATATATATATATATATATATATATATATATATATATATATATATATATATATATATATATATATATATATATATATATATATGCATACATGTCCCAAAATGCCCATACAAACATATGCTGCTGATAGACTATCCACAACTGGGGCAGCATGCACAGTTGGATACAAAAGCAGCCATGACACTCACATTTGCCCCCCCCCCACAGTCCAAATAAATAAGTGAACAGTACACTGCTACAAAATCTTGATAGGCCATACACAGTGGCCAGACATACAATAACCTCTTAGCAAAACAAATAAAATGTCTGAACATAGCAAAGAAAAATACAACCAGCCAGAAATTCACACATGTTTATTGTACTCTGATGTCTTGGCCAATGCCTTCAATGAGTAAATATTACCAGAAATACATGCCTTAATCACAAGAAGCAATTAACACCTAATTACATAACTGAATATACATTAAGAGGGTTCGTGGTCTGCACTCTTGTGGGAGGAGAGGCTGGACTCTGCCCTTCTGAGCTGGGAATTTCTGGTTAAAGGCTTATAGTGCATGCATATCTGAACTGTTTCTTACTGAAGTTGGTGCGCCTTGTTTGCTGTGGCATAGACTGGATTCGGGCCTGCTGGATCTAGCTTTGTTTGTGTAACTTGAGCACTAATCCAGACATTCTCTAAAGTATTCAATGGTATTTATTACTGCTTGGTTGTAACTTGATTAAAGTGTAGCTATCATTCAAGTCTTTTGGATTAAGCACTTGGGCTTCAGACCAGTTGTTTTACATTAGGAAGGTTTGTGGCAAGCACTGTGGTGGCAGGACAGGTAGCTTTCATCCTTCTAAGTTGGGAACTGCTGATTGAGAGCCCAGTGTCCAAGTGTATTAGTTCTGGTTTAGGCACTTGGGCTTCAGGCCAGTTATTTTACATTAAGAAGGTTCGTGGACTGCACTCTTGTGGGAGAAGAGGCTGGACTCTGCCCTTCTGAGCTGGGAATTTTCTGGTTAAAGGTTTATAGTGCCTGAATATTTGAACTGTATCTTACTGAAATTGGTTCACCTTGTTTGCTCTAGCATAGACTAGATCCAGGCCTACTGAATCAAGCTTTGTTTATATACTTGTTGTTTGTTTGCTTGTTATTTCCCTGGAAGCTAATTCACCTAAGACGCAACTTCTCAGCTTCTGTGGATCACTAGTGATATCTGCATTGCTTACTGTACTTATTTCCTTGTTTCACTTGAAAGAAAGTTACTGTTTGTCGTTTTGCATTTAGTTACTTGTATCACATTGCACTCAAGTTACCTGGCACTTGCTCACTAAAGCAATTATATAAGTCAGCACTAAAAATTAAAAGCACTACACCCTCACTCCCCACTGGCCCTTGTTTTCAATTAAGGATTTCCCAATATTATTCTAGCATGTCCAAAGGTCAGTTGTCAATCTCCTCTCGGTCCAGCTGGTGAATCTGGGAATCTTGAGGCAATGTTATAACTGCCTCATGTACACAGACAACCCTCTCCTCCTCCCACATAACACAAATACTTGAGAGATGCAGCTATTTAGCCAAACTGGAGGCTGAGCTCTCTCAACTCAGGACTGGCAAGACCAGACAGGAGGAGAAGGCAACTACACACACCACAAAACCAGCCTCACATAATGCTACCACTCCACTGAATCAAACACATAAACACACAAAGACATACTCGGAGGCTCTGAGTAAAATTTACCTAAACAGCAGAGGCCTCCAAAGCAGACACCCAAACAACTGCTACCTCAAGACACCCCACAAGCAACACATAAACCACAAAAGCAGTGTGCAAAGCAGTCACAGCCCTTAAGGCCAAATACAACACCAAACATACTTGTCATAGGTGACTCCATAGTCAGACACACTGACGCCCCACTCACCAGGCTGAACAAGGAGAGGGTCACAGTAAGCTGCCTATCGGGCGCTAGAATCCGCCACATAACACAAGCACTCGGGTCACTCCACAGCAAGTACAAATATGACACAGTCATTGTCCATGCTGGTGTGAACGACCTGAGCCATACCTCCCTGGACTGCATGAAAAGAGACATAGAGGAGCTCTCTGATTATGTAGCCCAGGCAGGTATGACCCTAACCCTGAGCAGTATCCTTCCTTCACCAAGAATGATGCCACAATATAGAGACAAGATGATCAGCTTTAACAATTGGCTTAATGTCTGGTGTCATTCAAAGGGGATCCAGTGTCTGTCTGCCTGGGATGACATGCTTGACAAGCCACGCTGCTTCGCAAGGGACGGCTTGCACCTGTCACCCTGGGATTCCGGATATTGGCTAAGGCTCTTGCCACCCCATAGTGCCTTTTTAGGCAAGGCTCAAATTCTAAACCTACCACCCTAGAAAGCAAAATGGGAAGAAATTGAGGGTAATGCTGCTCAATGCCAGAAGTCTAAATCTCAAAATGCACACACTCGAGGCCCTTCTCAGTATGGAGAACATCGATGTCTGTGCTGTAACTGAAACCTGGTTCAAGGCTCCTGAGAGCACCCGGCACTATTAGGTTTTACCTCATATCATGCGTCGCCCCAAAACCGGACCACTCCACAAAAGGAGGTGTATCCATATTCATAAAGGATACTCACACCTCCAGGTTGGTGGCAACATGAAGCTTCGGAAACCATCCAGGTGCAACTAACAATAGGCAAAACTGCTCTACAAATTGTAGCATGCTACAGGCCACCCTCTCAAACTCAGGAACCCCACACAGCCTTCCTGAAGACACTGGAGGGTATAAATGTATCTCCAAACACCATCATATTGGGTGACTTCAACTACCCGAATATAGACTGGGAACATTACTCAAGCCCTAACTTTCTAGCCCAACGGTTCCTGGAGTTCATAAATTCAAATGCCATGGAACAGCTAGTCACTGTTCCACGAGAGGAGAAAATATACTAGATCTCATTGTCACAAACATGGGGACAAAATGCTCCACACGAAGTATATACCTCATTGGTGAGATCTGATCATAAACTAATCTCACTGGAAATCCAAAGTCCGCCCCCCCCCCAAACAAAAAGACCATAGTGAAGAACTTCTCTAAAGCAAACTTCACACTACTCAAGACTGGTGTGGTATCCTTCAAGGCCCCTGAGTCAGAGGAAACCACAACCCAAGCTATGGAAGCCCTTACAAATGCCTTCTATGAACACCTCCAGGACTGCATGGATCA
Organism: Protopterus annectens; assembly: GCF_019279795.1. NCBI lineage: Eukaryota > Metazoa > Chordata > Ceratodontiformes > Protopteridae > Protopterus > Protopterus annectens. Next base: position 105,703,190 of record NC_056725.1, read on the forward strand.
GGCAATCCCAAATAAAACCAAGACTCTTTCCACAAAGGGCAAACGTCCAGTCTGGTGGACCCCAGCCATTAACAAACTTTACAATAAGAGGAGAAAGCTATTACATGATAGAACAAAATCCATAAAAGGGAAGTCACCCCTGATCATTATTAGTAAAAAATACGAGCACTCATAAAATCAACTAAGGCCAATTTTGAGAGAAAAATTGCCATGGATTCAAAGGACAATCATAAGGCCTTTTTCAGCTATGTTAGGAACCTGGGTGGAAACTCACAGATATGCTCAGAATTAGTCCAAAATGATACAAAAATCACTGAACCCACAGACATTGCCAACATACTGGCAGACAGGTTCAGTGCAAACTTCACCCCTCTCCCCTAAAGGAGAGATAACTATCCCAGCCGAGTGTAGCCTCCCGGACATCTCAAATGCAGGTGAAAGCTGCTCTCTCTAAAGCTAAAAACACAGCATCAATGGGACCGATGGTGTCCCCGGCTGTGTGCTACGAGCTAAATGAGGAATTAAACCCGCATAAGGCAGCTGTTTAATCTCAGCCTTACCACAGGATACGTGCCCAAGGAGAGGCGTCACGGCAACTGTGGTCCCACTCCACAAAGGTGGCGCCTCACGGACCCTGGTAATTACCGCCCATAAGCTTAACAAGTCTAGTCTGCAAAGCTATGGAGAGGATCATAATGGAGCTCATAAACAAAGATATAGGGGACTTGCAGACATTGGACCCGACCCAGTTTGGCTTTGTCAAGGGAAGATCATGCCTTTGAACTTGGTCGACTTCTTGAAATAGTCACCAAGGCCATTGATGAGGGAAAGGCAGTCCATACAGCCTACCTTGACCTTGCAAAGGCTTTCACACAATACCCCACTCGGGTATTGTAGAAAAACTTACCAGCTTAAATGTAAACCCATATGTCACAAGATGGGTTGCAAACTGGCTTAAGGACAGAACCCACAGGGTTAGAGTTGCTGGCGCTGTGTCAGACTCCAAGCCGGTCACAAGTGGTGTCCCACAGGGCTCGGTCCTTGGCCCCTATTGTTTGGCATCTACTTCTCAGAAGTACAGGCCAACATGGGAGGACTTTGGCTGACAAAGTTTGCAGATGACTGCAAACTGGGCCATAGTGGAAAGTGCATCGGACACTGATATCCTTCAGAAGGGACTCACGGAAACAGATAGCTGGTGCCAGAGCCATGGCCTGAAGTTAAACGCCAAAAATGTATAGTCATACCCTTCGGGAAAAACAAGGTAACCCCAAGCTACCATATAGGTGGCAATCCACTAAGCACAGAAGAGGTTATCAGGGACCTGGGGACCCAGGTTGACAGTGGCCTTTCTTTTGACACTCACATTGCTAAAGTGGTTAGAAAGACCTTCTACATTGCCCACCTGATCATGAAGGATTCACATCCAGATCTAGTGAGGTCATTGTTCCCCTGTACTCTTCACTTATCAGACCAATGATCGAGTACAATGCCCCATTCGGGATGTATCTCACCCGACATCTGCAGCAATTGGAGAGACCCCAAAGTTCCTCACCAAAAGGATAAAGGGACTCCAAAATCTGTCATATGCTGCCAGATTGAAGAAACTCCAGCTCTATTCAGTCGCCTACCGCCTGCTCAGACGTGACATGTGCCTGCCATACAAGGCCATGTCCAACCCGGAATTAATGGACATGCTCCACCTCAAAAATCCAAACCCACCAAAAGCACTAGAGCAGGCGACTTAAACCTTAGCACGGATATAAATAGGACGTGCTGGAGGGATAGATTTATCACTCAGAGACTCCCTATGCTGTGGAATAAAATCCCGGTCCATGTGAGGCAGAGCACCTCGCTGACTCTGTTCAAGAGAAATCTAGACCTGTGGATGGGAGATCGTAGGTTTACCCCGGGAATCATCTCTGGGTCACTGCTGGACAGAGGCACAACAAACTAATGGGCACAGTATTTTTTCATATAAGGGTGTAAGCCACAATAATTTGGGCTAGGCTTATAAATGCCTTAGGGCAGATAGCCTAGTATAGACCTATGAACCTATGAACCTATAATAGACAACTTCCAATTACAAATGTCATTTAACCCTCTACGGGATAAAGTATCACAGTTAATATTAATACATTGAGTCTGCACTTAGCAATTGTCCTTTTATGAATGTTTCATCACACTGAGGAACAGACATTTTCAGAAACAGTACCTTGAGACCCACTACTGTCCCCATTGTGTGATTTATTCAAATGAACAGCTGTAGAACTGACATATTTCTTATCAGTAATACGTCTGACATGTTCTAATAGCCTAGTTTTAAAACATGTGTTACTGTCCCCCACATAAAATATGTTACAAGGGCCTCTAAGAGCATTCTGTATACACGAACCTCTTGAATGTATAAACTTCAAAATCTTTCCTAGTCATTCCTTTCAGCAAGAATTACAGCACTAAATGATATATACCTATCCACCTACTACTGTATGACATCTGGACAAAGCTTGACATAACTGGTGGACAGAAGCCTAAATACAGGGGCTATACATGAAATATTGTTGTTATACACTGAGAAAGTTGCTGGTGTTACAGGGTATGTTGTAACATATATTTTTTGAGGTATATAAAGTCAGAAAAACAAATGGATGTTACCATCTACATAATGCAATCACTAGAGTATGCTACTGATTTGCCAAGGACAACACCTGTCTGGGAAACAGCCTATACATAACAGGCTAAGCTGCGGTCATTATGTGGATGGCCTTACAGTTGAGAGCTATGCAGAGACAGAACTTTGTCAGACTGAAACCCATGCAGAAGTAGCATGTGCAGACAAACCCTGTTTAACTAGCATTATTCCAAAGATATAACAGCAATACTCACATTCTGCCCCTAAGTCTTGAACCTTCCCCACCATTTAGCTGGCTTGTCTCCACAAGTCTTGTAAGAGGTAATAGCTCACACATCTCCAGGATGTCTTCCTCACGAGTAAGGTAAAGGGCCAATCCCACATGGAGTACCCATTTATACAAGTGTGTTGCCATGACATTGGCTATTGGAAAGACTACACATCTGCTTTGTATGCAATTAGCAAGTGGGGAATCCCAATAGGTGCACAGGCCATCACCTGGTCATGAGCATCACCTACAAAAGCCATGCTGCTGCTACCTATTCAAACCAGCTCTACCCCTGTAGTGCACAGAGAGAGAGAGAGAGAGAGAGAGAGAGAGAGAGAGAGAAATAACAAATGAAACATAAAGTGGAAAAGAGAAGAAAGAAAAAAGGTAAGTGGAACATGTAAGCAAGTAATTGAATGTAGTACCTGGTCTGTAATAATTGGAAATATGATTTGGAGGACTATATGTCCCAACAAGACATGCTGTACTAATGCCCTGCTAAACAGCTGCTATGGCCATAGCATCTGGCCCTCTCTGCAGTAGGAGATATCACAGACATACCTTTCAGCTGTACAGATCTTCACAGGATGTCCATATTTTACCATCATGTATTTTTGTCTGTTCCTCCTGAGATCTGTACTTTTCTGGCAAATAGCTGAGGATTGAATTCATCAGGTAATGACAAACACTTGAGTTTAAGATTCCACATCCTTAAGAATATTCACCGTAATGCTAAATGGATAATTCTATGAACATCCTATGTTTGTAACAGGAATATTTCAAGCCTGTCCCTATTTATCCCCCCATCATTTTAGGCTTTGTCCAGATGTGATGCTCTAAGAGGTTGTGAGGTAGGATCACAGCTCAGGAGCCTGAGTCACCCTGGGAAAGGACAGCTCATATATGACAACTGCAGGGGTGTCTGTCAAACAGTTGTTTCTGTGCCACTGCTAGGCCAGTTAATGGGATGTTTTCCATATTCATGTTACCTGTGATTATGAGTATGACACGTTTGCCTTGTAAAGCTAAGAGACCTATAGAGGGCATGTGCATTGTAAAGTACTGTTGCAGACATGTGTGTTGAACTGCATGTGATATCTTGAATTAATAACATTCAACTGTACAGTGTTCTGCTGGACAATAAGCACATTTGTGACTGATATCTGTAGTCACATACACATATACCTGTCTTATGTCAGCCAAACCATTGTCAGGTCTGTGGGCAATGACATTGTAACATAATAGCCTACTTATAACTGTTGGACATCTTCCAGGTTATCACAGTAATGTCAAACCCTACTGTGCAATCAACGTACTAATGTATAGTGCAGCTATACTAATACAGTATCAATACTGATGTTCCCTTTGACACCCATTTATGTTTGCCATTGTCTAGATGTACTGCTGTAACAGATTGAGATGTATGATTAAGCAGTAAAACTGTAACTATAGTGTGCCATACTAACATACAACAGAAATGTATACCAGGTATCCCCTGAGCACATGTGTGTATGCTTATGTTCAGCTGAAAGGCACAATACTAAATCACATGGGTTTCAAGCATTTATGTACATAGGTTGTACATGTTGCACATGTGTGTAATATCAGTGTTGGTACATACAACAGACAGAAATGTGTACAGCTACTGGTTGTTGCAGTGCCCTGACACTGATATGGGTACTAGAGTAGGCATGATATTTAGGTATTAATCAAAGAAGCATCCACCTGTGTTATGACCATCTGTTCAGGCCTACCACTACCAGCTCTATCCACAGCTATATACAGTGGATATCACAAGTGTACACACCCCTGTTAGAATGCCAGGTATGTGTGCTGTATGACAATCAGACCACAGAATATCATTTCATAATGTTTCTCATCTTTATGTGACCCATAACCTGTACAATTCTATTGAAATACAGTCAAAGGTATTGCTAGGAAAGTGAACAACTATTGCCAAGTGAAGATGTGCCATGATGATAGAGTCCAGACCAAGACGGATGAATGCTGTAGCCATCTCAAGAGGTGCATACACAACATATCAGTTTAAGGGTGTGCATACTCATTCAGCTGGCTTATTGTACTGTGTATTATTTCCATATGTTTTCACAGACCTGATTGTTATGTTTTTAATTGAATTGTACAGGATATAGGTCACACTACAGGTGGGAATTTTTATGAAATGGGTTATTGTGGTGTCATGTTCCAATTGCACAAATACCAGGCAGTGTATCAGGGGTGTGTACCCTTCATATCCACTGTAGCTATATGGACACAGCAGTACCTGACCTGTATATCCAGCTTCCACCAAGGTAGAGTAATCCCCTCTGGTGGACAGCAGCAATACACAAACCACATAATAGGTTGCTACATTGAATGTACAGGGACACATAGGTGCAGGCAACAGTTTTGAAGCAAGTCCACCTATATTTGAGCAAGCATGTAAGTTCATGGTTGACTTCCTGTAAGGCTGACTATGAATCGGACATATCCACACCACTAAGGATAATTGCAACTGTGTCTCCACATATGTTGTAAGTCTTAGATGAAACAACACAATTCACCCTGTACTAGGTAAAGAACACCTCATACACATATGGCATGTATATAGGCAACCTGCAATCACAAAGGTTAGGAAGGAACATTGCCATTCAGTCCACCCAAGCTGTACAGGGAGATATGCACATCAACCATACTCCTCCCCTCAGCAATGGTGAGCACGTACATATTGCCTGCTGATGGCAACAATGGCATATCTCCATGGGGCCTAATAACATCAGTGTCTCCTTCTACATGACCTCAGGCATGTGCTCAGAGCTCCATCACACACCAGAGTCAAACACAGACCTGACACCATCCACACACCATCCACATGGAAGATGCCCACTTGCAACCCTCTACACAGAAATTAATGGAGGTTAGAGGATTATGCAATGAAGTGTCCAACATTGGGGGGAATAAGATAGCTCAGGGACAGGCATGTAATGCAAGCTGCTATAGCCATGATAGCTTGGAGGGTTTCAGTGTAGTGTGGATTATTTGCAAGTAATATCCACTGTTGATGTGCATTTTGTCAACCGTATGAGGTCCTGTGAACATTTTCCTGTTTATGTCTTCCAGGTAACATGCAGAGTGCTTACCTACCAGCATTCTCTGTTGGGGAAACAGACATCATCACCCAATATGTGATTTGACATTATACCCTGTCATTTGGTTGGAGAGCAGAACATGTGCAGGAGAGGACTTCCCTGTGGAACAGTCTGGTCCACAGGGTAAATGATGTCGGCCTGCACAGAAGAACTTATGAGCATGTGCAGCATCAGGCCACTGATCTCAAATGCCATGCCCATCAATGGGCTGTTGCTGTCATCAGGGACTGGCTAGCCACAGGTGGGGGCCCAGCCATCCAGCCCCCACTGACACCCACCAAGTAGCTCTTCACCCCACTTGGGCCACACACCGAATGCACAAGCCATGACACTGAGGGAAGCATTGTGGAGGTGGGCTGCACACACACACAGTCACACACACACACACACACACACACACACACACACACACACACACACACACACACACACACACACACACACACAGGATGAGTAGCATGCAGGTAAGGGCCCATTGGGGAGTAGTACACTAATATATCAGTCATACATCTATCTGTATTGTATCTAGATGGATGTGTCAGGGCCAATTGCAGTTGTGGATAGGGTTTTCTAATGCACGGAGATCCACATCTATAGTGAGGATAGGACATTGTGTATTATTGCAGTTAGTACTGTGGATGTGCAGACATGCTGCATCCATCCTGTATAAAGGCCACATGTGCGTCTGCTGACAATAATTCCCTCTCACAACTACCTAGGACCCTCTGGTCTGCATATGAGACAGCAGCCTGAAGCTGGTGAGTATGACATTGTTCTGTTGTTGCCTGGCAATACCCCACGCATGTGAAGTGCATGCAATTTACTATGCACACAACCATCAGTAATAGCTATATTGATTTATGTTATAGCTATATTGCTTGTTGTGCATGTTCACTTGTGCTGGGGTTAACTGTATTGCATCACAGTGGTCACCACTGGGGCCTATCTGATGTGAATTCAACATTCCTGTAGCATACCTCACAACATGTCAGTGCCAAGACATCTGGACAGATGCCAGCATATTGTGCTGGACAAACTGCCTAAAGTAGGGTCATGCGTGACACATTACTGGTATACAGTGGATATAAATTGTGTACACACCCTTCTTAAGATACAAGGCATTCCTGTTACATACTAATTAGGACCACAATATGACATTCAATACCTCTTTCAACATTTAGTGTGACCCATAACAGGTACAGTTCACTTGTAAAACCAAGCATCTGGACACATATATTGCACCTGTGAGGGCGACAGACATCCTATCAGCATTATCTTTCGGTCAGGTATGATACCTCATGCTGCCATGTGTGTCAGTATACTCACTGTGGCCTATTTAGCTATAATATCACATACATGGGCATTGTTAAGGCACACAGACCACTTCTGACCACGTATAGGTTTCAAACATATGGATATTCCAGACATAGCTGTACAGAGGACTGTACAATGGTTTAACCTGCTGCATATGAGACAGATGCTGTTACCACACTATATAAAGTAATAGCAGTGCGAGGTGGTCACCAGTATTGGGATTAGAACTCCTGCCTATCTAGGTATGTCTACTATAGTGTTACACACTTACCACGCACACTACAGAGCTTACTGAACTTTCACATGGCCAAAGCTGCTGATAACTGCACAGCTGTGGTAAAGTATTACAGGTGGCAGACAGTCTGCCTTCTGTTCCACCCATACATCATGCTATTTCTTTCTGTCTTGCACTTCATCTACCATTATGATTTACTATTTCACCAGGTTATTGTATCAAGAAGTGTGGCACACCTGTGAGTTGTCAGCAGTACTCGTTCATCGCAGATGTCGCCCCAGTACTTACTAGTTATGTCCACCCTTCCTGGCATGTTTGAAGGGTGGTTATCTGTGCCTTCACCCATTAACCTGGTGTACTTGTCCATTCTGGGCACTGTTGCAACTGCTGCATGTACATAGACAACCCTCCCCTCTAAACTCCAAACACTCAGACCTGTGAGGGTTACCCATATATCATCCAATGTGAACATATGCACTCTCCAGCAAAGACTGGACTAGCAGGTCAAGAGGATAAGATCACCACCTGCACCACACCATGTGGGACACATAGCTCACCATAACAACCACTTTGACAGCCATGACATACAGTGAAAAGCCACACACCCACCTTCCCAGAGGCACTCAATGGACATCTACCCAAACAGCACAGACCAGCAAGGCAGACACCCACTCAGACACCGCAACATGGCACTTGCCAAGGGACACATATTTAACCTACACAGTGTGCCCCCAACCTAAGCCCCTAAGGCTAACCACCTTGCACAATACAGTGATCATGGGTAACACAGTACTGAGGCACACACATCCCTCTCACTAAGTTGAATATGGAGCAGGTAACAGCCAAATATCAATCACATGCCAGCATCTAACACATGACACAGCCAGTCATGTCACTCTACAACAACTATAAGTATCACTCCATATCCATGTGGGTGTGAATGACTTGGGACACACCTCCCTGGATCACATGACAGGAAGCATGGTTGAACTCTCTGATTATGTGGTCCAGGCAGGTGTGACAGTAGCCCTGGGCAGAGTACCGCTGTCACCCAGAATGATGCTGCAGTACTATCAACAGATTATTGACTGTAACTTTGGCTTATGTATGTGTCATTTTTAGGGGATCCAAAACCTCTCTGCTAGGGATGGCATGATTGATAGAACCCAATGACTTGCTATGGATGTCCTACATCTGTCACCGCTGGGTTGCCAGGTACTGGCTAAGTGTCTTGCCACCCCTATTGTGCCTTATTAGGCAGTGTTCCTAATGTTATTACCACCATAACAGCTACACATGCATGCAATCTGAGGGTCATGCTGCACAACAGTGGACATCTAACTGTCAGGATGCAGTCACTCATAGCAGTCGTTGGAGTGGAGGACACATTCCTGCTGCAATGGAAAGGTGGTTCAAAGCAGCCAACAGCAGATCTGCAGTATCAGGCTATGACGCATTCCACAGCTGTCAGCCCCCAGACATGGACCACACCACACCTCCACAGGTGGTGTTGTCTCCATATTCATTATGGATAGGAAAACCTCCAGACTAGTATCCCATCATAATGCATTGGAGATACTTCTGGTAGAACTGCCTTGGGATAATAGTGCAATCCAAACCATAGCCTGCTATGCATCCACATCTATGAACCTAGACTGTCAATGTACATTCCTCAATACCCTGTCATCTATGATGGTCCAGTGCAACACTGACATAGTACGAGTCTTCAACTACCCCTCCATCACCTGGGGAATGTAGCCAAGCACCAGTACAGTGGCCCAACACTTCTGGGATTCATTTTCATTGCCCTAGACCAGCTCAAAATGACCCCTGGTAGGGGATGCAACAACCTTAACCTGTGTTGACCACTTAAACATGGGACCGGTGCTCATCCCCAGATGTCAATCCCTGCATAGTGAGATTCACACAGGCTGCAATCAACATGGGACTCAACATGTCAGCCACACCCCACACAAAGATAACCACCTGGCAAAACCTCTCCAAAGCTGACTTTGCAGCCATGAAAACAGGGGTGGATGTCTTCACTGCATCCATGACAATGGGAAGTAGCTGCATGACTGTTGAATCATGCACATAGGCACTGTACAAACAGGTACATGAATGCATGATACTAGCCAGAGCCAACAGAACCCCAACGCTGTCCTCCAAACACTGGGAGACAATATGATGGTCCACTGCCATTACTGAAGTGTGCATCAGAAGGAGGACACTGTTGCAATGAAAGGTGGCGTCCCATGACTGTTAACACCCTTATTAGCCTCAAACACAAATTTGGATCCCTCATGGAATCCCTGACAGGCATCTATGACAGCAGAGATGCAGCAGACACTGACAACAGTCATAACAGCCTTCGATAGTTACATCAACAACCTCCACAGCATTAAATACAAGTGCTGCTAGTTACTGCACAAAGCTAATACCTATCCTGAGACAGCAGCTATTGGCCACAGTCTTGGCAACACATTCAGTACCAGCTTTACCCCTCTCTCTCCCCACAAGTGAAGTGCTGAATGAATGTGTTCTCACGCGCTGTATCCCATTTCCTTTCTAGGCATCTGTGTGTCACCAGGATGTGACCCTGCAGCAAGGGCACAGGGTATGGCAGTGTGGTGACACATCCACTATGTCATAGGCAAGGTACAGTATGTGCATGGTAATTCCCAGTCTGTAACACAGTGATTGCATATGCCTCACAGATTATAGGGCTGAGGGTTGTACATAGGTATATGTTGATGTACAACATCTGTTGTAGAATGGAGAAGGGTACATGTTCTAGTTTGGACACACCTCTAATTTCTAATAACCACAGCCACATGGGATATTCATCAACCAAACACACTGGGATTACTATACACACACACACACACACACACACACACACACACACACACACACACACACACACACACACACACACTTGACAGTACTGAGATCCATAGGTTCATTGCTTCATAGGCGTGTAGTATGTGAATGGGCTTGAAGGCTCTACAAGGCTAGACCAAGGTAATACCCTGGCATCAGGCCACATGACAATAGTCCCCAGTGTGGCTCAGGAGTATAATCACTGGAGTGGTCCCCAGGAGTAGGTATTGTATTCCCCATCTGCTCATCCAGATTTCTATTGTGGGTGGCCAGTGATGTGCACTGCTTCCCATGTATGTGATCTATATTCCATAACAAGGACAATGTCTGGGTTGTGTACATGTCCCACATCTATGTTCTTTGACATGTGGAAGTGTGCTTGAGGACTCTGGGGCATGTTGTATGGACAAATTGGTATCTTCTGATGTAGCATTCCTGACCTCATTTGGTGAGACCTGGCTATGTAACTGAGGTAGTGATTGCACCTACATTGACAGTATGATACAGGTATTCAGTGGAGTTAGTGGTGTCTGTCCATACAGGGCATGCGTTTAAGGCATGGTATTGCCTTTGTGGGGTACATTTGCAGACTCTGCAGTTGCTGCAGGCATCCAGTGGGGAACATGGCAAAAGGGCCACTGTACACATTGACTGGGCTACTGAGGGGATGGAACAGGGTGCCATGTCCTTTTACTTGCTGGATAACACACACTCAGTCAGGAGATGTAACACATCAAAGTACTTTCCGATGTCAGTGGCATTGTTGCATGTAGTCCACTGTAATCACACCATGGGTACTATATGTGAGGCAATATGCAAGGGAACTACTGATATAGTGGTTGTTGCCTAGCCAAGTGTGTTTGTGTATGATTTGTGGGTGGAGAGTGGTCTCTGAGTATTAGAAGGGTTGCCTATATTATTCACTAATCCATACTGTCACGTAATCATTGCACATGGAACTAGACATTTAGGGATGTGGATTGTCTACATCAACCTCGATGGTGCTTGACAACTGTTGGCTTTGTAATGTGGACATTTTGACATATACTAGGTCCTCAACATAATAATTTAACAAAACCCACCCCCCAATGGATCCTGTTATTACACAATCACATCACCCCCCACACAGGATACTGATGATAGACACAAACACACACACTTGCCAGAACTGAGTTTTGAACCCCTACCTAGTTATGTATTGCTACTACAGTGTTATACATTTATTGCACGTGCCACAGAGCTTATAGGATAGATGTTGTCCCAAGGAACTTCTAAGGTGAGGAACATCACCAGCCCTTGTAAATACTGACATTGGGTGGTGTAGTGGGTGAGAGATTCAAAAAAAAACATTTCACCCTACACACACATTTACATTTGCCAGGGGTGAGATTCAAACCTCTAACTATCTTTTCAGACCATTATGTTACACATTTACCACATGCACCACTGACCTAACATGGTCTAGGATTGCCAACAGGTTCTTCTAAGGTGGATGATATCTGCAGGACTGCTAAAATCAGGCACTAAGATGTGTACTGGGTGTAAATGGGACCAACATCTTTGAGGTACGGACATACATATGTACACACACACAAACACTTGCCAGGGATGAGAATCAAGCCCCCTACCTATGTAGTTATTGCTACAACTTTGTTCCGCTTTTATCACACGTGCCATGGAACTTACATGTGGGCGAGCTATGGAAAGGTATGTTTGAAAGTGAGTGACATCAGCAACAGTGCTAAAGGAGGGCTAAGGGAAGTGTTGTAAGTGTGAATGACCACAAAATCAGGTCTCTACAAGTATACACACACTCTCTCACACAAGCACAGTTACCAGGATCAGGATTGGAACTCCTACCTAACTGGTTTGCTACACTATAGTATTACACAGTTATTGCAAGCACCACAGAGCTTATATGTTGGAGAGTTGTCCAAAGCTATCTTTGAAGGTGAGTGACGTCAGCAGCAGTGCTAAATGAGGGGTAAGGGAAGTGTTGTGTGAATGACCACAAAATCAGGTCTCTACAATGATACACACACTCTCTCACACAAACACTCACATTTACACAGTTGCCAGGATTAGGATTTGCTGCACTATAGTATTACGCAGTTATCACAAGTGCCATAGAGCTTATATGCTGGAGAGTTGGCCAAAGGTATCTTTGAAGTTGAGTGACATCAGCAGCTATGTTGAAGGAGGGGTAAAGGAGGTTTAGTGAGTGTGAATGGCCTCAACCACATTCATCTAGAAACACACACACACACTCACATACAACTTTACATTTGACACAACTGAGATTACAACTGCTACATGGATACCTATTTGTACTGTAGTGTTACACAGTTAAAATAAGCACCACTGACACTATAGGGCTGGGGGCTAACCAAAGGTATTTCTACAGTGAATGACATCAGCAGATCATGTGATATAGGCCAATGGGATATGTAGTTGGTGGGACAGGCCTCATAATGGGATTCTCTCTGTTGCTGTCTGTCTTTCTCTTTCCCAGGTCTCTGTGTGTGTATGTTTGATATATTATATTATGTTGGCCTTAGACATGTGTGTGTATTCCTACCCAATGTGTGTGTGAAGTATCAATGGTGTACAATTTGGCGTGTGTGCACAGACATCTGCAAATAACGGATACCTGTAGTCCACTGTGTTGTCAGACATGGGCTTAATTTCTCTAAGTGTAGGAGCATGCCCAGTATGACTTTCTATATTGAGTGTGTGCATCCATTCAAGGGAGAGTTGGACTCCAGTTCAGGGTTTTGTGTGCTACAACTACACCAAGCAACCTGTTCCTGCAGGATATCTGTAGATAGGTTGCCAATATGGAGACACAATGGGTTTAACATACAGGGGATACTGTAAGTATTGCTGTCTGTGCTGCTTGTGTGACATGTTTGGCTGTAGCATAGATATTCTGACATATGTACTGTTTTACACTGTGATGTGTCATGTTATCAACTACTGACAGTTATCTTTTTTTCTCACAGTTATTTACTGGGAAATACAAAATGAATGAAGATGAGACCAATATTCTGAGGTATATAGACTACACATTCTGGCACACACCTGCCATTGTAGAAGGTAGCTACAGACAATAGACTGCTGGTTCTGTGTCAATGGTGCAGCACCTTGTTAGTATGCTGGCTGGGGTTCCCCTCCTTGTGCTTTTCTCAACTTCATGGAATGGCCATACCCTGCTGGGGCCATACCTCTCAGCTGTACAAATACACCTAGGTTATCCAGAGACAGGACTCATATATCTGGTAAGTTTACCTTCACATTGTGGTTTACAAGTGGTTTTGTGGCTATTCATTCATGGGTTTGCAGTCGGGAGTAGTACGGGCAGACATTAGAGTTTCATACTTCACACACTCCATGACATCCATGCTTTTACACCCACCTCCCTGTTATTCTCTCCTCCACCTAACATTATGTAACCAAATTCTCAGAGGTATCCCTATAGTTGGGCCTTTATCCCAGTAGTATTTATGGCCTGATCCACAGTCCTTTCAGTAAGACATGGGGAGGCATGCTACTGGCATTTGTCAACATGGCCTCGCATTTGTTTTCTGTTTACTATGTTAGGTTGTTAGTTGGGACCCCCTGACATTCCGTACGTTGGCACTATGGGTGAGGCATGGACCTTTGCCAGAGGACTGTAGGCTATTTGAGAGTTCTGCAGGCCATCTGTTACTGCATTTCTACATGGGATTGGGGGGGGGGGTACACACCTGCAGACTTTTAACATTTGAAATGACTGTACTGGTATTTCGGTTACTCTGTTGGCTTCCATTTCATATTGTATTGTGACCTATCATGCAGAGGAGGCATATCAGTAGAGTACACATGTTAGATCTTAATGGCATATATTTCAGTTTCAGACTTCTTACCTTTCAGAACTAGAATGCAACTGCCAGCCCTGTTGTAGTATGTCTGTGCAAGTCTGGAGGGGGGCTGTTCACCATTGCCACCATTTGGGGGCCTTAGCCCAGCCTTTCTTCATGGTCATCTACACCTGTCCTGCTGGGTGAGGCTGATGGTGGATATGTGACCCTCACTGACATCCATGTGTGTGACCTATTTACACCCACAGTTTTTTGGGCCATCACATGTACTGCAGTGAGGGTTGTCACCTTGTATAGTGCTGCCTAGTATTTTGACACCAGTATTTGTTATGAATTTCCTGTTGTCCCATATAGCTGTCTGCTGCTATCTCATTCAACCACCCAGTTCCCTTGCATGCTTGCATCCATATCATACATACAAGTATGAGAACATACTACTTCATTTTGTAATTGATAGGAAGAGTGACTTACCTTGTTTCTGGGGCAGTATTGAGGACAGTGCCGGAGGGCTGACTATGTTGAATGCACATAGTACACTCCTTGTACATGGTAAAGCTGAGGTAGTGTCATGTTTGGCATCCCTTTTACTGTATGTGCAAGTCGGATAGAGGTATCATTCCCTGGGTCCCTACAGTGTCAGTGTGTGTGCTATGCATTGACTCTGCCAAGGCCTGGGCATACTGTGCACACCTCCTTCTGCCTACAGGGGCAGGCTCAGGATGTTCCTCCTCCGAGTCCCTCTGTGCCTGTGCTGGCCTTGGCAATGGTGGGGGGCTGTGTGGCCCTGCACTGTGCTGTTCCTGCTGCAGCTGTTTCCACAGGGTCATATTGTGTAGCATGGCACATATTATGAATATTTGTGTGCATGTAGCTGGAGAGTGCTGCAAGGCTCCACCGGATATGCCAAGGCAGTGGAACCGTGACTTGAGCATCCCAAACACACACTCTACAATGATCCTGGTTTGTGCGTGTGCCTCATTATGGTGTTCTTGTTCAGGTGTGTGTGCATTTCCGATGGGTGTCATCAGCCACGGCTCCAGTGCATAGCCAGCATCCCCTACTAGATGGCCATATGGGATGTCCCCCCTGGCAAATGCCTGATACAGCTGTGAGCAATGCCAGATGTGGGAGTCATGATAGCTTCCAGGGCTGCCGGCACACACATTCATGATAATGCCCTGGCATCACACATGACCTGGTAGTTGATGGAGGGGAAGCCCTTGCGGTTTATGTAGACCCTGCCCCGTTCATTGGGTGGTCCTTTGATGTGGATGTGTGTGCAGTCTATAGCATCAACTACCTCAGGTTATTCTGCTATGCGGTGGAAGAGATGCATACGTGTGGTCAGCATCTCATGGGCAGTGGGGAAATATATGTGCTCATTGGCATATTGTGTCATGGTATTCAGGAACTGGTAGAGTACCCTGGATACTGATGCCTGTAAGACTCCCATGTTATCCCCAGTTGGTCTTTGGATGGTACCTGTGGCTAGTATTCGTAAGCCTAGACATACCTTGGTATCCACTGGGATGGGTTCCCCTCTAGTATTTCTGTGTGTAAGGCATGGCCGGCACAGCTCAATGATTTGCTCTAGAATGTCCCTGTCCACCCATAGTGCTCTACTATCTCCAGCTCATGTAGACCCTGGAAGGTTACCCTGGGTCTGTACAATATTCTCCTCCTCCTCACTGTGGGTCAGTTGTCAGAATTCTCCTCTTCACCACCCTCAGTCTCTAGCACATATTGATGGAGTAAAGCAGCAGCAGCCTCTAACATTTTTAGTTAGTTTTGCCAGTTAAAAGTACCCCATCTGCGTACACCGGTGGTGTAGAGTTTGTGGGAAAAAATAGTCTGTAGGGTGTTTGCATAGTTTATATTAATATGCTGGGCTGCTGCATGTGTAATTGGTTTAAATCCTGGTGCGCAGCACGCACATCCCTTTAGTCTATATACACAGTGCTCAGGCACATCTGACACACCCTCTTTCTTAGCTGTGCTTAGCTAAGGACAAACATGGGCCACAGAGCTCCAATGCGCTTACAGCAAGCATAACACACCCCCTTATGAAGTCATTCAGCTCTTACACTTGCATTGTTGTATTGCTACACCTACATGGTTAGGTACTAGCTGACACTTTGAGGAAATCTGTGATTCAGTATAACTCCCCTCATTTGCATATCCCCCAGTGTGTAAGTCATTAGTTACTGCACTAACGCAGACCCTTTCCCCTTGACAATCAGTGCTCCCTGGTATTGTTTACATTATGCATGCCATTGACTGTAATGGCAAAATGCAGAATTAACTTAAAATTGACTTTTCTCATTTTTTTTATTTTCAGCACGATCCCGTTTGTGCGCCACTGCCCTAAGCTTAAATGGCTGTGATCAGCCAAAAAAAAAAGTTTAATTTAAAAAAAAATAAACTGTTATTAATGCCAATGGCCTTATATTTGGCCATTGGCATGTGTGTTTGACTGTAATACATGCTTTCCACAAGCTGTCCTGCCTCTGTTTGTTCAGATACAGAAATGTTTTCAGTTACTGAGTGTATATCATAACCGCAAAAGTGCATAATTTCGAACGGCATTGCATCAAACATGAATATCAAAGCCTTGGAACATCGAATTCTTACCCAGGGCAAGAATTCGATGGGCCATTCCACGGCTTCACTATTTTCTCCACTGGGATGCAATCTCGGAGTTGGTACACAGCCCCTCACATTGGGGGGGGTGTATTAGACATAGGTTTTTGGTGTGCTTGTGTTGTGTGTGTGTTTCTCGGAACAGCAAATTTTTTCCTTGGGAAAAAATTCACTGTTCTGAGCTTTCGATTATATCACATTTCGAACTTCTAAGTTTGAGCTTATGGTGTCCGATATTTTGGAAGTTCGATAATGTAATATAGACCCCCGTTACTAACCGAATACATTTCTGCTCTGGCACTGTTTCTGCACGGAGTCCAGCCAGCTTCGTGGATCGCAAAATCACCTAATTTGCATGTTTTTTACCAGCAAATGAGGTGATTTGCATCCCGCATGGCTTTCCATGCAAGAATAGTGTAGGGCCACTCCTGCACGTGAAGACGGCACTTTTCTGGATCACTTGGAGGCCATTTTCCATGCAGGAGCTCCTACACTGTTCCTGCACAAAATCAGCCATTCGGGAATCCCAGGGTATATTTATAGTTGAATCAAAATAGTAGTCACTCACAAAGAATGCATGCTTGCGAATCATGTTCCCTGCAATCAATTATTGCTTGGTTGAACAACACACACCTATGTCTACCCTTGTGCACCATATGTGGCATGTCATGTCTTTCATGTATAATTTCATATTAAAACTCTGGTGCACAAATGTACAGATTGCTGATTTTGGGACATTTATGGCACAAGCTGTCTTCTGCCTATGCCATATACAAAAGAGTATAAAACTGTGGATTTTAGAGCTCAATCACCTTTTTTTTCTCAAAAGAGTGGCAAAATGTACAGTATTGAGTATTCAGTTTTAAAAGCTTTTGTGTCCTTTAGACGACTGAATGTGGCTGGTGTGTTGTATTATGTTACCTTTCGAAGTACAATATATTTTCTGATCTGGCAATTGTTCACAGACATCAGAACTTTGTCTTAATAGAAGGAACATTTACTAGATGCATTTGCATGGGTTAACAATGGTCTGCTTTGCCTACCCTGATTACATAAATGCTCTTTGCCAACAGCTGCAGTTAAGGTACTTTGTGAGACACATATAGAAGAGTGGACACATTTCCTATGTGTCTTTGGTCACATTCTCTACAGCTGCAGTTAAAGGGCTTGGGGGGCAATATTGTGGTGGAGAAAGAACACACTAGGGCTGTTGAACAAGTACATTCATTCTGGCTACAAATCTTGTTAGGATACTGATGTTACCATGTAGTATTAAACCAGACTTTTGGCTAAACTCTGTTAGGAACAGTATACTGAAAGGTAACAGATCACACATGGTCTTTATTTATTTATTTACATCTGTGAGGCAGGTATATTTGCAGTACCTGAGCACATAGCCATAGCAGTCACAATACATATTTGTTTATTAAATATGTCTTATACTGATCTGTATGTCGAGAAGGATGAGACTGATAATAGCTAGAAAATTTCAGCCATGCTGCAAGTGATATCCTGCTGCAGGCATGCAAGCAACATGGACTATAATTGGTGAGGAGGGGGCATGCAGCATAACCACAGATGAATGAGGTGTGTCAGTTTGTGCTTTGGGATGCAGTCACCATTGCCTGACCAGTTTGATCAGCCATGACTGTGAGTGAGAAGGAATATGCCCAGGTGTACATTAATAGTAGAAACAAATGTGTGTCCTTGTCTCCTCATGGAGCTAATGGAGAAATGTGTTCAGAAAGAAAAATGTAATAAAAAAGGTAAATAGAAATATAGATTTTTTTGTAAAACGTTTTCTGATACTTTAAGAGAGCCATGGACTAAACCTAAACACCAAGAAATGCATGATAGCATCTATCAGAAAGTCATCCACCCTGGGTAACTATCATATTGACAACATGCCCCATAGAGCTGACCCAGTAGTCAGGCAGTTGGGGACAAATACAGACAGTAATGTAGCTTTTGACCATCATGTGTCTATGGAAGTGAGGAAATCATTCTACGTTGTGCAACTTATGAACAAAGATATGGTATCTAGGTCCAAGGAGGTCATCGTTCCACTGTATTTGGCATTCATCAGACATATCACTGAGTACAGTGCCACCTTTTATATGTACTTATCCAGGCACATACAACAGTTGTAACATCCATGGAGTTTCTTCACTAAAGGAATACAGGTGTAAGTAACATGTCCTGTGTACACTGTCTCAAAGCTCTATTGCTGTATTCTGTCTCCTGCAGGCTGTTGAGGGGAGATCTATGCCTGGCATACATGGCATTGTCAGACCACACCCTGATGGACCTCCTACATATCTGCAAAAGAAACAACATACCCTGCTGGACCTCCTGCACATCTGCAAAACAAACAGCATGATTATTACCTGTTCTAAAGACTGAAAACTTGCCTGTGATATAATAGAACCTGCTGGAGAGACAGGTATGTATCCCAGAGACTACCCCTTTTCTGGAACAGGCTCTCCATCCATATGAAGCAGAGTTCTTCTCTAATATAATTCAAGTGTAACTTAGACAGCTGGATAGGGGAAAAGAAGTTAATCTCTGGTATGGTGCCTGTGTCACTAATGAACACAGACAGCATGTAATGGTTCATCTAACAGACCCCTGCTTGTATATGTTTCAAATCCCAAGCCCCTGCCAGCACTTACTAAGGGTGCCAGAACTTGTCAGAAATTTGGGATGTTGCGATTAGGCTTATAAAGGGCCCCTGTGGTCATTACCTAGTATACACCTATGAGCCTATGACCCTATATAATATATTTTTATATAACGTTAGTTTAATTGATTTCTTCCTCAGTGTTGCATTATAGATGGTATCATCATCAGATATCCTGTTAGTATAGTCATTAGAGAAATGGTTGCAGCACTAACAACAGATATTTCAGAACACGGCCATTGATATAATACACATAAAAACACCAGAAATACCCATGAGGCATAGTGAGCTCACATGTGAGATATGATAGCTGCACAATAACATAATGTTACAGCAAACAAGAACAATCTAGAAGACTGGGAGTAAGAGATTCGTAAAGTGAAGTTGGCCAATAGGGCCCATAAGACTGAGAGCTGTGGAGGAGCTCCCTGTTTTCATAAGAAGAGGAGATGCAGCACAATTTACCCAACTGCAGTGGAAGTGATGCTGCTGCTGGCATGGTCCAGCCAATCAGTGTGTCAGTGGGTAAAAGAAAACATTACCTTGCAGCATAGATCTCAACGGTACAGTAAATCTGCACAAAGCCGCAGATAATGAGGAGACACAGGCTTTAAACCTGGAACAGATTTTAAACATCGCTCTTATAAACTTACAAAGTTGCTAGAATAGCAGGTTTTGCATTAGCCTGCATTTCCTGAAGGATGCCATGTCTGAAACTCAATTGTCTCTCAGAATTTGGTGACTCCATTCCTCAATGGTTTGCCAGAAAAGCACAAATTTTATTTATCTTTTGTTGATCAATCAGCAGCGTGGAGAATGAAAGAAAGCTACAGAGTTTAGAGGTGGAAAGTGAAAATTTGAATGAAAATGTGTTCATTATGGAGCTCCAGAATGTAAATAAAGATTCTTGTGTGGTGGATGTACAGCCTTTAGCTGTCTCGATGGAGAAGAAAGTAAGCATGTCTGTTGAAGTGGTGCAAATAACAGAAATGGCATCAGTAGGGCTTACAGATGAACTTCTATCACAAATAATCAAGTAGAATGATCCAGGGGACAGTTCTGTTGCTTCATGGGGTGAAATAGAAGATATTTTGTTCAGAATTGCTGAGGATGGTAATATCGAAGGACCCAGGTAATGTGGCAGGAGAGAATGTAACAGTTAAAACCTATGTAGCAGTGACAGAAACTAAAAGGGGAAAGTGACAACAAACTAATGAGTCTGATTCGGTGGCAGTAGATAATAGAGTAACTAAAACATGCAGCAGGCAAAAAAGGACAGCAGCAGCAAACTGTAAGTAAAACTGTTTTTAAAACAGAAAAAAAGAGCAGCTGTGATAATAAGAACAAAAATTACACTGAAATAGATAGATATTATGTATGGAGTAATTTGGTAACTGTTCTGGGTTTTAAAGCTGAAGAAATCTGCTCTTTTATTTATATTGGGACATAGACTGTTTTGTGATTTAACATCTGAAAGTGATGGACTGATGATAACATTTCTGGAACTGTGTGACAAGAAGGATATTTATCTGTGGAACAATTATTTGTTTTCTGCTACTAACTCAAATGTTAAAAACATGTTACTTTGTAATTTAGAGTTGAACTAGAAGAAGACAATGTTAAAAAATACATGCATGGTCTATGTAAAACTGTTGATAATATTGTGAAAGTTAGAGATGAGAGAAATTTATAGAATGGAGGTTGGAGGTTGGAAGCTGTTTTAAAATGTGAAAAAAAAACATGATGAAACACTTGCCAAGTATTTGTGGTTGGTCATAGAGGGACATGAAGGTATGCTGGCCAGCCTAAAACATATTTCTTTTGTGGGGACTGTTGTCATTTAATTAATGAATGTGACAAGGTACAATGTAACCAATGAGATGTGAAAGGACATACTGTAAGAAGGTGTGTGCCTGAATGTGGATTGTGCAAAAAAGGGACAATGACTGATGACTTGTCAAGAGCAAACAGTAAATAATGAAAAAGAAGGGGGAAGGATAAGAAAAACACATACAAGGAAGGACAACAAGAGGCTGGTGGAGAGGATGAAAAAGGTGAAGAAGAAACCATTCTAATCAGTAAAAAAATTTGATTCCAAGGATCAAGGATTATTTGTACATACACCCAGAAAAATATATTGAATGGGGGAAGAGAAAAATAAGAAAATGAAAATTTAAAGATATTTCCTCTAAACTTAAGAAGGAAAAAGAACAACTTTAGAGTACTTCTCTTTAAATGTATTATTAACTCAGTTAGAAGGAGGGGATACTGGAACTGTGTACTAAATGTGATGTTGATGTTATTCTGTTAGAGGATGTAAGATTCCTGACAAGTGAAGAAAGACTGCAAACAGAAAAATTATGGAGTGGAAATACGGAACTTGGGAAGTGAACATTGTTCTGAAGTGGCTGTGTTGTGTAAAAACAGTGAAAACATGTAACAGTAAGGATGGGAAGGTTAACTGCTGTGGATGTAAGGTAGAAAGAACATGTTTACAGAATTAGAGCATTATTTGCATATATAACTTGCAAGGAAAGAGAGGATCGGTTTCATCAAGCATTAGACTATGTGTTGCTTAACATGAAAACAATTACAGAGGATTTACATTGTGATTTAAAGGGAAAATGTGAAAAGAAAGGGAAAGATGTCAAAAATTACAGGAGTTGATGAAATATGGTAAATTAATTGTGTGGAACAAAAGTCAGTGGACTTATTGAAGGGCCACTTAGCTCTGAAACTGATTATTTTACATTATGAGAAGGGTTGGGGTAACAGATGGTGATACAGTTGTGAATGGTTTTTCAAACCATTTTGTAATATGAATGGGGGTGATAAAAGAAAGGGAGTATATTAAAATAGAAAATGAAATAAAAAGAATAAATGAGATATTATGACATTAAACTGGAGAGTGGAAAGTAATACATTCAAGGAAGGATCATATAACCAAGAAGGTCTTATATAAAATTTAGCGGAATGGTGGAGTGAATTTAAAAAGAAGTAAAAAAATTTTTTTTTTTTCAATGGCAGGATTATGTCAGAAAGTAAGAGAAAGTGAAGTATGGGAAATGTATATAAATGTATCAGAACATTTAGAGAATAATACAAGAGAATGTTGTATTATAGAAAAAATATATAAAATAAATTAAGGAAAAATTAAGGCATTGCTGTATAGGCAGAAATATTATTTACATGGAAGAAGGGAAAAAGTATCTGCATATCTGGATAAAAATAGTAAAGGAGTATATTAGTATAGTGAGGGAAGTGAAAAATGTAAAACAAGAAGAAAAAAGAAAACAAGAGAAAAGTATGAGTATTGTAGTACAGCATGTGGAAAATATGTATAAGAGTAAAAAGAAAGAAAATAAGAGAGAAGGGAAAGTAAAAAAAAAATCCAGAAGAAGTTAAGGGAAAGTTTGAAAAAGAAATTACTATTAGTGAACTGGGTAAGTACTTAGGAAAGTAAATGTTTATTCAGTATCAGGCCCAGATAGTATAGGCTATGAAACATACAAGAAATAAGTAGACTGGCAAAAAGGGTATTTTGTAAATGTTCTGAATGAATGGCTGAAGGAAGGTTTGTTTATGTAGTGAGATACTAAAATGTATATATATGGAAGAAAGATGAGAGGAATGAAATACAAAATGGAGACCCTTCACACTAAATCTTCACACTAAATAACACAGATTATATTTTTTTGTGAGAATAATACAGAGGAGAATGTATGGAAGGATAAGGGATATTATGGAAAAAGTATATATGGTATAAAAGGGAAGGGATGTCAGGAATTGTTATAGGTTGTGAGAGAAATTGTGGATGATGATATAAATAAAGGGGAGGATGTGAAACTTATTGTAGGTGATAGCAAGACATTTGATACAGTAGGATATGTTGCTTTGTGGGATGTAATGGAGAAGTATGGAAAAGGTAACACTTAAGAAAGTGTGTATGTCAGCATATCAAAATAACAGAGTGAGAGTGTTAATGAATAGGTGGAAGAGTAAAGAAATATGCATAAAGTGTGCTGAAAAACAAGGATGCCCCATGAGTGGAATATTGTTTGCATTGATCATTGATAATTAATGCAATAGTGAGTGAAATAGCTTATAAAATGAAAGATGCTAGATATGTGATGCAAAAGGAGGTGGTGATTTCAGTAGTTTTGACATAAGAAGACAATATAGTTCTAATTGCTAAGAGCAAAATATGGGTGAGGGAAGTGCTGGTTTGTCTGAATTCATGTTTAAAGGAAATGGCATTGACCATGACTGAAGATGAAAGTAAGGGTTTGGGTGATGTGGCAAAAACTGGGAGGTGGGTGTAGTTTTCAATGAATGAGGTGTCTTTGCTAGGGATAAAATTTGGGAAGAATAATGTATTTATAATGCAATGGGAGGGTTTCATAAAAGAAATGAAAGGAATACGTCTTCTGTGAAGAATGTATAACATTAAGGAAGAAGGTTTATCTCGTGAAGTCTATACTATGGGAAAACTGGCTCAATATTGAAATATCAGCACTAGAAATGTTGAGTGCAACAAGCCAAAAAAAAAAAAAGACTGGAAAGACAGCCGAAGTGCAAATTTCAGAATTCTCTCTGCTCCTTAAAACTTTTTGCAGGGGTTCAAGCCCACTTACACCCCCCCCCCAAATGTGGGGGCAAGCTCCCTACACCACCTAAACTTATATATATATATATATATATATATATATATATATATATATATGTGTGTGGGATCTGTACAGATCCCCGACAGCACTTTCTGTCAAAGCAGAAATCACCGAACATATTTAACAGAAAGTGCTGCTCACCAAAGCAGCACTTTCGGTTAAGTATGTTGATTGTGCCAGTCGCACTGTGGTGCGGTTTAAGGAGAATTCCCCTTTCCCCACTGCAGTGCGACCTTGGAGTGAAAATATAAAAGTAGGGTGTGTGGGGGGGGCATGGGGGGGGGCTTGCCCCCCTGCATGAAAAAAGATTTATTGTTTTTTTTTTTTTAGAACGCACTTTAACGAAAGTGCTTTTTTGGTGAAAGTGCTTTCGTTAAAGTGTGTTCAGTTATTGTGGATTCAGACTATTGAACTTTCATTGAATAGTCCTAGATCCATATATATATATATATATATATATATATATATATACCAAGTTCAAGACTCCCATACCCCACAGAAAAGAGAATATTTTGAGAAATTACATCTCAGACTTAATATATGTAAGTCTGTTCTTTTGGGCATTCAGTCTCCATATTCCAAGACTTGTTTTACTAGATCCCAACATTTCAAATGTTTACTATATCAACTATTTTATTTATTGATTGATTTATTTATTGAATGACATTTGATTAGCAGGAAAGTCTGACTGGGTACTAGGAGCCCATTATCAGCAGATGCCTGGACAGAAAAGCTCCAAAGTTTTACAAAACATTTTAAGAACAATAATTTTACAGTCTTTAAAAATAATACAGAAAAATAAATGCAGTTTAAATAATTATACCAAATTAGACATAATATGAAAATATTTGTTAAGAGTACATAAAAGTTATATGACAGGGATTTAATAGTTACAGAAATTGTGGTCATTTTTCGGAGAAATTATAGGTAGGTTATTATAATACAAACAGGAATTACAATATGAAGGGAGAGAAAAGTTGGCTTAGGATATATTTAGAGAGAAAGCCAAGGGAGAGAATTTTTTAGAAGTGAGTAAGTGAGTAAAGAAGGGAGAGTAAGGAAATGTAATGTATGAATAGGTATTTGTTCATATTAACAGATATAGTTCATGGTGTTGAGCAAGAAGGGAAACATCTGTTGATAAGGAGTTCCAGGCCTCAGTAACATGGTATTAGTACAGACAATGCCCAGCAGGTTTGATATGTTTGTGGGAAGACAGGAGTTTTTGGTCATTGGATCATAATGATCGAATGGGAACAATTGTGTAGAATGTTATTTAGTGATAGTTAAGCAGATAGAGCCTGGATTATTTTATGGGTTCATATTATGTTATCAAAAGATAACATAATCGAATGCTCCAAACATCGAAATGGCCACATATCAAAGCTTTTATTGTGGGGAGCTGTGCACCCCACACCCCCCTACTAAATATATATTCCAACTCTGAGATTGCACTACAGTGAGGAAGGGGCAAAGATCCCAATCTTCACTGTACTGTGATCCCACAATGCAATCTTTGAAATGGGGCCATTTCAAAGTTCTGATCGTTCGATTACATTATCTTTCAATAATGTAATAGGAACCCTTATTTTATAGGTGTATGAAGCTGTGTATATGTTAGTTGATGAGGTAGTTCTAATCACTTTAGTCTTTTTAGTACTATACAGTGGTGGGTTCTGAAAGGGGTATTTTCTGCAAATTTTGTAACTTTATTTTGTATTGTTCAAATTTTGATTTTTGTGATGTCTGAAGGTTAGTAAGGATGGAAGGGACATAAAAAAGTGTGGGAAGGAGATAAATAGTGGCATGTGTAGCTTTACTTGTGTCTCTGAGAAAGTTTTTGGCTCTATAAAACATGCTTAATTTTTTGATGAGTTTTTCTTATGCAATTTTGTATATGCAAGTTGAATTTAAGATTATCATCCACTATCATCTCACATAATTTGCTACAAGAAGTGACTTCAATAGTTATTATCAAGAGAGAGGACTTTTGCTTTTACATGTGAGAGGGATTTGGGGAAAAAAGTATTAGTTTGATTTTTTTAGGGTTTAACATGAGTTGTGAGTTACAAAGCCATGTTTCAGTTGCTGTTAAAGCTTCCCGGGTACATTTTTGGTGGTGTACCATTTGTCAGATATGCAAATGAGTATGGAGTCATCTGTGTACTGTATTAGGGAGGTCTGTTTTGAGGATGTGTGGAGGGTGTTGGTAAAAATGCTAACAAGTACTGGGATAAGGATAGAGCCTTGTGGTACACCAATATTGACTGGGAGGAATGGAGACTGGGTAGAAAGCCATTTTACTGACTGATACCTATTGGATAAGTAGCTTTTGAACCATGGAATGGTGGGCTGAGAGAGAATTAATGAGGACATTTGAAGTAGAAGCTTACTGTGATAAATTGTGTGAAAGGCTTTAGATAAGTCTAGGAATAAGGAGGAGACCAGTTTGACATTGTCTCTTGTTTTATTGACAGTATCTATATAGGTTAGAAATACAGTGTTAGTACTATGGGAAGGATGGAAGCCATGTTGTGTAGGGATAGCAGTTCTACCTGCAGGAGATAGTTTAGCAATTGTTTTTGAATACATTTTTCAAGTATTCTGGAGAGGGATAAGACTGCTATATGTCTAAAGTTATAATGTCTGTTGAATTTCCTTATTTTGTGCAGAAGGATAATGTGTGATTTTTTTCCAGAGAGAGGGAACATGTGATTCCTGGATTGACCTTTTTATAAGAACTGGGACAGGATAGGCAATGCTATTGGCTACTGTTTTGAGGTACTCACTTGGAAGCTCATTAGCTGAAGTAGAGCAGGGTTTGACTTTGCTTAAGAGTAGTTTTATATGGGATGCGGTTACTTGTTTGAAGGTAAAAGTGGATATGATGATACATGGCTGCTAAGCAGGGTTAGGATTAGATGTTGGGGAATCCTTGGCAAGAGATGCTATACTATCTATGAAATAAGACATGAATTGTATTATAGTACTGAGTTATAAGTTATTGGGAGAGAGGTGAGATTTGAATTTATTGCTGGGATGCAAGATTTCTGTAATGGTTGCCAGAATATTTTACGGCCATGTTTACTATTATTCTAAAAGTTATTATAGCATAGTATTTTGTCTTAATTTTCTTCTCAGTACAATTACTAATCATTGTGAAGTTTTCAGAATATTGCTGTGTTTTAAATTTTTGCCATTCTTTCCACGCTTTTTCTTTGTCCCTCATTAGCATCATAGTCGTTTTGGCTAGACAAATTGCTTTCTTTGTTTTTAGTCTCTTCCTCTCTCTTCTTTATATGATCCCACAAAAATATGAAAAGGAAATTGTGCAAATGGTGTTTTGTTTCACATGGGGTTCAAGACTAAACCAAGTAAAAAGAGATGTATTGTATATGACTGAAGATGAAGGAGGACTGAGGTTACATAATCCAATTGTTTATTCTGCTTCTTTAAACCTGTATAGAGTATTAACATGGGAAAAGAAAGAGAATGAGAAATTAGTAGAGAAAATGTTTAAATATTAGTACAAAAGGTTCTGGTAGATGATGGAAATAAGAAAAAGACAACAAGAATATGTAATTGAAGAAATTAAAATGTATCAAGAAAAAATACTAACATGGAAAATAAAAATGATGATACAGAGAAAGAGAAAGATGTGGTATAATAATTTTACTGACTGATACCTATTTATTATGTAAGTTCATTGGAAGTGGTTAAAGCCATTAAGGTTAGGAAAAGTGGTGAATCAGGATAATAGAATGTCAGGATTTTATATAGAGACTGGTAAATGTGTTACCAGTAAAAGGGAATATGCCATTTAAAAAGAAAGTTAAAAGAGTGTGTTTATTTTCTAAGGAGGAAGACAACAGACCATACATTTTTTGAAATGTAAAAGAGTAGTGAAACTATGGATAACATTGTGTGAAGAAGTTTATTTGAGAATATTAATGGTTTTGTCAAGGGCAGGTCATGCCCACGTAACCTGTTTGACTTCTTTGAGAAGGTCATCAAAGCTATGGATGAGAGCAGAATAGTTCACACTGCCTACCTTGACCTAGCCAAGCCATTTCACACAATACCCTAATCTGGCATTGTTGACAAATTCAAGAGGTTTGGTATAAACTATTATGTCACTCAGTGGACAGACAGCTGACTCACAGACAGGACCCAGGAAGTTAGAACAGGGGAGACCACCTCTTCAAAGAGGCCAGTCACAAGCAGTGTACCCCAGAGATTGGTCCTGAGACCACTCCTTTTTGCCATCTACTTCAAGAAGTCAAGGCCAATGTCAATGGCCTTTGGCTGACTACATTTGCAGATGACTACAAATTAGGAGCAGTCATAAAATCCCCCACTGACACAAATGTTCTCCAGGAAGGGCTGACCAATAGACTAAAACTAAATGCCAAGAAATGTAAAATAGTATCCTTTGGGAAGCCATCCACCCCAGTAACTATCATATTGACAACACACCCCTAAGAGCTGACCCAATAGTCAGGGACTTGGGGGAACACATAGACAGTAATATAGACTTTGACCATCATGTGTCTACATTACTGAGGAAATCATTGGATGTTGTGCAACTTATAAGCAAATGTATGGCATCTAGGTCCAGAGATGTCAATGTTCCACTGCATTTGGCATTCATCAGACATATCATTGAGTATAATACCCCCTTTGGTATGTACCTAAC
The DNA here is from genome assembly GCF_019279795.1 of Protopterus annectens. Classification (NCBI taxonomy): domain Eukaryota; kingdom Metazoa; phylum Chordata; order Ceratodontiformes; family Protopteridae; genus Protopterus; species Protopterus annectens. Next base: position 105,732,214 of record NC_056725.1, read on the forward strand.
CAGGCGCATCCAACAATTGGAACTTCCACAGAGGTTCTTACTAAAAGAAAACAGGGTGTAAGTAACATGTCCTATGCAGATGACTTACAGGTCCCATCCCTATTTTGTGTCTCCTGCAGGCTGTTGAGGGGATATCTATGCCTGGCATACAAAGCATTGTCAGCTCCCACTCTGATGGACCTCCTGCAGAGCTATAAAATAAACTGAACCAGATTTACCCATTCTAAAGATGTAAACCTTCCCTGTCATATAAATAGACCCTGCTGGGGAGACAGGCATGTATCCCAGAGACTAGACTTTCTCTGGAACAGACTCCCCATCCACGTGCAGCAGAGTTCCTCTCTAACGCAATTCAAGTGTAACTTGGACAATTGCATAGGAAAAGGAAATTCATCCCTGGTTTGGCACTTATGTCTCTAATGGACACAGGTAACCTATAAATTAAATGGTTCATCTTCCAGGCCACTGCTTGTAAATGTTTAATCTCTGAAGCCCCCTGCTTACACTTATCAAGGGTAACAGAACTTGTCAGAGATCTGTGATGTATGGCTAGGCTTAAAAAGGCCCTTGTGATCATTAGCCAGGCTTAAAAAGGCCCTTGTGGTCATTAGCCTAGTACTCACCTATGAACAATATAGATATGAATGGGATTATATATGGATATTATAAGAACAAAAAGAAAGACTATGTTACAAAGGTAGATTTGTTTATTTTATGTAATATAGGTTATTTGGAATGAAAGACTGAAAGAAATTTTGTTTAATGGAAAATGGATGTTGGCAGATATATTACGAAAAAGTACATTATGATTTTTGGAAGAAGGAATAGGGATCAATTATGGAAGAATAACAATGAAGTTGTTATAAGAAAAATGAGAAATAGTAAAAAAAATAAAAATGTGTGTGTGTGTATATATATATACCTGTAAATGTGTATATTTTATAAATATGTAAATGATGTGTTTTTTATGCTATATAAAATAAGGGAGCCTCACTCTTTCTGATTGGTGCTGTGGGATGTTTTGCATCCACCTGAGCTACCATCAACTCAAGAAGATTAGATTTTGTTTTAAAGTCTCATCTGAAGAAGGGCACACTCAGGAGTGCAGCACTCCATTTTACTACACTACAGTGTCAGCAATTGATCTGCTTGGTGTGGGAATATAACCCAGGGCTTTCTACCTCAAAGACAACTATGCTACCTTTTGTGGCAAAGACAAACAACAAATCCATGAGGTAAAATCTGGATATTACTTGAAAATCTATGCAGTTGAGAGGTAGGTCTAGTCAGATGTCTTCATAAAATGCTATTTCACATACTGACTGTAGACTATGTTGCCATGAAACATGTCTTTTCAGAAGCACACCAAGCCTGTAATGAGGTCATGCTACCACAGAAGATAAGGTGAGTAAGGCAGTAACACACATTTATTTAACATTTGTTAACCGGAAAAGTCCAATTTGGAATGAAGCCAATTTTCAGTGGAAGCCCAGGGGGAAACACTCCAGATGCATGTCTTTGCAATGTGAGTGGAAACCGGAATACCAATAGGAAACCCATGCAAATGCAGGGAGGACATGCAGACACTACACAGAAGGCACTCCAGCTGAGAATTGAAATAGAGAACTTCTTGCTGTGAGGTGACAACGCTACTGCTGCACCACTGTGCCATCACATGCTATGCATACCACACTGGCACCCTTGTAGCATATGTCATTTTGTTAACTGTGGTGCTGTGTATGTTATACGTCTACAAGTGTCATCTACAAGTGTCACTAATGATGGGAAACAAAAAGGACTAAGGCTGGACAAGGGTGATGTCAGCACTTCTACAGAATTTGTTGGTGATGTCTGTAGATATCAATATGAGTCACAGTCAGAGAACATAGTGACAATATCTGTTTCATTCTTGGATGGGGGCCATAAACCACAGTGGGTTACATGTTATTCAATATTTTTGGTTCCCTGTGGTTGTTCTGGTTGAATACATAACATCATGTAAGGGGTAAGGCCGGCTGAGTTTGAGAGCCACATAAATGCTCCTCTTTTACCTGCTATAGCAACTTCAGAGGTTTACACTGCTTCATCTGTAAGGCAGCAATGTAGGGGTTCTCAGTGGCATCACACCTCCATTGTCTCCTTACATGCAGTATTGAGGATAAATCAGCTCTACAGAAGTTTCATCTACACACAGTCTCATGTCACATAGTCCACATAATGCCCAGTTGGTTCATACTTAGCTGCTGTGTCTGAAACTGCCCAAAGGCTTGCTACCCTCTTGTCAGGGTGGTAATGGATATCTACATCCAGGCCCTGGACACTACAGCAGCATTGTCCATCCAGGTCCAAGTCACATGCCCTGACACCTCTCACTAGTGAAGTGAAACCAGGTCAAATTCATTTAGTGGCTTCTTATCCATGTCAAAGGAGGAACTAATTTTCAACAGCCCTGCTGAATCTTCTGATCACAGCTTCTGCATGCAGCTTCTGTGATATATTCCTCCACCCCGTCTTTCACATTTAGTTGACATCTGATCCAATTTTAATCAGCCCCTACACAGTCCAACATAGCATACTAGTAAATAAAAGTCAAACATTTCATGCATCATGTTTATTCAGTGAAATACTGTCACTTTATGATTGTGACAACCTAACAATCTCACTCAGATAGTCTTGCGTTGTTAGTGCTGCCATATACTGTGGGGACATCATTTCTGAGAGGGGACCCTATGTGTACATCTGTGTTGCCTTTCCATACTATTGCTATCTCTGTCTGCTGCAACTGCTGTGCTAAGCAAGTCATGTTATACCACCATGACAGAAAAGAGTTGACCAGCTTGCTTTTGTAGGATCATATTCTGCAGCATTTTAAACATAGCAAACATGTTAGGTTCATAGGTTCATAGAAAGTTACTAGGCTATTGATCCGTGGGGCTTTATAAGCCTAGTTATTAAATCCCAATATGATGCTAGATGAGAGATATCATTTATACCCAAGAATTTTCTAACAAGGACTACCCATGTCCAAGAGAGAAGCAGGGGCAATTCCGGGCAGAAATTTACAGTTTCCCATCTAGTCATCCAGGTTGCGCTCAGAGTGAGTCATGAAATTGTTCTGCTTGACATGGATTGGAAGTCTATTCCAGAGGAGTGGCAACCACTGAGCGATGTATCTGTCTCTCCAGCAGGTCCTATTTATGTTGCAGGCTAGATGGAGGTCTCTGGACCGGCTGACTCTAGTCCCATTGGACTTGTGGATGTGCAGCATTTTCACAAGATTTGGGACAGAGATAGTCCTGTAAGCCAGACATAAGTCACCTCTAAGTAGTCTATGCGCTACTAAGTACAGTGACAGCAACTTCAGTCTGTCCGTATTAGACATGTGCTGGAGTCCATGAATTTTCTTAATACGAAACATCTGAGGTCTCTCAAGTTGCTGCAGGTGTCTGGTATGGTACATACCAAAGGGAGCATTATATTCAATAACAGGCCTAATGAGGGGTGAGTACAGGGGAGTTATAACCTCTTTTGCTGTTGAGGTGATGCCTTTGCTAATCAGGTGAGTGATACCTTCCTCACCACAGTAGACACATGGTGGTCAAAGTTGATGCCAAAGTCAGCTTGTGTTCCCAGGTATCTCACTATAGAATTGGTACTTAGGGAATTATTGTCTATTTTATAATCAGCAGGGACATTGTTTTTACCCTAGGGATTGATGATGCATTTTTTAGCATTTAGTTTAAGACCACTGCTTTAGCACCAATCATTCCTCTATGCAAGCCCCTTTTGAAGAATGCTAACATTGCTAGGGGATTCAGTGATAGCACCTAATTTGCAGTCATCTACAAACTTGGTTATCCACAGCCCCTCTGTTTTGGCCTGGACTTCTGATAAGTATATGTCATACAAGAGGGGGGTCCACCACTGACCCTTGTGGGACCCCACTGCTCACAGGTCTGCTTGTAGAGGTGAAGTCTCTCACTTTGAGTGAGTGTTGTCAATCCGTGAGCCACTTTACACCCCACCTTAAGACTATGCACATCTATTCCAAATGTTTTAGTTATAGGTGACTCTATAGTGAGACATAGAGATTCTCTTTACCTCAGGGAAGTACTGCAAAGACTCACTGGATGTGTCAAGACACTGACATCATTCCTTCAACAAACTAAATGCACATTCATTTAAGTTTATTGTCTGTGCATACATAGTGTTGAAGTGCATTTTAGACATACTGTCTGGACTGACCCAGGGATCAGGGGTATAGCCTGTATGCCCTGCAACATGCAACACAACACAATAACATATTTGTTATGGCGAATACTAGCTAAAATAACAGTTTGTATATCATTCAACATGTATTTTACACACTCGTCTGGCACCTACCAACCAGATGACCCCATGGGAAATCACTTACTAGGATGCCACATACACACACACACACCACACACCCAAACACATATTGTGGATAATTATCTTTGCCTTTCATGTTCAAATATATGTGTGGATGTTGGCTAAATGGGGCCTTTATTACCACATGTATGCATTTCACAGTACCCACTTCTTCAGGGAAGTAGTTGCGATGCCATAAAAGACATGAGTAGTACTGGCACTATACTCATCCATATACAGAAGCTGTTCTGCTCTGATGTTCTGATGCTCTATAACTCTAGCAACTTGCTTGCTACAATTGTATCAATCAGTTGGTGCAGCTATTTCACCACACACATTGAGCACTTCAGCCATGACTGCAAGTGCAGTATCAACATTCATTTATGAAGCTGTAATATACGAGTGACTTCATAAAGCAATACTGATCCTGAATTCCAACATCTTTGACACCTGACAATTATGTCCTGTAATTGCTTGCTTCCAGAGCAGCCACACCTTCACCCAACTCTAGTTATGGCTCTGATTGCATAAAGCAAAGTGCAGGTAATTGGTCAACAGAAGAACACGAGTCTATGAATCAGATGTCAGAACCACCCAGTGCCTTACTGATACCCACAAAAATTCCCACTTCATAGTATGCAGTCATTATATGAATTGCACCCAGATAATCCTTATAATATGATAATGTTAATAAACCACCCTATTCAGATAAAAAGTACCGTGGATTAATATTTATACCAAATAACAGTACCTGAAAAGTAGAACCCCACATTCTGGACTTTATATTAGCATTTATAATTAAATATGAATCAAAGCAACTTATGTTGGTGGAAACCACAGACTTCTCACTTGGCAAGTCTTATTTTGAGTGCACTACTCACACAAGGACTGATACTGATAGTATTATACTGTTAATAAAGTACAGCTCTGTGACAAACATTTGGATTCAAAGGATCTCTAGAAAACTGCAGCTATGAAAGGTAGCATAGGAACATGAGCTATAATTTCTACATTTCTACACACACACACACACACGCACTCACACACACACAAACGCGCACACACACACACACACACACACACACACACACACACACACACACACACACACACACACACACACACACACACAAAGGCACAAACACACGTACTCACACACACACAAACGCACACACACACACACAAACGCACACACACACACGCACACGCAGCCACACACACGCACACGCAGCCACACACACACACACACACACACACACACACACACATACACACACACACACTTACACACACATACATGCGCATACAGATGTGGATGTTTTTGCCTACAATATTTCTACTAGACGGCATTTTGAATAGTATCATCTGAGCTGGATTGCTGGATCTTATGCCATTTAGCATGTTAACATTCATTCATTTAACACTGAATGACTATGGGATACACCCTGGGATACAGAAACATGCTTACTGCAACTGCACTAAGACTACCACATGGATTGCAAGTTGTGCAATGTGGTCTGCAAGCAATTATCACTTAGCTAGCAGGAAGATCATGGCCAATGCTGTTACTAGTTAAGAAATGTGGTTGTAGAAATGATAGACATGGCAATGAAGGATAGTTTCTCATAATTGCAACCAGGAATCCATGAAGAGAACTGGCAAACAAGCAAGTGCACACCTAAGTGCTTGAACATGTGCTACATAGCGAGACTATGAGAACAACTGGAAGCCACAGTAAATAATCTCCAGTGATGTTTATATTCATTTTTGTTACTTTAAAAGACTTTCAGCTTTTCCCGGTTATGTCCCACCACACACACAGATGTCTGCAGTGCCTATCACCATACAGTCATACAACAGTAGAGACATCATCACCTCCCTGGCCATTCTACCTAGCTCCTCTAGTTTTCTACCCATGCCTGAAACACACACACACACACACACACACACACACACACACACGCACACACACATATATATATATATATATATATATATATATATATATATATATATATATATACAGATATATACATGTAGCACACTGCCATTCTTGACATTAATCACTGTGGTCCTCTCCACCTACACATATGATAATAACTGTGCCACCCCCAGTACTCTCTTACTTGAGTAGAATATGTCTGATGCACAGTTTGGTCAGTCTATGTATAATATAGTACAACCTGGGTGTAAATTTGCATACATCATTTTTATAAGTTTAGCATTATTGTGGCCTGTGCTTATGGACCAGATGCTGCCTCTTAGGTAGTTCCATGGCATACTGCTCCCATCTCCATTGGGAATACTCCTCCTCTGCAGTTAGCTCCTCCACAGGCTCCTCATTAGGCACCTCCTCTTTCACAGACTCCTCCCTGCAACTACCTATTCCACAGGCTCCTCATCAGGCACCTCCTCCTTCACACGGTCCTCCCTGTAGCCAGCTCCTCCACAGTGTCCTCATTAGGCACCTTCTCTGCTGCTGTCTTGTACTTCATCTACTTGATTGTCTCTACCCTGATGTAACAGTTTACATCAGGATGTTGTGTAACACAGCATGGACTGCACAGATTTTACTGTATGTTACAGGGTCATACCACAGTGCACCAGCAGACATATCCAAACAGTGGAAGTGGGCCTTTAGCAGGTTGATCACATATTTGACAATGCTCCAGATCTGTGACAAGGTATTACGGTGTGCACTCTCTGCCATGGTTTTCGGTTTCTAATTGGTATCATTAGCCCACTCTGATACATCTTTAGCACTGCCATTAAGATAGCCCTGTGTTAAAATCATACTGCACAAAACACTGGTATACATCACTCATTTGTTAGATGTGGGAGTTATGCGCACTGGTGGGGTGGTCAGTCAGCAGACACCATGTATATCATCACCATCATCATCATCATCAGCATCAATCCCCTTTTTCCCATTTTCTATTTGAGATCTGGGTGTTCATAGGTTCATAGGTGTTTACTAGGCTAATGGGCCTTTTTAAGCCTAGCCATGCATCCAAAATCTCTGACACGTTCTGATACCCTTGATAAGTGCAAGCATGAGCCTGGAAGATGAACTATTTACAGGTGACCTGTTTGCATCAGAGACATAGGTGGCAAACCAGGGATGAATTTCCAGTTTCCCATCCAATTGTCCAAGTTGCACTTGAATTGGATTCGGGAGGAACTCTGCTTCACATGGATGGGGAGCCTGTTCCATAGATGGGGTAGCCTCTGGGATGCATACGTATATCTCCAGCAGGTCCTATTTATATCACTGACAAGGTTTAAGTATCTAGAACAGGTAATTCTGTTACTGTTTGTTTTGTGGATATGCAGGAGATCCATCAGAGTGGGGTCTGTCAATGCCCATTGTCAACTGTCTCCATCTCTTTCAATTTTATATGACTCTCCTACCATCTTTGATAGTCATGCCTTACTGTCCCAGGTCTTCTCTTACCCAATCCATCCACCTTTTTGCTGGATGTTCTTGTTTCCTCTTTCCTTTTTCCTGGGTGTCTCAAATCATTTTCATGATATTTTCTTCTGCTTTTCTGCACATGTGCCCAAACCACCGTAATCTGTTCTCTTTGACCTTCTCTGCAATTGGAGCAACTTTGGCTTCTGCTCTAATGTCCTCATCGTCTGTCTCACAGTATGCATCCTATCTCTTGTCTCAGGCACTTCATCTCTCTCACTCCAAGCTTCCTCCACTACTCTGCCTTTACTGCCCAGGTTTCTGTACCACAAAGAAGTACTGGTCACAGCACTGTTTTGTACCCCTTACTTTTTAGCTTATTTGGCATTTTTATTTCATACACTACCCCTGCCACTCTGTGTCAGTTAGCTGCAGCCCCTCTGAGTCTAGTCTTGACCTCCTCATTCAGACTCTGTATATTATGCCATGGGCATTACAGTCCACTTGGCAGTTGATGGACTGGAGACCTCTTTATTTATTTATTGGCATTTGTTTATCTGGAAAAGTCCACTGGCCCAAAAGAGCCAATTTTCAGTGGAGGCCCTGGGAGAAAAGCTCCACAAGGCAGTTAGTATAATAGTACATAAAATTCAATACAGTTAGTAAATGCAAACAACATTATACAAGAAAACAAACAGTACTTTACAAAAACAGTATAAGTAGCATATAAAACAAACAATATGTACAGATTAATACAGTTTGGGGATATGTTGACTAAATAGGCATATTATTTTACATTTTGAGATACTAGGAAACATACAGAAATATTTACATTTACATATTTATACATATTTATATTTGGTTGACCTCCCATTGTCCCTACTTCCTAGATGGAATTTTTATTACAATGTGGATGCAGTCTATGGCCCTAGTACCTCATGGAAATGAGCCATGTTATAAAATGCCTGCATGATATTGCATCTCCCCTCTGAGGTATGTTGAAATCATATATGCTCCTTCACATGCTCTGTAATAGCATCAAGGAGATGGTGGAGTATCCTTGAGGCAGATGTTTTGGATACACGCACCATGTCTTTTACTGGTCACTACAAGGTCTCTTTACCTAGTATTTTCAAAGTCACACATACCTTGATATCCACAGAGATAGGTACTCCGTGCATCCCATTGGCCTGTGTATGAGGGCACACAGCTCAACAAGCATGATACCCCTATTCACATGATAGAGGCCCATTATTAAAATATATCTTATACAGCTGTGAAGCATTGTCATTTATCAGAAGTTGACATATTTAGAAAGAAAATATTTAAATGTATTCATTCCCTGAATAGAGAAACACAATGCTTTTAGGACTCCTTAACAATTTACTTTAGGATTTGTGAAAAGATATTTTCTCATAGCAAGAGGTTCTCCAATTTGTTTTAGTTGATGTGCTTTCTCTGTGCAATCCACACATTTGTCCTGTGTTTACTTGTGTTTTTTGTTACTCCAGTTTCCTCCCAATTCCAAAGACAGCAACAGATTGTCCATAGGTGTGTTTGTGCAGTGCAGTGTATGCACATAATGCACAACAGAGGCTTGTCAATCTACTTCCATTCTCTGCTTTCCTAGTAAACCTCTATGATTTGCTATGGCTGTTCAAGGTATTGCGATAGAAGTCAGATGTGACTCAATAGCATTGGATGGAGAGATCAGTGCAAAAAGTATTAAAGATACAGAGGTATCAAACTCCTGTCACATTGCATGGAAGTTCTGGAGTGGGTGATTGATAAACAAATACACAGACAAGTAGAAAGTAAGATGTGAGATGAGCAGTTTGGATTCAGATCAAGATGCACCACAACAGGCCTGATGTTTGCAGTGAGACAGATGGTTGAGAAGAAGCTAGAGGTGAGGAAAGAGTTCAATTGGGCAATCCTAGACTTGGAGAAAGCATATGACAAGGTCCCAAGAAAGCTAATTTGGACAGTCCTGTGGTGATATGAAATCCCAGAAACACAGGTAAAATTAGTGCAGGCTACGTATAATGACTCGAGTGCAAAAAGTGTTTAGTCCAACAGAGGGGCTCCTATTGGGATTGTGTGTGCATCAGGGTTCAGCTTTGAGACCAGTGCTGTTCATACCTGTGATGGACTACATCAGCAAGCAGGTTGGAGGGGAAAGATTAACAAAGTTACTATATGCAGATGATGTGATGGCACTACAGGCCGACTCTGAGCAAGAACGTCATTAAAGAAAAGGGGAATGGAATACAAACCTGAAGACATACAGGGTGAAACAAGTATAGATAAGACAGTTGTCATGGCAGCAAATGGGGGAAATTAGAAGAAAATGAGAACTGAGATAAAAGGGAAAATAGTGGAACAGGTTAACAGCTTCACATATACAGGTGGGGTGGTTTAGGAGAAAGAAAGTCTGAATGAGGAGGTAAAAGCTAGAACCAGAAGGGCTGCAGCCAACTGGTACAAAATGTCAGTGGTAGTGTATGACAGAAGAATGCAAAGAAGCTGAAACAAGGGGGTACAAAATATTGGTGTAACCAATACCACTGTATGTATAGAAACCTGGGTTATAACAGGAAGAGCAGTTGAGGAAGCTAAAGGTGATGGACGTGACATGCCTGAGACAGGTAGTAGGATACCAATTGTGAAACAGACAAAAAAATGAGGTCACTAGAGCAGAAGTCAAAGTAGCTCTGATTACAGAGAACAGGTTATGGTAGTTTGGGCATGTGCAGAAAAGGAGAAGATAATATGGTGAAGAAGGTTTGGAGCACACAGGAAGAAGGTAAGATGAAACTAATGTATCCAGCAAAGAAGTGGGTGGATTATGTAAGAGGATACCAGTGACAGTCAGGTATGACTGCTGAAAAAGGTAGGAAAGTGGCATTTAATCAAGAAAGATGGCAACAGTTGACACAGCATGCTGAACCAGTGTAAAAAATGGGAAAAGTTGGATTGATAATGATGCTCTGGAGTGTCTATAAGAGCCATTTTTGTTAATCTGATCCTGCTGAGACTGGAATCTATAAAGCACTGTTGCTTCTCAAACATGCACAAAAAAAAAAAAAAAAAAAACTAAAGCACTCTGGGACAGATCATTAAGCAACCAGAAAAAATTCCAGAAATAGCTAGTATATCTGAAAAGTCTCTCATGCACTAGGGATAGAACATTTAGAATTTTTGGATGGAAATGTCTCCACAAATACTTCTATACCCTGGCCACATAAAGAAAAAATTTCCTAACAGTTTCTGTGAACTGCTAACACTGTGTTTCAGCTGAAGTGGGTCATTGGCTACATATATTCTTTATGTGCCCCAGCTCGGTTAAATTCCAAACTCATCATAGACAACTACTTCATAATGGTGTGCTTCTGAAGAATTTCTCCCCGAGCCTCTGCTGAAAACAGGATCTGTGGAACCTAGTCGGACTTTCCTGGTCAACAAATGTTAAATAAATAAATAAATAAATAATGTATTTCAAAACCCACTAGATGTTGACCTGCAATTATATCTCTTTGGTTGGCCTAACTGATATATGTTTATATCCCCCACACACAAAATGATGTATTGACTTTTATAATGTTTATTGGGTGGCCACAGTGGTGCAGTGGTTAGCATTGTTGCCTCACAGCAAGAGGTTCCCCGGTTTGATCGTCGGCCGGGGTGTCTTCTGTGTGGAGTCTGCATGTCCTCCCTGTGGTCGCGTGGGTTTCCTCTGGGTGCTCCAGTTTCCTCCCACATCCCAAAGACATGCAGTAGGTGGATTGGACACTCTAAATTGGCCCTAGGTGTGAGTGCGTGTTTGTGTGTGCCTTCTGTGGAAGGTTGGGCGCCGGGCTGGCAACTCGACACTGTAAAATTCCACTGCCAAGCATGAGTGGACAGGTGATCTGCTGTGGCGACCCCTAACCGGGAAAAGCCAAAAGAAGAAGAAGAAGAAGATAACAAAAAAAAAAAACATAACTATGAACTAGAAGCAAACACATACACCACACTTTAGTGCACAGTACATGCCTACAGAGGTGTTGACTGCGGAGTTAAAATTAGCGAATGGCCATCCTAGATCAAAACTTGACTAGGCTTGTAAAGTCCCTAGGGTCATTAGCCTAGTAATCCCCTATGATCCAACAGAAGTGGAGCCCCTGGCAGACATGCACAAATGCTCTGAATTCTACATAGAAAATGGGAATATTTCCAGAATGCATGTAAGTTGAAGGTTAGTGAAAAGGGGAGAACAATAGAATTGTATATAAAAAAATCAAGGATATTGGTCACCCCCACAAGAATAAGTGTAACTTACAAACATAAATGTACACTTCTATACTTGGGGACATCTCTAGTAGTCCTGACCAGATAATCCAGATCCATAGGGAAAGTAAAACATCTGAGATGACCTCAGAGGTGTTTGAAATGCTGTGGTCTAATTGCCTGCTAATTTCTTTAAGTAGTTATCTGTTGCCCTGTTATTAGCTATATTATTTATCTGACCATATCAGGAATAGGTAAACAGGTTCAGCCAAAATAAAAATAATTAAAGGGAGATCTAATCACAAGGATTTTACAAGCTGTGAATAGGTTCATAATTTTACAGCAGACAGAAGCGGTGGTGGTGCTGCAGTAGTGTTGTCGCCTCATAGCAAGACGTTGTCCCGTTCGATTCTCCACTAGAGCATCTTCTGTGTGGAGGCATACATGAATGGGGCGTGTCTTCGTTGACAGTTGTGCATCAGGGCTGGTAACCCGGTACGTAAAAATCCACTACCAATCATTGGCGGGCCAGAGTTTCGCTGTGGAGACCCCTAACCGGGAAAAGCTGAAAGACACAAACAAACAGAAAAATTCTATAATGTATACTTGATGCGAGTACTTGAGGCTTTAATGAGCTATGACAACATGAATTGGAGTACATTGTCATTTGAGCCAAAGACAGCTATACTTTTCCAGATAACTATGGAATGCTCTGTTCTTAAAGTTTATATAAACATTTATCTATTCGAAAACATACAGAGGAATTCTATAATGTGCACTAAGTGATGAGATTACTCTGAGGTCTTAGTGTTTTATCGCACAGTATGAATGGGAGTATCTCATTATGTGAGTCAGTGTTGGCTATACATATTAAGATAACTGTAGAATGCTTTGTTTATACATTTTGTATTAGATGTATGTCATTTTGCTCTCTTGGTATGATCAACAAAACACTTCCTTAAGTAGTAATTGAGCCTCTTTATCCTGGAAACCACTGGATAATTTGTAACAGCATCACTAGAAACCTATAAATGTAAGATATGTGATACAACTGTGCTATGTAGCAATACTGTTCACTGTTAATGGTGGTAATTAACTTAAATCTGTTTAAAAAAATATTAGATATATCTTCAATTTGTTGATGACATATTTATCATTTGGGCAGGTTTGCATAATGATTTGGATTCCTTTGTTAAATACCTTAAGTTAAATACCTTAATAATAACTGAAATCCAACACAGGGACGGCAAGCAAAGCTGAGTCTGAACCACTATTTTAAAGGACAACCACATCATCAGATAGAAAAAACATATTAATTTCATCATGGTTTGATGTTTCCTACATTTTAACAGCACTCTGGGACTATTTAGAGCGTTTTAGATGTTTTTAGATGCAATTTCTGACTCTGACTACATGGGGGCTGGCATTTTGAAAAAATTCAGACTGTTTACACTGCCTCTAAGTATCCCAGAATGCATTGTCTGTCGCAAAAAAATTGCATCCGATCTGCCATGTTTTCCCGTAAGCTGCTGTCACTTCATTGACTTAACAGGTATTCACTGCAGTGTTAAAGTCCCCTACTTTTGGTTAAAATGTTATCCTTTTTCAATGACTACTTCAAACACAAACAGTGCAAATGCTACAGAACAGAACTGAAAAGTGCATTTTATTGTTCTTTCTTCTTAGAAATGCTAACTTGCTTTCTTTTGTGAAAGCTGAAATCTAGTTCTTCAAGGCATCTCCCCTCCCACTTCACACTTACCTTCCCTAGCTGTCAAAGAGCTAAGGGTAATTTAACCCATTATCTGCATGTGATTGACAGCTCACAGCAGGTAATCAGACTAGTGCACTGTTTTCTCGTCAACCTTTCCCTCCTTACAGTGGGAGACTTTTTTGTTGCACTCCTCCTGTCAAATTTAAAACCAAGCTACATAGCACTGGCAATAATCATTGTTTTGCAAAGCATCAAACTCCCACTTATTTTTCCTTCCTGTTTGGTTAAATAGCTAACAAATTATACACTCTAATTCTCTAAACATGAGATATTTCACAGACTTGCATGACAGCAACCACAAGCTTTAAGTCATAATTTAAAAAATGACGGTAGTGCATTCCACTTGCAATCTGTTATACTGTTTAATTGTGCCAGACATCTGTTTATCTAAAAACATGCAATTAATGTCTAAGCATGGTCATTGCAAATTTATGCTCTTAGTTTTTGTAGCTGTTATTGTGCTTCTGCCCGTACTTTGTCACATCGGTAGGGCTCGTCAGAAAAGTGAGAGTATAGTCTAACATTTGTGCTGAACTATCACAGTTCCAGCAAGGAGCAATTTTGTGTTCCAACCACACCTACAATTACAACCAAAATCAACTACATATACTCCATCATATCATGGTTTACTCAGAATTTCATTGGTTAGTATGCATGGTCTTACTACATATATTGCTTTAATTACAGTATGTCCATTTACAGTTAAGTATGCACTGTATCCATTTCTTTATAAATATACCCCGTATACATTAAGACTGCAGCATAATGATGATCTGACACCTGTGAAACAGTTCTGATCTTAAGGAACCTTACAAATCTACAGTAATCAAATATCACTTAATTTCCCAAAATGTACCAGATGTCAACTGATCAATCGTAAATGACATCCACATAAGCTAGCTTTTGGTTTACAATGTGCAAATGTGGCAATTACCACAGCACTATTGTGAAAAGCCTCTGTACCTCGTCAAGGTAGCCAGCATCACAGAGGTCCACTCACGCCCCAACAATACTTGCATCTGCAGCCTGATCCACTCATGTCACCACAATCATTAAACCCCTGCATCTAAACAGGCTTCCAGATATATGCGCCGCTTGACCAGCAAATCACTCTACATACCGACATTTATTCACAAAGGACCAGTCCTTACTAGACACACTGTATAAGTTCCAGCTGCAAAAAAATAAAAAGGAATCATACACAACTCCATACCGCTCCAGCACTCACACAACCCCTACTGGAAATCCGGACTAAAACAAAACATTCCAGACATTCCACAAGATTAGTGGTCTCTTGATCTACATCTGCACAGCCTGACAGATCTTACACAAGAACTTATGCCAATTGATCATTGACCTTTGTTAGTTTCATTAATTCTAACAGCACACATACATGTCACTATTTAAGAAAGATTTATTATCACTGCACAATACCAGTACATATATTATCTAATTATTAGTCCTTGTCCAGAGCCCCAAGTGCTTAATAGCAAGGAACACCATGTACCCCAAAAAACTGCCAACTTGCATGCTTAGCTACTCATTCCCAAATGACAGACAAGCAGAAGAAACAGGTTTGGATTTACAAGTGTTCCATCAACCGGACCAAGTAGTTAAAAACCTTTATAATGTAAATATCATTACAGAATGCACTGACAAGTCCCTTACACTGCACTACACAGAAATGAACATCTGTCACATATACTCACTGTTACACTTGGCCATGTGAAATACTTTTCTGGGAAGGGAATGCACTGAGTGACACTCCCAAGACTTCCTACAAATTGATGTAGAGAACACTCACTGCTGTCAAACAATACGTTGACAATGCATGCTGTAGTAATGAGAAATGTTGAAAAGGGTGCTTGCATAGCTATATAATGGCCTATGCCTTACTTTACTGCCTGCTCCCTCAGTGCTACTCCATACATAAATGCCATTTCTAAAGCTTCACTATTTGATGGCAGGATTGTTATTCCATTGTACATGGCACTTGCCAAGGGCAGAATGTGCAGGACTGTCATCATAACATTCAGAGTTCAAGCCAAAAAGATACATTCACAGCGCAGTACATTTACAGTGACTGCATGTAATAGGCTGTACATACCCTGGCATTAGTACAATTGTACATTACGTAGCTTATCGATTTCATCCATTACCAACTCAAGAACCAGTCATCCAGTCAAACTGTAATCATCAAGTCATGAAAACTGTTAAAATTACACATCACAAAGCATGCATAACACATTTTCAGACTCCATTTTACATTGCAGGAATTCATAGTAGCACCATGTTAGACATTGTATTGAATGCAACAGAGAGTCATTTTGGCATGAATCAAATTGTAACCAAAGATCAGTTTTTAGTTTTCACAGTTTACATGTGCCAACTCACTGATAGTCTGTCCAACTATAGAATAAGTAATCATTAAAGACTGGATTAATCTGTATTCAACTGGCAATGGAAGTCTTCTCTTTTGGCTGTTCCTGTTAGAGGTCACTACAGCATATCCATTTCCCTTTTGTCCTGCCGTCTGCATCTTGTTGTGTCACACACACACCACTTGCATGTCCTCTACCACTACCACAAACCTTACCTTAGGCCTTGCTCATATCCTCTTACCTGGCTACTACACCCATTTTAGACAACTCTAATGCCTGCATCCTAACCATTCCTCTGAAGTGTCCGATTAGTTACATGCTCACAAACACCGTCACCTACCCTTACCACATTTAAGGACCAGGATGTATGGACATTTTCTTCTACACAATGTGCCACCACCTGTGGAGGAGACACCCACTACATGTCTGATCAACCCATCACTGTCCCTCTTTATCGACAGTTTGGACAGAATAGTTTTGCAAAATCTTAAACATAAATGTCATTCTCTGCCATTTTGCATTATTTCACATGTGGTTCCCTACCTTTTGCCTACTTCTGGCCACTACTCCAATGTTTCCATCCTATGTGCCTCTGCACTTTGTGCAGCTCTGTGAACGTGGGCTGTAAAGTGATGTCCACTCACACCAGTCCTAATAACAGAAGCACCAGTAGGAGCCAGGCCTACAAATGGCATAGTCTGTCCACTGCCACCCACAGGAGCAAGTGCACACTCACAGGAGGGGGAGGGTGTGAAGGAATACTGCAACATGGAAGACATGGACATCTATGTTTATGGTAATATTTAACAAAACTTTGATGTCCTCCGATTCCACTGTTGTACTACTCCACGTGGTTTACTTCCGCAGCTCACCATGAAGGCTATCTGGTCTGGTAGACATTTCCCTAGGAAACCATGGAGGACAGCCTGCTCCAATCCTGCTCTGGCATTGTGATTTTGTCCAGCTTGCATTTTTTACATAAAGTCTGTACTAAGGAACAACTAGCTACTTCAATGATTGCACTGGGGTCATATTCTTTAAGTTTCCTGAGGAGGCCATTGCTCTTCTGTAGTGAGCTGTAATACTTCCATGCAATGTGTTTCCATGGTACAGTAGCAAAATGTAATTACCTTGGATAAAAGAGGCTGAAATGTTCAGTATGACCACTACTTTCCACACAGCCCTGGGGTGCAAAGAGACAAAATCCTAGACTGATGTTATGGGCATAAAACAAAATCAGTCTGTGAACATCCAGAGTATGGATAACTATCCCTATCACCCTGTGGTTTAGGGAAAAAAGTGGGTCGGTATACAGCCTGGTTCAGGCATAGGTCATTCATCATTGCCATGAAGGACTGGTTGGTCCCAAGTGAAAGCCTGTCAAGATGGAAAGTTAGGAAAGGTGGGTCAGACATTACATCTACTAGATGGGAGACCCTCCAGTCTGAGGTTACAGTGCATCAAATGCTAGTGCTTCACATGTAAACATTTAGGTGACGCTTTGGCATCTGGCTCAAAGGGGGCTCTGTTGAACAGTTCCAACTTCTAGTTAACTAACCCATGATGGAGGTGTCGGTTTCATATGGGGTCTTAGGTGGAGAACCCCTTTCCAGAAGGTTTTGAAAGTAGTCTGTATGATAAGGGTGAATCCAGGGTGAGACAAGCTGAGATATTGAAAAAATGTCCTTTTATAGTAGAGTATGCACTGTCTGTATTTGTTTACACACAAGACAGGATTCGAGGGATGTCACTTTCCTGGGGCTCCAAAAACCTTGTAAAACTGTATGGAAAATCTTTTCCTCTTCGATAGGCAAGATTTCCTTGTGCATCTCTGATCCCTCCTGTGTTTAGTTGGTCCACTGAGTGGGGTAACTTGTTGTGATTGACCTAAGAGGGGGAACCAGTGCTGTCTTGGCCAGTAGTGAGTCAACATAAGCTTCGTCCAGCTTAATTTTAAGTTGCACATTTGGAAATAATAGGAAGGGTGGTAAAGCATGCAGAAATTTCCCCTGCCAAGAGGTGGAGGGCATCGGTTACCACTTCCTTTAATTCTGTTGTCCTGCTGCAATGCCAGCCAAGTTGCCTGTTGGAAAAGGCGAACAGGTGCATTTTGGGTATGCCCCAACAGTGGGCCAGTTCCAGTAAGATCTCTGAAGCAGTACAAAATGCCCAGGGGCATCCCAATGGGTGCCACTTTGAATTGCTCAATAACGGCTGATAGTGAATATTGTGGCAGTGCTCCCATGCACATAAAACAGTTAATTTACTTTAACTGTAGTGAGCTATTTAGGGTATAGGGGTAGTATCACCCATTACCATCAATAGCTGGGGATATTATCAGTCCAAATTAGGTCAATCGAATAAAGTATAGAGTGTCACAATTTACTTACCCATTCCACAGTAGCAACTGTGCTGTTTCAACCTGGATGTTTACTACCATCACCAAATCATGAAATATGTCTAGCAATCACCATAGTCTTCTCAGGACATTCACACCTAGCAATATTCTTTGGTATGTCAGGTATAGACATGGGTTGCATTTCCAAGATGCCTCGCTTAGCTTTTATAACTTCCAACATCAGGTCATATATGTAGTCAAACTTTCTCTTCTCAAATGTTGGTTTGGCTACCCATACCTGTTTTGCATTCAGGTGCACCACACGATACCTAAGCTCTCCCTTTGCTGCTGACTTCTTTGTAGGGAATCTCACCACTGCTTGCTCACGATGAAGGTTCTTGTTATGATCCAGGATGGCAAGTATGATTCTTGCTTTCATCCCTGCAAAACTAAAGTGCTCAAACTTGGGGCAATACTTACACAGTAATGCATGGAACACCTCGAGGTCACCAGTGTGGCAGAATTTGGTGATGTGCTTCAAATCTTTAATGATAAATTTGTTTGCAACAATTCTCTTCAATGCACTGTGACAGGCATCATCTTCTTCCAGCCACTTTGTCTCATCTCCATCGATGAGTGGCATTTCATGTCCACAACAGGAAACCTTCTTGCCACCACCCCAACTGTGTTGGTCATTTACATGGTAGAGCAATGACAACCATTTCTCCTCTAGTACGACTTCATCCCCTTCACACGTTTCAGCACACCACCACAGGTGATTTGAAATACTGTGGCACCACTGCATTAAGTCTTGCTTGCCTCTCCTTTTCCCAGCTTCAGTGATTTTCTTAGTCAAATTTTTTGTCATATGCCACACATCAAACTGATGATCCACCTTTGGAAATTCTGTGCGCATCAATAACCTTATCCCAGGATGTCTGTCTGTTGCCACAAGGCTTACATTCACATTCTTATCCAGCAAGTTTTTCATGCACTTCTTAAAAGCTTTCTTCTCCAGTGCCACCAAGGATACACTGCTGCAGACTTGCTCCTGACAGAAATCGACAATTAATCCAGAGTCCAGGTCCATCGTGCTATAGCAGCAGTACTTGGCAGAATAACCTGGACTATCACATTGCCCATCTCCAGCTAACCTTACTTCCTTACCCATCGCATCTTCTAGCAGATGAGTCTGATGCTGTGTCCAAGTATGCTGCAAAACTGGGAATAAATACTCCCGTTGAATAGAATAGAATGTGGTTTCACTTATAAATTCCAGTCCTAGATAAGCACAGAATCACGCTATATGTGCATACGTACTTCCACTGAAAAGTACAGATGATGCGAGTAGAAGATTGCCAGCTGGCATTTGGCCTATTAAAGGTTACCTTCACCGAGACATAGGATCCCAACTTCACTTTCTTCAGTTCCACAACTGGTGTGTGGCATTGTGGACAGGTCAGTTTTAACAACAAGCAATCTAAGCAGGACTCAAACACAATGAACTTTGATCCACTTACCATGTTCTCATCTTCATCCTGTTCCAGCACTGTGTCTTCCATCTCTGACGTAGACAAGTTGTCAGAAGTGTACAACCAGTCGGGATCCTTTTCAACATCATCTGTCCACTGCGAAAGTGAGGAGCTGCTATGCATGCTCGTGTTATGGACATCCTTATGTAGCTTGACCGGAGTACTGCAATCTGTCATCTCCACAGCGGTGTATGCACTGTAGCTACACATGGCCTCTTCAGTACACAACTCATGCTTTTCATTGTGGCATGTACTCTCACTCAGGTGATGATTGGCATTACTGAAACTGTGCTGTTCTGGTCCGGGCTCACTCAATTCTGTTTGTACAACCTTGGAGTTTTTGAAGTATGTGTGGTCTATCAGTGGTGAGACTCCTACTTCTGGAACCTGTACAGCTGCATCAATCATAGTGCATGGTAGTGTTTGAAGGTCCATTAGCTTGGCTTGAATTCCTATGCTGCTACCTTTCTTTTGGTAAAACTTTGTCTGGCATGCAACTGTACTTTGACTGCAAATCCCAATCTCCATTGCGTACACTTCCATGCCTTCGACTACCTCTTCATACAATTCTGTCGCTTGAACCTACAATCACATAACAATTGTTAATCAGTCAATGCTCGACTAATGACAAAGTTTAAATATACAAGTATAAAACTCTACACACATTATCACTGTCATGACAGCATAAGCATTTGGACTGCTGTGATCCTGAGTCAATATATTCAATGGACTCATAATGAACTCAACAAAAATTTTCATATAGAATTCTTTTGATTCCTCAGACAACCATAACCTCACCAGTAGACAAAAATGCTTATCCGCACATACATATTCCACTAGGTTTTCATCAAAACTTACCTCCACAGATTCTTGACTCGCTTGGCAGTCTTCCATTTGGTCTTCCACCACATTGTGTCTTGACGCCTCATTATCAGGATCCCTTTGATTCTGTAGCTGGACATACATATTACTCTGCAACAGATACAAATTATGGCTCATTAAAATTACATTCACCTGAGTAGTGAGTAATGATTTGTATGCTGAGGAGACAATACAATTACACTCGCCTTGCATTGGACTGACCATTGCTCTGTCACAAGGTCTTGCAATGTAGGCTGTGTTGTACTCAGAAGGTCTTCAATAAGCTGCATGGAAAAGTACATCCATTAACTGTTGCAAATTGAAACGCATACAGTGCCAGTATCCCACTAAGCAAATGACAGTAGGCTGATTAAACCTTTCAGTGCTCCAACCGATGTTCTTACCTTCTGCTGCTGTTTCTGCTGCAACCGATGTACTGAAGATGTCCATGTCTTGCTGGTCGAAAGAGCGAAAATTGATGGTACTGCCCCTTTTATTAATCTCCGAATTGGACGCTTGGACTTCATCTCATCAGGAAGTAGCTGATGCTGGTAGTCAAGGTGAGACAGGCACTACTCAACACTTCCTTAAACTTCGGTATGTTACCGACATCTCTACCACAGTTAATCACCCACTGTCTACACAGGTTGATGTCACGTGGAAACCAATGGAATGATACCCCCTTTGGCAGATTGTCTTGGCACATACTACAGTTGATTGCAAAGCAGGATGGCATTTTGACAATCACCTAATAAAAATAAAAAGTACTATATCAAATCACATACAGGAATCACAAAACTAATTCATGGTAAACTGATTAGACTGCATGATAACATTGGTACAACCTGTAAGACTTCAACGGTTCGATTCGATGTTCAGTGAAATATCCAACTTTAATAATGGCTGCCTTCATGTGGCAGTCATGAAATACATTTGCCAGTGTCACAGTCACCCACCTTAGTTGCTCTGCGGTCAAAGTTTATCCTTGTTCCCAGGCTTTACATGACACATTACGTCGACAATTCCTCTGATTCAAACCAGGGCACTGTAAAACACTTCTTTTCTACATTAGCAATGTAAAAAGAGTTTTAAGTCCGGTGTTTTTCTCCCCTTACCACAACTTCAGCACTTTGTGCTACAAATAAGTGCAATCACCAAGCTTGGAATATAGTGATCATATGGTAACTCTGCTGCAGCCAAAAACCTTAGGAATTCATTAGTCTTACATATGCGGTGTGGCAGAACCAGTACAGAATTAAAAAACACTTAAAGAACCACATAGATTTAGTTTGTCGCATGGTGGAACACAGGAAGAATGGTAACAGTTGCACTGGTGGACATTCGCCATGGATTGCAAGTTGTGCAGATATTGCTGTAGAAAGACACAATCACCATGATGATATACAACAGTCAAAAGGGCTGTAAGTACATACACTGCTCTCAGAGCACTGTTAATTTAGGGCAATGGTAGACAGAAGCACACATGAAACATTAAGTATCCAAGTCATAATGATTCACACTCTTTATTAGTACACAAATTTCAAAATAAGGTAGGGTATACAGGCTTTGAAAAGTACAATCCATTTTGTCAATTGTGAGCAACAATGCACTGCTATAGTAATACTACTTTAATTGACATGTCAATGTTCTGAAAAAATCCATTGTCCCTCTAAAAGTTTAAATCCTGTGTAAGAATCATCATCTTCACAAGGAAACTGTGCTCGAATTTGTTACAAGACACAAGCGATTTCCAAATCCCAGCCTTCGATTGTTATGCACCCACAACACATATGCACAGTACGCCAAAACCCAGTACAACCTGAAATACAGACCATTGCTGTAGTTACAGACAGAGCAAGTGACACACACACACACACACACACACACACACACACACACACACAGCGAGCGACACACACACACACACACACACACACACACACACACACACACACACACACACACACACACACACACACACACACACACAGAGCGAGTGACACATACACACAGACAGAGTGAGTGACATACACACACACACACAGACAGACAGAGCGGCACACAGAGACAGACAGAGCAAGCAACACACACACAGACAGAGCGAGCGACACACTCACACAGACAGACAGAGCGAGCGACACACACAGACACACACAGACAGACACACACACAGACAACTTACTTGTTTGCCCACTGTGTTGGTTGGTAATGCCCTCTACGCTGACACAGAAGCCTGAAAATAGTTTTTAAAACATGTGTATAAAGGCAGACCGATTCAAACTGTGGATGCACAGTTATGCATGTAGTGTGATCTAATGCTGAAGTTATTTCTGCCCATTTTTCAATTGCTCATGGGGATGACACACAACATAGGCATTCACACGATGTGGTCATCAGTGTGCATTTGCCACATAAGCACCATGTCATATCTGACAGACTGCTGTAATCAGGGTCCAGAGAATGCTGTTCATTCTCACCACTGTTGCACGAATGGTGACGCTTCCTTGGCTCTGCAGGTCGATACCTGGGCTCAATTGATAGCCCTGTCTTGCACTACTTTGACCGTGCCCTGCCATGCGAGCTGTTACAATGTGGGAGTGAATAAACAGCCAAATAAATGCATGAGAATTGTCCAATGCAGAAAAAATAAATATGTTCAGCATCCACAATATCGCATGTACGTATACGTCCATATATACGGCAGACTGGCCGAAAAATCAATCACCCTCACTGAAGATGCCAGTGACATTGTTTCACTTTGGTAATGGGCAAAGTAAGCTATAACTATATATAAAATAAGGCATGTAATGACATTACAAAAGGGGAATGTAAGTAGAATCAGCAGTCTAGAAGGCATAGCAGGAGCACATAGAATGCAGTTGCAGAAATATAAGCCAATGATCTTCCAGACTACCCAGAACACATATTGTAATGGTTATGGGAAGGTCAGCTGCAACAAAAACCACTACTAAACTTAACAAATAAGAATTACAGGCCACAGGTAGAAAACCAATCTAGAGGTAGGTCTACGTGTCCTTAGAACCAATTGTGGTAATAGGCAAATGTAGGTTTAGAATACAGATAATTGTGCAGTGTGACTGAAGTACTGTTAATGCACAGTCTGTTTTAATGTGGCAAGACTGTAGTACTAGAGATTTTGCATTCCAGAAGTACTGTTAGGCAAAAGCAATGGTCCCACAATATGAACATGCTTGCCATTCCAGTTCTCATGCCCTTGAAAATGACACTTTGTCACTGTTCTGAAACCCTCATTCACAGAAATTGCACTCTTGCAACTGATGGAGAAACTTCAGCCTTGGGCTGATTTCAGACAGGGCCATGGCATACATACATGTATTCAGATTTCCAAACATGATTCCATGCAACTGTAATACTCACAAATCGCAATGCACCTTTATGACACTATTTTTAAATCACTACCTTTTTTTGTTCCCAGTGCACAAAGACACAATGTAGCGCCCTCCATTTAAATAAATAGATAGAGATATACCACAGTGATATCTGTTGGGTGGTCAGGACAAACACAACTTTGAATTGTAATTTGTATATTGTCTGTTTTTGTACACGTCTGTTCATGCAATATTTTTATAGTCAGGAAATGTGCTTAATGTGCAATGTACTGCATTCACTCACCCACATTCACCCACACACACGCACTCCCTCACCCACACTCACTCCGTCACCCACACACACTCACCCACACTCACTCACCGACACTCACTCACTCACTCACTCACTCACTCACTCACTCACTCACTCACTCACCCACACTCACTCACCCACACTCACTCATCCTCACTCACTCACCCTCACTCACTCACCCTCACTCACTCACCCACTCACACTCATTCACCCACCCACACTCACTCACCAACCCACACTCACTCACCAACCCACACTCACTCACCCACTAACTCACACTCACTCACTCACACTCACTCACTCACCCAAACTCACCCACACTCACTCACTCACACTCACCTACACTCACTCACTCACACACCCACACTCACTTACTCACCCACACTCACTCACCCACACTCACTCACTCACTCACTCATACTCACTCACTCACTCACCCACACTCACTCACCCACACTCACTCACTCACGCACACTCGCTTACTCACCCACACTCACTCACTCACTCACTCACTCACTCACTCACTCACTCACTCACACTCACTCACTCACCCACACTCACTCACTCACTCACTCACTCACCCTCACTCACTCACACTAACTCACTCACTCACTCACCCACACTCACTCACTCACTCACTCTCGCTCACCCTCGCTCACTCACTCACTCACACACTCACTCACACACACTCACACACACTCACTCGCTCACCCTCACCCACACACACTCACCCACACTCACTCACACTCACTCACACTCACCCACACTCACCCAGACTTACCCACACTCACCCACATAAAATACATTAGTAATATTGCAATAGGGAATGGACGGCAAACTGATTACAGGTTTATAGATACTGGTTATCTTCACGAGAAAGGAGTGCATCATCCACCCCATTTGCAACGCAGTACAGTTTCACACATGCATCGATGTACAGTGTGAGTAGAACCCACAGCCTTCTACATCAAAAGAAAATATAGTACCTGTTGTGATATTAGCAATGCAAGCAGACATAAGCACTAAACATTTGCGCCCCTGCATCTCTCAGCTCCTTGTAAAATTGACTCAGTCAGCTGTATCTATGAACTTTGCAGCACAAGAAATCAGGAAAGAGGCAAAATTTCACCCTTGCTTGCAGTCACACACACACACACACACACACACACACACACACACACACACACACACACACACACACACACACACACACTTGCCCCTTGCTTGCAGTCACACACACACTTGCCCCTTGCTTGCAGTCACACACACACTTGCCCCTTGCTTGCAGTCATGCACACACACTTGCCCCTTGTTTCAGTCACACAAACACACACTTGCCCCTTGCTTGCATTCACACACACACACACACACACTTGCCCCTTGCTTGCATTCACACACACACACACACACACACACACACACACACACACACACACACACACACACACACTTGCCCCTTGCTTGCAGTCACACACACGCACACTTGCCCCTTGCTTGCAGTCACACACACACACTTGCCCCTTGCTTGCAGTCACACACACACACACACTTGCCCCCTTGCTTGCGGTCGCACATACACTTGCCCCCTTGCTTGAGGTCACACACACACTTGCCCCCTTGCTTGCGGTCGCACACACACACTTACCCCCTTGCTTGCGGTCGCACAGACACACACACACACACACACACACACACACACACACACACACACACACACACACACACACACACACACTTGCCCCTTGCTTGCAATCAGAATATGGACATTGAAACAGCACTGAAACCGACATTCAAAGATAATACATTTAGCCAGGTTTCAGTGAAAGTTTAACTTTAGGTTTGGACTATTTTTAAATCACTGACCCACTGTAGACAAAAAATGCACATGTTCTTGAATACACCTTCTTGACTGTATATAATTATATTCCTCATGCAATGCAGTACAGTTTCAATGGATGTTTTAAATTTTTGGTTTCAAACATTTTCCCTGAAAACAGTGAAACAAAATGCATGCACCAATGATGACAATACTGCCCAATTCTGAACATTTCCATCACAAGTCTAGTCAGACCACCAGAATGAGTACATATGCACAATCTCTGAATTAGAAAAAAAGTCATGTCAATAATCCACATTAAAGATCTGTAACTAATGAAGCGGTTGCTGCTAGCAAACAATTTTATAAGTCATAATGTCATCAACAAATACAGTCCCTGTTGCCTTAGTGGAATAAATTGCCTTTCACTAAAATAATAAGCTAGTAATACTGCAATAAGGAATGGACGGCAAACTGATAGGTTCATAGTTATTGGTCATCTTCACCAGGAAGGAGTGCATCATCCACCACATTTGCAATGCAGTAGAGTTTCACACATGCATCTATGTACAGTGTGAGTACAACCCACAGCCTTCTACATCAAAAGAAAATACAGTACCTGGTGTGATATTAGCAATGCAAGCAGACATAAGCAGCACTAAACTTTTGTGCCCCTGCATCTCTCAGATCCTTGTAAAATCGACTTAGTCAGCTGTATCTATGAACTTCACAGCACAAGAAATCAAGAAACAGGCAAAATTTCACCCTTGCTTGCAGTCACACACACACACACACTTGCCTCCTTGCTTACAGTCACACACACACTTGCCCCCTTGCTTGCAGTCACACACACACACTTGCCTCCACACACACACACACACACACACACACACACACACACACACACACACACACACACA
>NC_056725.1:105769568-105827930 GCF_019279795.1 Protopterus annectens
TTTTATGTTAAAGAAAAATGGTGCATCAGTGGCAGAAAATTTAAAAATGAAAACATAGTATACTATACACGTTACCTGGACAACATCTTTATTCTATTAAAAGGTGATATTGATGTCAGCAATAAACTAATAAACCATTTCAATCAGTCAACAGAGTTTCTGCAATTTGCATCAACGTTCAACACTGAGGAGATAGCGTATCTAGATATTTGGCTTACTAAAATAGGGTACAAAAATGGTTTGTAGCCAAGATCTACAGGAAGTGCACTTATTCTAATGCCTTCCTGCATTTCTCAAGTTTCTACCCTCACCATCAGAAATGGCGGGTGAGGGCTGCACATATAGTGAGTCAGGATAATGAATTTGTAGATGAATGCTATTTTTTGAAAAATATGTTTCTGAGTGATGAGTATCCCGAAGCCTTCCTATATCCTTTAATAGAAGAAGACAAATTTAAGAGGTTCAGCAAGGTTTATAATCCTATTTTAAGTGTTAAGCAAGTAGAGAGCATCCAAGGTGCCATTATTAATTCAGGCAACCAAGAGGTTATTGGTAGCCTCAGTGGGCAGAACACAGTAGGTAAAACAGATTTTCAATTGTGTTTTACCACTACATTCACAGTGGATAGTGAAGTTATTTTGAAGATTATCCAGAAGATCTGGGAATTATTTAGAATGAATCCAACATTATTTGGTAATTTGGGAGAATGTCCCAAAGTGATATTTAGAAAGGGCAAAATGTAAAGAATTTGTTGGAACAGCAACATAGGAACATTCCTAAAATTACAGGTATGGGTAAGTGCGAATCCTGTAATTTCTGTAAATATGTTGAAGTCACTAACAGGTTTTCTATTAATAATATTCAGTTTAAATTGAAACAGAGGTTCAATTTTAACTAGGAATGTGGTGTATTTAGCTAGGTGCCAATGTTGCCTTGCATTTTATATTGGCAAAACAGAGCAAAGACAACGTGACAGAGTCTATGAACATCAGTATGCAATATCCAAAGGAAAAACTGATAATGCACTAGCAAAACACATTCAGATTTACAAAGATCATAAATTTAAATATATGATTATAGACCAGGTAGCTTTAGACATCAGGGGAGGACCTTTACCTTTACATTTAGAGAAACTAGAATTGTTTTGGCAAATTAATTTGAATGCCTATAATCACCCAGGACTAAACAAAGGTTATTCTATCAGCTGCAGTTTGAAACTGAAAAGTCTGCAGAGATGAATTGCTTGTAATATCTTTTTAGTATGAATTGTATTTAGTTTAGTAGTAGTTATTTCCTAATGTTTAGTTCGATGTATTATAATATTTAATTAGTTATATTTAAGTGTTGAGTTTAAAATGGAAAAGGATTTAAGTTAAACAGTACTTAGTGAAGTCAGATTTTAAAATTATTTAAAAGATTTTAAAATGTTGTTGGTTTGCTGTCTACTGTATCAATGCTTCATCTTCAGTAGCTAGTAGTTGTTTTTAATGAGGGAGTGTTTCTTTAAGTAAATACTTTTGAAGTTGTTTGCTTTGATTGGTACATTGTACCACCTTTCACTGTTTAAGTGCATTTTGCATTGTTTGGTAGTAATCTGATGAAGTTTGCTTTGTAAGCAAATGGAAAGCGCTTCGTTTTGATAGTATTCATTAAAATAATGGTTCAGACTCAACTTTGCTTGCCGTTCCTGTGTTGGATTTCAATTGTTTGTTGCATGCCGGCAGTTTACCTTAATAATAACCTTTTTAACTTGTCATATGATTATTCAGATACACTATGGATTTCCTACCTGTTCGCAATTCTATGATTATAAAGGGCATAGATTTATATCAATTATACAATGACCCCCCCATTAATATTCCAAAACGTGCACGCTGATTGGCTAGCATGCCCAGTGTAAATTCCATAATATACCAACAGAAAAAGTTCCAGTCGCCCGTATTTTTTTCCTTTGGTATAAAGTGTCCAAAACTTTTTTTTTTTTTTTTAATAAATAAATAAATAAAATGGAGCAATGGAGACTTTCTTTTCTCCATTGCTTCTGTTTCAAAGCATTAATGTACTGGGTATTCATAGGAACGCAAGTCCCATACGCATGCGCAATACATCAACACATGGAAGCAGTACACCACCACCGGCGGAAGAACAGTAATATTCCGTTATACAAAGACATTAGTTAAGAAAAGTAAGTATTTTTTCTTAAATAATGTCATTGTATAATAACAATAACTGACTCTGTGGTTGTGGTATATTGAAATTTACCCACGATTGGCTTTATTTAATTACTCGGGTTTCGCCCTCGTATTAAACTACACCAACCATGGGTAAATTTTCAGGATATCACACCACGTCATCTTATTGCTTAAATATTTATTGGTAGAAAATGTTTAGTAATTCATATTCACATTTTTCTAGCAGTCATCCAGTTTGGATGAAGTGTAATGTCATAAAGGGACAGTTTGCATGACTATCTAGAATGGCCTCAGAGGACCATGTGTGTTTACATGAATGGGAAGTATTAACAAAGATGTTTTTGAGTAGGGGACATCCTGTTGAATTCATCTTACAGATCAAAAATGATATTATGAGAAGACAAGGGGATAGCTTTCCACCCATTTTAAAAAGCATGGGATGCAAAGGAAAAAGTAGGAGAATGAGAATCCCTGTTTTCAAAATCTATGGGCCAGATTCCAAAAGAGTTGCTCTCAGTATAAGTGACTTACTTTGGTATAGGATCTATCTATATACAGGCTTACTACAGGACCGGATTCAAGAACAACTGTTCTCAGCCTGCTCTCAGTGTAAGTGGTCCCTTACACTGAAAGCAAGTCTTTTGGAATCGGGTCTTTGTGTCTGAGTTTTCTAGTAATGCTAAGGGTATTCAGGATATAATCATACATCACTGTCCGATGCTAATTTTAACTAAGTGGGTAGGCCTTAAGTTTACAAGGACCATGTTTTATTTTTAATTTGTATGGCAGTCAAAAAGCAAAACTTGAAAATTCATAGATTTCACAAGAAAAAAAAAACTTCAAATAATTTAATGCATACTATGTCTATATGTGGAAAATGTAAATAATGCAAGTTTATTAATAAAGCTTCATGGGTCATAGTATAACATAAAAGAGAACTTGTATATTGTCAAGAACATTTTAATTAATACTAAGGATATTGTTTATTTGGTGACCTGTAACTCATGCCTTGTATAATGTGGAAAAAACAGAAATCATTAAAGACTAGAATTTATCAGCATACATATGTTTTTCATAAGAAAAATAGGACAAATGCCCCAGTGACATGTCCTGACTCCTGTGAAAGTTTCAATAAATTTATGTTTTTGTCTTGGAAAAGGTTGAATTTAATGGGGAGTGAGTATAGTAATTTTTTATTGGTCAGAGAACTGTGTGGGCAATAAGAATTACAAGATGAGAGTTTACTATCTGAACATATGATAGAAAATGTAAGCTGTAAAATGGCATTGATTTTAATGATTTATACTCTGATGAAGTTTGAAGTATATGTATATATGAAAACAGTTAACGATTACTTAATAAATTAATTAATATTATACCCCTGCTGGTTTGTCTCAGATTGTATATAGCCATTTTGCTGAGAGTTTGTTGTTTTAGTTTCTGTTTGTATTAGCCACTGCTTTTATTGTTTCCAGATGTTTTTCACTGTTATTAGCTAATTGCAGCATTGACATCATGGCCAAGGACCATAGTTCCCAGCATCATAGGCAGGGCCAGCACTCACAGATAAGAAGCCTGATACCAGCAGCTGTGGATGATCCTGGCAGACCTGGAAGACAGAGGCATGTACAATATGCTGTGGTCTTGACTAAAAAGCAAAGGATAGGCACACACTCACACACATTCACTACAAAAGTGAAAACTTAAGAAATTAAGCACATGCAACAGTAACAGTGATGCATGCAAAATCATCAGCCTTTACTTATAGGTGTGACAGTTGTGTTTTGTGAGCCTCAGACAGAGTCAGCTACAGGAACATTTACCAAGGCAAGTGATAAACCTGTAATGAAGAGATAAAAATGTTACCCTCTTGTGCAGGTACTGTATGTCAGTAAGATAAAACATGTCTCAACTGTACAAGAATATCAGCAGTAACTCATGAGTGAGATATGCAACATAAACAGTAAACAGTTAAAATGACTATAAAAATGACTTTTTGCATCACATGATATACACCCTGTACATCAAACCAAAGTGGGCCCATGTCAAAACAATGCCTACAATGTGAACTCAGATTTCACAATGATGCACACAGGTACATGAGCAAGCATACTTAGTGCATCCCTAAGAAATAGGATATATAACATCAATATACAACACACAAAGCAGGAAATACACCATACAACTAATTCATTTAAGAAATATGTATTGATTAAACACGTATGCTTGAACTGCCCATTACTGTGCATCACACATAAAGGTTGCCAGTCTTAGACAATCAACAAGTAGACTTCAAGATGAATTCTATAAATGAATACAACTAAAAAAGGTTATCCCCATACCATTTGCAGGTGGTCATGGAACCTCAGTACCAGATGTGCCTAGAAAGACAAAATGGAGATGGATAGAGGTGTAATAAGCAGTAAACTGAAAATGGCACATGAAAGACAGCCCTACGTATAACTCTAAATAAGATTTTATATAATATATCTCTATTTTTTTCTCTCTCTCTGTATACCCACACACTTCTCTCTCTCTGTACACCCATGCACACACACACACACACACACACACACACACACACACACACATATATATATATATATATATATATATATATATATATATATATCATAGCTGAAGAATCAGCAGTAGACACCCTTTGGTTGTTTTCCTCTTTTGCATCTACATCCAGCATGACACTGGGAAAGCTGACTGGATCTCTTACAGAAGAGAGGAACTCCTCCTTCACAGTGAGTGAGTGGTGGTTTTGTAGCAAGACCACCACCAGTAGCCCTCCATTCCCATACTATAGCACTGGCTGTTTTTTTGCCTTGGTGATCATGTCATTGGTCTATTTTCTGGTGCCACTACAGTTATGGCCATGGACACCCACAGGACTTACATCATAGATCACATGCCACCGGATATGGTCACAGAAGGGCTTGTCAGCTATGACTTTCTGTAGGAGGCATGATCCATGGTGACAGAGGACCTGCACTATAATTTCCTTCTCAGCATGAGTACTTGGAATTGGAGATAGCTAATGTCTCGCAAATATCAGTGCATGAATAATTAAATGTTTAGCTCTCCTTCCACTTTGATGTACACTTACAGGGGGGTGTATCAGGGAAAACAGAGTTACAAAAGAATTGCAAGATTACATTGAACTAGTCAGGAGATAATCTTTATACAACCTTTATGAATATATGCTTAAGAAGTAACTGTGTCTCTGAGTTCAAAGTGCATGTAAGTTATACAAAATGCATAAAACTTTAACATACAAACAATGCATTTCTAAATAAATGCATATCATAATGCAATCATTTTACAAGTGTATCAAAAAAACAGTACTTCTTACAAAGGAAAGGGAAGAACCAGCCTTTATATTGCATACCTTTGTTTTTACTGTGACATGATTTCATTGGTTAACTGGTGCAAATATCACATTCACCCAGACATCTACACTGAAATGACAAAGGACAACTCTGAAAAAATTAATATATTGCTTTATAAATTTAAAATGTTTGAATGTTAGAGCTTGAGTATATGTGTTACAATTTCTCTACATCATAAATATGTCTTTGTATGTAGTACATACTGTTAATCTTCTCAGTGTTTCATGCTAATTCCATGGTTTCAAATAATCTAATCTAGACACGGTTAAATTTGTGTTAAACAACGGATCTTTAATGTCCACATTTTCATGGTATAAGACCACAGAGTTGAGAAATCATCACACAGAGACATTCTTCCTTTTTTGGCTTCATCCTGAGCACACTTCTTCACATTGCACATCAGTGACTGCCAGTGGTCACTAGTAGTGAATGACAGTTAACATCCCAAGGTGAAATCTCAAAAATTTAATTTGGAATATTATCAGTAGCACAGATAAAATGGGCACCATTGGACTTCCATCAGCACTCTTGACAGTCCTAAGTGAAGATAATTCACCAGTTATATAGCATTTCTCTGTAGCTTATTACATTACTCCAGTAAGTTGTGAGCAATAGCAGAAGTAAGGCAGGATTTGAATCCAGATTGCAGATAGTTCTACTAAGGGGCAAGAAGAACAATGATCACAGACTTTTTATTAGCAATTGAACATGAAGTACAGTTGTCAAGTTGCAACACAGTATCATAGGATCATAGGATCATACAAAGTTACTAGGCTAATGGCCTCAGGGCCCTTACAAGCCTAGCCATGTACAACCTGTGTTCCCAAGGGTGTCTGGTTCAAGCAGAAATTAAAATCAGTACCTATTGCCCCTGTCCAAGATGGACACAGGTAGAACTCCCAGGGTGAATTTCTGGTTACCCATCCAGTCGTCCAAATTATGCTTAAATAGGGCCAACAAGGGGCTTTGTTTAACATGAATAGGAAGCTTGTTCCAAAGGTGGGGCAAAATCTGTGAGACAAATCTGCTTCTCCAACAAGTTTTGTTGATGTTACATACCAGATTAAGGTCCTTTGAGCGAGTAACTTGTATGCCATTTGACTTGTGAATGTGTAGAATTTCCATTAAAGCTGGTTCAGAGACTGCTCTATATGCAAAGCACAGGTCGCCTCTAGGCAGGCTGTACAACACAGAGTAAAACAGAAATATTTCAGTCTGTCCACATAAGACAGATCTTGAAGACTCTGAATTTTCTTTGTAAGGAACCTTTTTGGTCTCTCCAATTGCTGCAGGTGTTTGGAAAGGAACATACCAAAGTGACCATTGCACTCTATTACTGGCTTGAAGAGGGAAGAGTGCAAGGGGGTTATAACCTATTTTTTTTTTCTGGAGGCAATGCCCTTACTTATGAGATTATCAATATAAAATGCCCTTCTTACCACTGTGGAGACCTCACCACTAACTGTGTACTTAGGATATTGCTCTTGATGTGGTAGTTTGCAGGAACATCACCCTTGCTGAAGGAGAGATAGTGCATGTTTTTGCATTATGTTTTAGACTATGACTTTGGCACCAGTCATTAATCTTGTGTAAGTCCTTCTTGCAGGATATTGACATTGCTAGGGGTTTCAGTGATCACTCCCAGTTTGCAGTTATCAGCAAACTTTGTCAGCCACAGTCCTTTAGTTTTAGCCTGTACCTTGGAGAAGTAGATTCGGGACAATAGGGCTCTCAGAAGCAATCCCTATGGAATACCACTGGTTACAGGTCTGTTGGAAGAGGTGGAGTCCCCTATTTTGACTGTATGAGTTCTATCAGTGAGCCGGTTTGCAACCCACCTGGCAATATATGAGTTGATACCCAGCTGGGTGAGTTTATCAATGATGCCTGAGTGGGGGATTGTGTCAAAGGCCCTGGCTAAGTCTAGGTAGACTATATGCAAAGATTTCTCCTCATCTAGGGTGTTGGCGACTGTCTCAAAGAATTCCACCAAATTTAACAGGCATGATTTCCCCTTGACAAAGCCAAACTGGGTGGAGTTGAGCAATTGGAGATTTCCTATATTTTTGTTAATAGGGTCCATGCCGATTTGTTCCATGGCATTGCAGATAAGGTTGGTCAGGCTAATGGGTCTACAGTTGCTGGTGTCCATGGATGCACCACTTTGTGCAAAGGGATGATGGTACCTATTTTCCATTCCGCTGGGATGAAGCCAGTACTTAGGCTGCGATTGAAAAGTGTGCCCAATGGTGAAGTTAATTCCTGTTTTAATCCATGTAGAACACAGCCTGGGATGTTGTCTGGTCCCACAGAGGCTGTGTTTTTGGCCTTGAAGAGGGCATTCAAGACCTGTTCCTTGGAGATACTGGGTGGGGGACAGGTGTTAGGGATGCTTTAGGGTATATGTGGTGGGGACAGGGGAGTGAAGTTTTCACAGAAACTGTCAGCAAGCAGATTTGCTATATCCACAGGTTCTGCATATGTGGTACCATTAACTACAACTTCAGTGCAAATCTAAGCCTTATCTTTAATGTTACAGCTGTAACTAAAGAACATTTTGTGGTTATCCTTAGATAGGGAAGCTAATTTGGATTTGTAGTTAGCTTTGGAGGACTTAATTAGGATTCTTATTTACTTGTTTAAGTTGAGGAGGGAATGTTTCCATTTTTGAGACTGTTCCTTCCTACTCTTAGACAGCAATTTATCATATTGTATAGCCTATTAATGGCAGTTGTGCACCAGGCAGATTTTTTTTTCCTTGAAGATCTTGCTTTGGTTCAATCAGGTACAGCAGTGGCAATACAATTGTACAGGTGCTTGTATAAAGCATTGGCATAACTCAGCATAAGTGTCTGTTCCATCAGTGGGGGGTGGAGCTATGAAGCTATTTATGCTGTCATGTAAGAGGTTATAATTGGCTTTGGGGAAGTGTTTTTTAGTTTAGTTGTTGCTAAGGGGGGAAGGGTCTTCTGTTATAGTTACTTCTAGCAGTCTGATTTGTGGTCAAATCTCACCAGAGATGGCCACACACTGGGTGTGGTGCAGCAGTCCCCCATGTTGGTGAGCACCAATTACAGGATCTTTGAGTCCCTTGTGAGTGTGTCAACCAGCTGTTCTAGGGCATTGTAGTTAACAAATTCCAGCAACCTTTAGACAAGTGAACTAGAACAAATATAATTTACCCAGTGAATGGATGGGTAACTAAAGTCACCCAAAACCAGAGTGTTTGATTATGTCTTGCTTGACTCAACTAGATCCAAGTAGGCTTAATGGATGTCCTGATTCATGAAGGGGGTCCTATAGCTGGCAGTGACCTGAAGAGGGGTCTTACCTACAGTCAATTGCACCTGAAGTAATTCAAGGAAATCATGTTGTTTAACCAGCCTAGACGTGTATTTATTTTCAATGAATATTGATACACCACCTCCTTCAGTTCTCATGTCTTCAGTTTTTAGTCTGAACATTTGGAAGGAAATGTAACCTGGTATAGCTGGCATGCTGTCCGCAGTCTTAAACCAGGTCTCAGTGACTGCACAAATGTTAGCAACTTCCAAGGTGAGAATTGCTTCCAGTGAGTGCAGTTTCTGGTTTAGATTCTAGCATTTAGCAGCATAAACTTGAGGTTGTTTTAGAGAGTATTTTTATGTTGGGAATTTTGTTCTTGTGGCATTGCCTAAAAAGGCAATATTGGGATGGCAAGAGCCTTAGCCAGTAACTGAAATCCCAGGGGTTACAGATGAAGGCTATCTCTGGCAAAGCATCAAGGTCTGTCGACCATGTCATCCCAGGCTGACAGATGTTGAATCCCCTTTGAATGACACCAGAAACTAAGCCAATTGTTGAAGTCAATCATTTTTTTATTTGCACTGAGGTATAATCCTAGGCAAAGGTAAAATGCTACTTAAGACTAGGGACATACTTGCCTGAGACACATAATCAGAGAGCTCAGTAACATCTCTCTTCATATAGTCCAGTGAGGTACATCTCAAGTCGTTTACACCAACATAGACTATGACAAAGTCATAACAGTGCCTGGTGTTGAGAGACTTGAGTGCATGTGTGATGTGGCAGATCATGGCATCTGACAGACAGCTGACCATGACTTTTTCCTTATCCAACCTGGTGAAAGGGGCATCTGTTTGTCTAACAATTGAGTCGCCTATGACTAAGATGTTTGTTTTTGTGTTATGCCTTAGGGACTTAACTGGTGAGACACTGCTGTGTGATATGTTGTGCGAATTGTGCTTGTGTTTGTGTCTGCGATGTCTATAATGTTTAGGTAAGCTTCTGGTAAGGACCTCCATATATGTAAGTTAATGTGTTGTTGGTTTGGCAGGTACAGGAGGTGAGGTGTGCATGCTGACAACCTGCTTAAAATAAGATGAATTGGCTGGTGAGTGAGAGAGCCTGGAGTTTAGACTCTTGATATATATGCATCTCTCACATAATGAATTTGTGTGGACTAGAAGAAGTGGGTTGTCAGTGTACATAAGGCAATTGCTACATTGCCGCAGTATGCCCATGTCGACCAAGCTGGCTGGAGAAACTGTGGGAAATTATCCACCCATAATGCTAGGTAATTTGATGTGGTCAGAAAACAAGGAGAGGACAGTAAAGACCAGGTAAAGTAGAGGACAGGAGAAGTAGACAAAAATATGAAAGCTATTGGGTAGTAACCCATCTCCATGTAATAAATGTTAATTGATTAAAACTATACTCTGTGTGAATGGTGTTAAACATACCATTGATCATATTTAATTAAAGGTAAACTTGCATATGTATAATTTTAACAATACTTAGCAGTGATTGTCAAAATAAAACACCTGTTATGTAACTTTCTCTGTAGCTCAACATGTTAATACAGTAACATATGACTAACAGCAACAATAATGCAGGTTTAATTCCAACTTTTGATATTTTGAATGTACTATTTACAGTTACACATTTTGTTGTTGTTGGAATCTCAACTATTGTAGTAGAAATAATACATTTTATATATATGAAGTAACAAATATGACATTTGCTAAAGTGAGAGGAAATAAAATCTGAAACATAATGAATGTGGAAATACAGATAATCCAGAATATTTGAAATATGTCCAAAGTATTAATCATGACAATAATACACTTCCTTTAAAAATATATCAGTTTTACATGTATATGTTGTGTACAAAATGATTTTATGCAATCTCCTGTTTGGCTCCTACCGCAAGAAGTGTAATTACATAAAGGTATGATGATATGTGATAGAAATGCAAGTTATCATGTGACAAACTCTGTTAAAAGATTGGATATGTCAGGGTAATCCCATAGATGCTGGGGTCATTTCTAGATATAGCTTTTATTTCTTTTTTTGTAGCTTCTGCTTTGCACATCACTTGGCATTGTGCATCATCAACTGTCAGTAGTCACGATCAATGAGCAACAGTTTACATTTGAAGGCAAACCTTAAAAATTTAGTTTGAAATGCCATTATTAGTGACAATGACTTGTGTCAGTGTGCTTCTGTGAGCTCTGTGGACAGTACTGAGTGAAGGAATCACACCTGTGTACATTTTTATGCCACACAAGGTGTTAATGCAGTACGTTTGTAGCAACAACAGAGGTAATGCAGGCTTCAGATCTAGATTACAGATAATGTTACCGAGGGGGCCAGAGTAACTATTGTCACAGTATTTTTATTAGGAATTTAGCATGAAGTACAACTGTCAATTAAAAAAAACTAAATTTGCAATACAACTCTGTATAAAGAATTTTAAATAAGTTCACTATAATTTGTTGAAGTATGTTAAGCATAATAGAGATCATAGTTAATTTAAATTATACTTATGTATAATCACAAGAGTTTTTGAAAATATGTATGACAACAAAAATACCATTATTATGTGCGTAGGACAGCCTGTCGTGTAAAATGTGTATGGTACCTTCCTCAACATGTTTTACTCAGCTCATTCAAATCAATGCATTGGAAATTGAGTTACCACAATAAATGTTGGCTTCTACATATAATAACTCCAGTAACATAACAAGTGAAAGTCAAACGTATAGAGGCTTGTCATAATAACATCTCCACTCATGTTGAAATTGTTACACCTCAGCTTACAATCTCAAAATGTTAGCTGTTCTGTGGCATTAACAGTAATAAACATAAGTTAGCAATTTATCCTTCTTTTTAGTCATGTGTTCAGTTCCTAGGTGCTATCAGTCAAAGTTTGTAAAATGCATGTCCCAGTAATCCATTATATAGCAATTTAATGTTTTATCACTTACCTCCACTGATTAGTACCAACATCATGAATTATGTCATATCATGTAAATCTGTCACAATAGTGTATTTATGATTACCTTCCACCATAACAGAGTGCGTGGCCAGAGGTGACAGTATGTACTTTGCAAGGTAATTCAAATATCATTGCAAAAGAAGCATTTGACAATTTCATAGTAGAACATACATAAATGCACTGAGCATCACACATAGCCAAGTGCCATTGCCATATGTCATACCTGCAATGAAGTATAAAGCAATCAAACTCAATTTCTCCGCCAGGCCATTTGTTTGCTTTCTATCACAAAAATGCATTTGGCAAGGTTATCTGTCATTGTGCATAGGCTGGTACTCATGATATTTGATTTAGATGCCAATTCACTTCCATATTTCTAGATATCCTTCAGAGGACATGGCAGATGAAGGTGACGGTTGTGCTTCATTTAGAACCCAGACGTGGTGCCAGCAGGAGTGCAAGATTTTGTGGCACTCATTGTAAAGATCTACAGCTATTGGCATGCACAGGAGGATTACGATGGGTCTCAGTACAAGAAGGAGGCTTGGAATGGCTTGACTAAGGCTGTCACCAGTGCAACTGGTATTCCATACACTGCTGAACAATGTCACCTCCTGTCACACTTTATTGCACATAGCATGACAGAATCTTATGATGAAAAACCTAAGACTAACACACCACAGAGGTGGCCAGCAGTAGCCCATAAACAAAAATCTGTCTATTGCTCTGTCCCTGTCTCACTGTCTCCTCCCCCATGTCATCAAATCTTTGTCCTCATTATTTGTGAGATGAAGGTCCACGTTGGTGGCGCTGTGGTAGCGTCGTCGCTTCACAGTAAGATGCTGTCCGGTTCGATTCTCAGTTAGAGCGTCTTCTGCATGGAGACATGCGTGAATGGGTGTAACTTCATTGAAGGTTGTACGTCAGGGCTGGCAACTCAGTACGTAAAAATCAACTGCCAATCATTAGTGGACCGGAGTTCCGCTGTGGCAACCCCTAACCGGGAAAAGCTGAAAGACGCACACACAGACACATACAATTTGTGAGATGCCTGATACTGAGAAACTTGTGGTAAATGTCAGCTCAGTGCTTTTCCTCACTGTGCTATGAAAAGACAGACTAATAGCACTATAAGCAGAGAGAAATTATATGTTGAACAGGCTGCAGAGTTGAATGTACGCCATATGAGATGCTTCAGTTGTAACTACTGTATTGAAGTATGCTGTACACACATTTCCTTGCTTCATAGTGTTTTCATAGTCACTTCAAATGTGCATGTTTTGGCACCTGACACTTGCCTTTTGTGGTTTGATCAGTTATTGATCACATCAATAGACTGTCAATGCAGATTGGCAGGTGTTTCAATTCAGCATCAGGTGTAAAAATATTTAACATTAAAATGTCTCATTAAATTTTGCCCTATAGATTCATGCATAAATCTGTGATTCTCAGTAACATGATTGGTCCCTTAAGTGGTTCATAATCAGCCCACACCTGTTTGCACTGTCCCAGAAATATGTGCAAAATATTTATTCATATCAAGGATCTTTAAGGTAACAATTATAGAGCGCTAGGAACATTTTAAAAGTATTGCTGCTATACATACAGAAGGTGATAGAATAAGTAATTTGAAATTGCCATGCATTTTCTGAAATCTTTTAACTATGACATGCACACATAATTTATCATGTAGTAACTGTAGTGCTCAGTGGTGATGTGCAAATACAATTGCATAAAATGCAATACAGCATTCCTTAAATCTGTAGACAGTCACCAGATATGAGGACAGTCTAAGTGTGTACCTCTCTTATCCATAAAATGAGTACTTTACTGCAATTATCATAAATGACAAATTTGAAAATCATGGCACAGAAAACATTAACATAACACACATTTGCTCTGAAGACTCAGACCTGTTTATATGTCTCAATTTATTATTTGTGCAAGGCTTGGCATGGAGTACCACAGACCACTGATAAGTCCCATTATAAGTTCAAAATCTCAAAAAATAATTATGCATGTGCTAATACTTTGCAATCAGTCATACAAATAA
Source organism: Protopterus annectens (assembly GCF_019279795.1). Classification (NCBI taxonomy): domain Eukaryota; kingdom Metazoa; phylum Chordata; order Ceratodontiformes; family Protopteridae; genus Protopterus; species Protopterus annectens. The sequence goes on from NC_056725.1 coordinate 105,783,492, forward strand.
GCTTGTTAGTGGCGCACTTCATGGAGCGATTTAAACCAAATATAAATAATAATGCAAGTGGCTTATATTTCCTGAACATGTTTTAATGTCTTGTTTTAGACAAGATATGATGAATTTACTGTGATGTTGTCTAAATGTCACATCATGTAAATTATGTTTGCTCTCCAGCACATTAAACTTGCAAATGTACAATGGTGTAGGACCTTTACACACATGCTTGTTGAGTGGTGTTAAGTGATGGACTTTCATATGTTTGACCTGTATATTTTTTCCTTACATTGCACATTGTCCAGGTATGAGGAAATATTCACAATGATGCAGAACCTTTGCATACAAATGTCTCTAGTGCTATGCAAGAATATCTTCACCCACAGATCTGATGTGTAGCTTTACAGTGGGGGAACAGTTTCCCACCACTTTTGTTCCCTTTTAGCACATCTCCCTTGTCAAACAATATTGATGTCATCTTTTCAAATGTGCTCTATTTCACAGTTGTAATCAAACGTCTATTGTGACACTTGTGATTCATGCATTCACAAAGTGTGTGTGTGTGTGTGTGTGTGTGTGTATGTGTGTGTGTGTGTGTGTGTGTGTGTGTGTGTGTGTGTGTGTGTGTGTGTGTGTGTGTGTGCGTGTAGTTACAGGGATTACTAGATTATGTGGCACATGTGGTTGGGTACACCTACTGTCATACAACATATTGACAAAAAGAGACAAAACACACCACTCCTTCAATCAATTTTAAACCACACCAATGCCTTGCACCACTATGATGATGACATGCCTTTAATTATGCTCTGACTTCATTTGTGGCAAGTGCAGTTTATAAAATACCATGTAGCTTGTGTACTTGGGTAGGAGTGTCAGAATCAGCAGTGACTTGAGTTGTATCAGTATGTGTGACTCTCATGCTAGGAATGAATGACATGCACTGCAGTTCTAATGTGTACACTTACAGTAGGAGAGAGCTCATCCTTAGTTATACTCCCTTTTACTCCAGACAAATGATTTGCACAACAGTGATAATATCATGCCTACAAATATGTTCTGTTTCACGTATGAGCTATCACTCCACCTGTGGCAGGTACAATTAATGCACTGTTCTGTAGACTTTGAACTTACATAGGAAGCTGTTCAAATCCATCAAAGGACAACATAATATGAGTGTAGTATTATGAAACAGTGGCACATACAACATTGCATCACATTTTTTCTATTCCTTTTAGCTCTAACAAAGGTCTTTCAGCACACTGAAAATTTCATGCCATTCAAATAGCACTTCTATGATCTTTGTGGTGTGACTTCTCCTGTATATGCATGCAGTTAATTCTGACTTCTATAGCATATGTAGTCACATAGGCATTGGTTCAAATCTAGGAATGTGAATGTGCAAAGCAATATGAACAGACATAAGTGGCTTACCCAGGAAACAGTGATATGACCAAACCATGCTTGTGTGAACAGTAACATGGCTAAGTCCTTTTGATCCCTCAAAATGACTTGTATTGGATGCATGACAATCTAAAGCTTTTCTGGGTTCACTCCTTGAAGTGTGATCTTTCTGACATCTGTCAGATACATTTAATACATGGCTCTGTTGAGTGTGGATCATGATAGTCAGGGATTTGAATCTGGTAAGGTATGTCTATCACACATTGTGACAATCAGGAGTGGCATAGCCAAAGACTAGGGATATAGTTAAGTAACAGGATCACATTTTTTGGAGTCATAACAGTTACAATAGGTTACTGATGTAATCCCTTCATGTGTATTCTTCATGAAAAAGCAGATATACTTATTTCTGTGGTCTCAGTCATTGGTACACTCCTACCTGTGGTCTGACCTCAGGCAAGTTTTCAAGTCTGGCAAGCAGTAAATGCTGAGTATGCAAGATGTAACTGTTGAATATGTCAGATTATACTTACAGGCATTATTTATTTCACGATTTCACCAAATATGCTGATATGTATTATATGACTTAATGAAAACATTTAAGTATATATTATAGCAATAACCCACGCCTGGGTGTGGGTAATGCTGGATTTACCCATGGATGATGTGGTTTGGTCACAAGGGCAAAGCCCGAGTGGCCAAACAAAGCCAACCGTGGGTAAATCCAGCATTATCCACACCCAGAAGTGGGTTATTGCTATTATGCAATGACATTATTTAAGAAAAAAATAATTACTTTTCTTAAATAATGGCATTATATAATACCTCCTTGCTGCCCTTCCGCAGCTGTCTGGTATTCTTCAGCAGTTCTGATGTACTGTGCATGCGTATGCCTGCGCAGTAGATCAGACCTGTGGGCAAAAGCAATGGAGAAAGCAAGATCTCCGTTGCTTTTTACAAACTGTTTTGCTATGTTAAATGGGTTTAGCATAGCGAGGCAGCTTTAAAAAAAGCAACGGAGAATCTCAGTTGTTTTTTTTAAAGCTGTCTCGCTATGTTAAACCCATTTAGCATAGTGAGACAGTTTTGAAAAAAGCAACGGAGAAAGCAAGATCTCCGTTGCGTTTTACAAACTCTCGCTATGTTAAAGGAGTTTAACATAGCGAGACAGCTTTAAAAAAAGCAACAGAGAATCTCTGTTGCTTTTTTTAAAGCTGTCCCGCTATGTTAAACTCGTTTAACATAGCGCGACAGTGTGAAGCAACGGAGATCTTGCATTCTCCATTGCTGTAAAAAAAGAGTTATAGTAATGGAAAAAGTCCGGGTGACCGGATCTTTTTCCATTACTATAACTCTGATTTACAACGTGTATGCTGACCAAGCAGTGTGCAAGTTTTTCAATATTAATGGGGGGTCATTGTATAATATAGCAATAACCCACACCTGGGTGTGGGTAATGCTGGATTTACCCATGATTGGTGTGGTTTGGTCACAAGGGTGAAGCCCAAGTGGCCAAACAAAGCCAACCGTGGCTAAATCCAGCATTATCCACACCCAGAAGTGGGTTATTGCTATTATGCAATGACATTATTTAAGGAAAAAAATAATTACTTTTCTTAAATAATGGCATTGTATAATGCCTCCTTGCTGCCCTTCCGCAGCTGTCTGGTATTCTGCAGCAGTTCTGATGTACTGCGCATGCATATGCCTACACAGTACATCAGAGCTGTGGGCAAAAGCAACAGAGAAAACAAGATCTCCGTTGCTTTTTACAAACTGTTTTGCTATGTTAAATGGGTTTAACATAGCGAGACAGCTTTAAAAAAAGTAAAGGAGTCTGCGTTGCTTTTTTTAAAGCTGTCTCGCTATGTTAAACTCATTTAACACAGTGAGACAGTTTTGAAAAAAGCAACGGAGAAAGCAAGATCTCCGTTGCTTTTTACAAACTGTCTCACTATGTTAAAGGAGTTTAACATAGCGAGACAGCTTTAAAAAAGCAACAGAGAATCTCCGTTGCATTTTTTAAAGCTGTCTCGCTATGTTAAACTCGTTTAACATAGCGAGATAGTGTGAAGCAACAGAGATCTTGCGTTGTTCGTTGCTGTAAAAAAGAGTTATAGTAATGGAAAAAGTTCGGGCGACCGGACCTTTTTCCATTACTATAACTGATTTACAACATGGACGCTGACCAATCAGCGTGCATGTTTTTGAATATTAATGGGGGGTCGTTGTATAATTTCTTATTTTGTTCACAGCATACAGCTTTTAAGACAATAATAGCTTATTCATCAGTTCTTGATGTGTTCCATGCTGTAAAGTTGACACTAAGTATGAGCAGACCTGTATTATGATACTTTTTTTTATGGTTTTGTCAGGCATAGTTGATGTTGTTGTTGTCATTGCTGGACTTCCTTATGAGCATGCCCACTATAATGTTGCTGTAGATGTGGGCCATTTAGCACAGAGCACATTAAGTAAGTAAAGTCATGAGATAGTTCTTGTCATTTGTTTTTCTTCATCAAAAAGTAGTAGAATTAGCCTCTGGAAGTTTGCTTTGTCAATGTCTGAGCAGTGGAGTTATTGGCCAACATTTGTTACAGGCCAGTATACAGGTGATGACTGTGAAATGTAAATTTTCAACAGTTCACTTACAAATACACATTAATGTTTCACTTGGTTGTGATTTATGTTACTGTACTGTCATATAAGTATTACTAATGTGTTTAACAAGACTCACTTCAGGGCAAAATGTGATGTACTACAGGATGTTATACTGCAGTCACAGGTACAATGTAATGTGGCTGGTCTATATCGCATTATTGGATAATGACAAGAGCGAATGCTCTTTCATTGATCTGATAATGTCAAAAGGAGAAAAAAACAAAGTCACGGAACATCGATTTTTTTTCCCATGGAAAAAAAATCTGTGGGCCGTCTTCGAGACTTTGCCATTTCCTCCACTATGGTGCGATCTCAGAGTTGGTATATTTAAGTATGGGGGTGTGGGTAGCACAGCACCCCACATTGGGGGGTATGGTGGATGAAGTCCCCCACTTCATTTTGTGTTTAAACATTTTTTTTTTTTTGCGGAGCAGCGAATTTTTTCCCTGGGGAAAAAAATTTGCTGTTCTGTGTGTTTGCTTTTTGCTATTTCGATATTATCGGTTTGATGAAAGAGCGTTCACTCTTTTCATCGTGAAATAATATGATATAGACGCGGCGTGGCAGTTGCATCAGGAAGAACACACATAATATGACTGATTGCAGTCACAAAAATGCATTAATGCATTATACTCAATTAATTGTAACATGGCAGTTGATGCATTTCCTTTGTAGCTGATATAATTATTCAATACTGCTGGCATGTACGTTTGTTTGATTTAAGTCTTGTATGGACTACATGTCTATTTATGGTATTACCACACACACACACACACACACACACACACACACACACACACACACACACATACATGTATACATCCTATGTACATTGATATAGTGACATTCCAACACAGCCAACACAGTTTTCAAGGGACTGACTACATGACTTTTGCTTTGATTTATGTGCATGTAAGTATGTCACATGATCATACCACTCATTTTACAAGTATGTACGTCTTACATCTGTTATAGTTGGACAACTGTAAATAAGGGTAGCAACACACTAATCTGTTGATATGCTGGTAAAAGGCCAGTTTTGTATATATTTGTCAGGTCCTTCTGGCTTGCAATACATGCACACACAGCATGTATGAACAGTCAGACTTTCTACCATTCACAACATGCAGGTTGCTGCCATAAAAGCTTGTTTTCTGAATTAATAGTATTATTGGAATGACTTCACAGGTGTATGAGATTCTTCAAAGTATTTCTACATTATTACGGTAGGTGTCTGCACTGCCATTACAACTTCATTATTGTTTCCTTCATACATATAAGGCAATGAAAGGGTTACAATTCTTCAGCCTGTATGTATTTTCTAACATTAATCATGTGTATGTAAATTATTTAATTTAATTACTCTCACAGTATACATACGATGACAGTGTAGTTCCATACATCTGCAGCACAGCTGTAGCTAGGCATACTAAATGTACATTTTTTTTCTGTTCATGTCTCAGAAAATGTACAGTGCAAACAGTAGATAATTTTTATAATGGTCTAAATTATTGTAAAATGTACTTTCTTATACAAAACATACTTTCCAAAGGCAAATTTACCTATAAAATAGCTTTTCTATGGTTACAAGTACCAACAACTGACAATAAAAGTCCCTTTCTGAGATGCATAGAACAGACGTTTGAGAGCTGAGTACAGTTTTTAAATGATAGATGGGTGGTGAGAGACCAGCATAATATTTGGAACAAAACATAAATTTGTGTGTACACAACTGATGTGCACTACCATAAGTATATACAATATCTCCTAAAGTATCTGCTTTCCTTGCCAGCTGTTATCTTACCTCTCCACTTATGCATCATTTGTCTTTTACCACATCTACTCTCTTTGTAACACTGTAGCTGTGTCCCTCTTACCTCCTTTTGTCAACATTTTTATAATGTAGATGTGCTCCTGAGTGGACAGCATTTATTCTATAGTTATCAATAATTATAATTGCTGGTGTTTGTACATTAATCTATTTATATATAACTACACATTCCTCATTAAGGTCCCAATGCCACACACACACACACACACACACACACACACACACACACACACACACACACACACACACACACACACACACACACTAACAGATTTTTCAGATCCTTTTCTGGTTATCTAAGCAGCTCTACTTTGGAAGAATTCATTTAGAGTTAAAATTGTAACTAAACTGGAAATAAAGGTTGCAAAGACATGCATATGGAATGTTTCTCCCTGGGCCTCCGCTGAAAAGTGGCTTGTTCCAAGTCGGACTTTCCCAGTAAACAAATGTTAAATAGATAAATAAATAAAAATATTCAATGAGCATTCAATGGGTGATTTTTTTTGCTTTTATTATGAAAGTGAAAATGTTTCACACACACACATGCTAACAGATCTTTAAGATCCTTTTCTGGTTATCTAAGCATCTCTGCTTTGGAAGAATTCATTTAGGAGTTAAAATTGCAACTAAACTGGAAATAAAAGAGTGTGGGACATATTTTCATATGTTAAAGGTGAAGGTTGTCTAAGAGGACTGTACTATTTCCCATTGTTAACTCATTCCAAGACACTGCTGTGAAACTTCTACAAGTACTGAATTTCTGCATTCTACTTTCAGGATGCAGCTGTTCAAAGCAGTCAAGTTGGTGTTTTCAATGAGGACTGTCTGCTACTCAGAATTTATTTTATCTATTTACATTCTGAAAATTCTAGTCAAACGGAGACAGACTACACTAATCTTTAGTTAGTAATAGAGTTAGAAGTGGCTTGGTGTTAGTATTTTCTTGTGTCAACTATCTGCTCATAATCATTTATTTTACATTGCCATGAGCAACTGTATATCTGTCTGCATATGTAATTTTCAAAGTGTGCTAATTTCTTTAAGTAAAGAATGTAATTATTTCATTTCAAAAGCCTGTGCTGTTTATTTTTGTGTTTAAGCTGTTGAATTTGCACTTTTGGTATCCACCTTACAGAAAAACTGTGTAACTATGGCTGCTATAAGACAATATATTATAGATGACCGATTAAGAGTGTGCAATAATTTGTAAATTGATTGTGTCAGATTGGTCTTGCTGGTCATAGCAAGTTAACTTATACATAAGAAAGGGACTGTGTCACTGAAGGGTATTCTGATTAGTTTCTCCTTATAGAAAATAATGTGTGTGTGTGTGTGTGTGTGTGTGTGTGTGTGTGTGTGTGTGTGTGTGTGTGTGTGTGTATGTGTGTGTGTGTGTGTGTGTTCATTTAAATACGAGTTTCATCCAGGATACAGTTGCTTTTGATAAGGCAGCATTGTAACACACTGCACTGTGAGCAAAATGTGTGACTCCTTGTTGAGTGGGGCTGGTGGTACAGACTCAAGGTAGCAGTGCTCATTTGCCACATGCTATCAATGCCGTACAGCAAGCTCTGTATGGAGTGCAGGAATAGTGCAAGAGCTGCTGCAGACAATATGGCCAACGAGCAATCTAGGAACGAGCTCCCGGGACATGCACAAGTGCTCCTACACTATTCCTGCACGGACATCACTGCTATATGCTAATTACCCCATTAGCTGGTGAAAACCATGCAAATGAGGTGAATTAGTGATCCAGGAAGCAGGCAGGCATCTATGCAGGAATAGTGTAACCTGTAGAAATGTATTTAGTTACTAACCGAATACATTTCTGCAAATTACAAAACAGATGCATGACAGCTTCAAAGAAAGCATGTATTCAATGTAGTAGGCATGCCAATGGCCAAATATATGGCTATTGGCATGAGAAATAGTTGCAAAATGATAAAAAATAACTTTTTTTTTTTTGGCCTATTTTGGATGTTTAAGTGTAGGGCAGCGGTGTGCAAATGGGATCAGCCCGAAAATAAGAAAAAAATTGGAAATAAGCTTTTAAACCAAAATCAGCATTTTGCCATGATAGTCAATGGCATGCATAAGACAACAATACTAGGGAATAGTAGTTCCTAAGGGGGAAGGCTCAGTGTGAGTGTGGTAAGTATGAATTAGCATTTTGTTTTATGCAATTGAGGGGACTGATACTGAATCACAGAATTCCTCTCAGTGTTAGCTTGCACCCAACCGTATAGGTTCATAGGTTCATAGGTTCATACTAGGCTATCTGCCCTGGGGCAATTATAAGCCTAGCCCGATTCTGTATGGCTTATGCCACCCCTTGATTTGAGTATACTGTGCCCTTTTTAAGGTTTAGTTTACTGTGCCTCTGTCTAATAGTGACACGGGAGTAATCCCTGGGACAAACCTACGATCCCCCATCCACCTATCGAGATTCTTCTTGAAGAGATTCAGTGAGGTGCTCTGCCTCACATGAACTGGAATTCTATTCCAGAGCGAAGGAGCCTCTGGGTTATGAACCTGTCCCTCCAGCAAGTTCTATTTATTTCTGTGCTGAGGTTCAAGTCCCTCGGCGTGTGGCTCTAAGGGATTTAGATTTACTGAGGTGGAGCATGTCCATTAATTCTGGATTTGACATAGCTTTGTATGTCAGGCATAGAGCCTCAAAGTAGGCAGTATGCAACTGAGTAGAGCTGGAGTTTTTTTAACCGAGCAGCATATGGCATCTGTTTGAGACCCTTGATCCTCTTGGTGAGATACTTTTGGGGTCTTTCTAATTGCTGCAGGTGTCGGGTAAGGTACATCCCAAAAGGGGCATTGTATTCTATGATGGGCCTGATGAGGGATGAATAAAGGGGCACGATTACCTCTCTTGATCTAGATGTGAAACCCTTCGTGATGAAGTGGGCTATGTAGAAGGTCTTTCTAACCACTTTGGCAATGTGGTTTTCAAAGGAGAGATTGCTATCAACTTGGGTCCCCAGGTCCCTAATAACTTTCTCTGTACTTAATGGGTTTCCACCTATGTGGTCATTTGTGGGCACATTGTTTTTGCCAAAGGGTATGACTATATATTTTTTGGCATTTAGCTTTAAACCATGGTGCTGGCACCAGTTATCTGTCTCTGTGAGACCTTTTGAAGGATGTTTGTGTCAGCTGGAGAGTTGATTATGGCGCCCAGTTTGCAGTCATCTGCGAACTTGGTGAGCCATAGTCCTCCCACGTTTGCCTGTACCTCAGAAAAGTAAATACCGAACAAGAGTGGTCCCAGGACAGAACCCTGTGGGATGCCACTTGTGACCGGTTTCGAGTCTGACATGGCTCCAGCAACTCTCACTCTGTGGGTTTTGTCTTTGAGCCAGTTTGTGACCCATCTTGTGACATAGGGGTTTATATTTAAGCTGGATAGCTTATCTATGATGCCCAAGTGGGGTATTGTGTCAAATGCCTTTGCAAGGTCCAGATAGGCTGTGTGGACTACCTTCCCTTCATCTATGGCTTTGGTGACTGTTTTGAAGAAGTCAACCAGGTTCAAAAGGCAGGATCTGCCCTTAACAAAGCCGAACTGGGTAGGATCTAGTGTCTGTAGGTCTCCAATGTCTTTGTTTATGAGCTCCATGATGATCCTCTCCATAGCCTTGCAGACTAAGCTAGTCAGGCTTATGGGGCGATAGTTTCCAGGGTCAGTAGAGGCTCCACCTTTGTGGAGTGGGACCACTGTTGCTGTGCGCCATTCTGTGGGCACATATCCTGTAGTGAGGCTGAGATTGTATAGCTGTTTTATTTGAGGGATTAGTTCCTCTTGGAGTTCATGTAGGACACAACCTGGGATGCCATCTGGTCCCATGGAAGCAGTGCTTTTGCTTTGGAGAGGGCAGCCTTCACCTGAGCATCAGAGATGTTTGGGAGGCATCCCTCTGCCGGGATAGATACTTGCTCTTTTGGGGAGAAGTTTGCACTGAACCTGTCTGCCAGGATATTGGCGATGTCTGTGGGTTCAGTGTATTTTTTGTCATTTAGAATCAACTCAGAACAAGTCTGGGAGTTGCATCCCAGGTTTCTAACATAACTGAAAAAAGCCTTATGATTGTCTTTGGTGTCCTGTGCAATTTTTCTCTCAAAGCTGGCCTTGGAGGATTTTATGAGGGATCATAATTTTTTGCTAGTATTGATCAGAGATGCCTTCCCTATTAGGGATTTTACTCTATCATGTAGTAGCTTCCTCCTTCTGTTGTACAGGTGCAGCAACACCATGGTATAAGTATAAGAGGTAGATGACCTCATAAGTGGGAGTGTTATGCATGTTGTAATTGCTTATTGGAGCTCTGTGGCCCATGTTTGCCCTTAGCTAAGCACAGCTAAGGAAGGGGGTAGGTCTGAGGCTGCCTAGCAGTGTTTACATTGCCTGAACGAGTGTGCACTCTGCAACCGGGTTTTAAAGAAAAAAAAAACAGGAAATAGCAGCTTTGTTCACATCTGAGCACTGGGAATGCGCGCCGTCCCTCGGGGGTTAAAGGGGAAGGCAATAGGAAGGTAAAACAGCAGTAGGAAGGCAATCAAGGAGAACTAGCATAACTGGCAGGTGAAATGTATCAGAATCAGCCAATTACACAGGCAGCCAGCATACTACTATAAACTATGCAAACACTTTTCACTCTGGTCATTCCAACAAACTCTACACCACCAGTGTACACAGATGGGGAAATTTTACCTGACAAAACTAACAAAATGTTAGGGGCTGCTGTTGCTCTCATACATCAATATGTGGAGGAGGCTGAGGGTGGTGAGGATGTAAATGCTGATGACCAATCCACAGTGAGGAGAAGAAGAGTGCACAGACCCAGGGTAACCTACCAGGGACCACATGAGCTGGAGATAGTGGAGCACTATAGGGTGGACATGGATATTCTACAGCAAATTGTTGAGCTGTGTCAGACACCCCTCACACACAGAACCAACAGAAGGGAACCCATCCCAATGGATACCAAGGTATGTTTAGGCTTAAGAAAACTAGCCACAGGTACCTTCCATAGGCCAACTGGGGATATCATGGGGATCTCACAAGCATCAGCATCCAGGGTACTCTAACAGTTCCTGGATGCCATGTCAGCACATGCCGGTGAGCACATATATTTTGACAACACCCATGAGGCATTGACCAGCGATATGTGCCTCTTCCACCAAATAATAGAATAACCTGAGGTAGTGGGTGCTATAGACTGCACACACATACACATCAAAGCACCACCTGGTAAACAGGGTAGGGTCTACATAAACTGCAAGGGCTTCCACTCCAACTGCCAGGTCATGTGCGATGCCCTGGGTATCATCTTGAATGTGTGTGCAGGTAGCCCTGAAAGCTATCACGACTCCCACATCTGGCATATGACACAGCTGTATCAGACATTTGCCAGTGGGGACATCCCATATGGCCACCTCGTGGGGGATGCTGGTTATGCACTGGAGCCATAGCTGATGACACCCATCAGAAATGCACACACACCCAAACAAGAACTCCATAATGAGGCACATGTACAAACCAGAATTGTAATAGAATGTGTGTTTGGGATGCTCAGGTCACGGTTCCAGTCCCTGGATATATCCAATGGAGCCTTGCAGTACTCTCCAGCTACATGTACACAAATGTTCATAGTATGTGCCATGCTACACAATATAATCCTGTGGAAAAAGCTGCAGCAGGAACAGCACGGAGCAAGGCCACACAGTGCCCCACCATTGCCAAGGCCATCACAGGCACATAGGGACTTGGAGGAGGAACCACCTGAGCCTGCCCATGTAGGCAAAAGGAGGCATGCCCATTATGCCCAAGCTTTGGCAGAGGCAACACATAGCACATACACTGACACAGTAGGCACCCAGGGAATGACACCTCTCTCTGACTTACACATACAGTAAAAGGGATGCCAAACATGACACCACCTGTGCTTTACTATGTATAGGGAGTGTACTATGTGCATCCAACATAGTCAGCCCTCCAGCACTGTCCTCAGTACTGGCACAGCCACAAGATAAGTCACTCTTCCTTTCAATTGCTATATGGAGTAGTTTGTTCTGCTATTTGTATCTATGGTATGCATGTGAGCATGTATGGGAATCGGTGGCTGAATGGGTAAGCAGCAGATAGTGCACAACTATATGTGCATTATGAAATTCATAACAAATACTGGTGTCAACATACTAGGCAGTACTAGACAAGGTGACAAATCCCACTGCAGTACATGTGGTGGTCCAAATGTGTGTCCATAGGACACACACATGTATGTCAGTGAGGCTCACATACTCAACACCAACCTCAGCCAGCAGGACAGGTGTAGATGACCATAAGTAAAGGCTGGGCTAAGGCCTCCAGTTGATGACAATGGTGAAAGCCCCCCTCCAGACCTACACAGACAGACTACAACAACTCAGGCAGTTGTATGTTAGTTCTGATGGGTAAGAAGTCTGAAACTGAAAGGTCAATAAAGCCTAAGATCTGTACTCTACTGATATGCCTCTAGTCTGCATGATAGGTCAGAATACAAAATTAAATGAAAGCCAGCAGAGTACCTGAAATACTAGTACAGTCATAGAAAATGTTTAAAGTCGTCAGGTGTGTCCCCCCCTCACAATCCTATGTAGAAATGCAGAAACATGTTCATGTGAGTTTAATAACAGTGGAGCACAGATTACCTGAGCTGGCCCAATTTACAGGATAGACTGCTGCATGTGTACAATATGCAGGGGTTAGTGTGTTAGGTTGTTGTGTGTTCAATATTGTCTAGAAAATGGTCAGCATGTAGGCACGGAGGGTTGTGTCTTGGTGGCCTATGGCCAGTACTGTTGATGACAGGGCCATGTTCCGATAACTGCAATGCCAAACACAATGCTTCTCAGCAATATGCATGTCAGCAGTCATTCATACTCACTGTCCAGATGTTAATATCTGTCACCGTATGAAAGAAGATATGTCATGAATATGGGCCCAGGCATACACACAGTACACAGGTGGAAGCACCCTAGACAGAGTACATAAAATGTAACTGTCAGCTGTACACAACAGTGGAGTTGTACATACAGGTTAGCAGCACATTAGTTGTCTGTGTAGTATGGAATACGGATGTAGTCTGGCCAATCAGTGGCAGACCACAAAAGGCACAGTTATGAAGTAATGGGAGACTGCCTATGTCCCCACATAAGGCAACATAAGGGAAATGTCCCAGGTATATCTGTGAGTCAGCTGCAAGAAGCTTCCATATCACACATGCACTCAGCTCACCTCACCATCAGTCGCAGGTTTATCACAGGTCATATCCTTGCTGCTGGGAATGAGTACAGTATGACCCCCACTTCTGTATGGGAATACCCACAGAATGCAGCATGCTGAAGAGGTGTCCCATGCAGGTGTGTCCCTAGCTGTAAGCAGCACCCTGCCAGCATCCAGACCAATGGATTAATATGAACAGGAACTATTGCCATCAACACCTTGCACACTTACTCTGTCACCCCAGGGGAATCCAATGGTTCACAGCCTGGGAATGTAGGAGTGACAGAATGCACTGGCCTGCTACAGATGGCCTGCATCACTACCAAATGGCCTACAGTCCTCTGTCAAAGGCCTGTGCTTCACCCATAGTGTCAATGTATGTTATCTCATGGGGCCCCAACTAACAACATAACACAGTCAACAGAACACAAATGCAAGGCCAAGTTGACAAATCCCAGTAGCATGCCCACCATGTCCTACTGCATGAACTGTGGACCAACCCCTAAATACCACTGGGATGAAGGGACAACTATAGGGATACTTCTCAGATATTGCTCGCATAATGTTAGGAACAGGATAGAATAACAGAGTAGAGGGATGTAAAAGCATGGACGTCATGGAGTGTGTGAAGTCTGAAACTCTGATGTGTGCCCATACTACTCCTGCCAGCAAACCCAGTAATGGGTGGCTGCAAACCTGCTTGTAAACCACAATGTGAAGGGGATCTGACCAGATATATGCGGCCTGCCTCTGGGTAACCTGGGTGAATCTGTACAGCTGAGAGGTATGACCACAGCAGCATATGGCCATTCTGTTACGTTGATATATGTACAAGCAGAGGATTCTCAGCCACCACAGTACCAAGGTGCTGGACCATTTACAAAGACCCATCAGCAAGTGTCTGCAGCTACCCCTCCAGAATGGCAAGAGTGTGCAGGAATATGTAGGCTGCAGACCACAATACTGGACACAGCTTCATTCATCTTGTATTTCCCAGGAAATAACTGTGAGCAAATAAGTATATCTGTCAGTAGTTGATGACATGATACATCACAGTGTGAAATAGTACATATGTCTGAATATCTCTGCTAACACCAACCATGTAACACAAGCAGCACAGACACAATAGTTACAGTATCCCACTATCTGTCGCCCATTGTTACTCCATATTGTCAATCTATCTACAGATATTCTGCAGAAACAGATTGCTAGTTGTAGGTGTAGAACAGCAAACCCAGGACTGAAGTACAACCTACCTGGAATGGATTGACACACTCAGTACAGAAGGTCATACTGGGCATGCTTCTACACTTAGAGAAATGAAGCCCATGTCTGACAACACAGTGGACTATGCATATTTGTCAGTCGCAGATGTCTGTGCACACACATCAAATTGTACACCATTCATGCTTTGCACACACATTGGATAGGAATACTCACACATATCCAAGGCCAACACACTATAATATATCAAACATACACATACAGAGATGTGGGGAAGTGAGAGACAGACAGTGACAGAGAGATTTCCATCATGAGGCCTGTCCCACCCACCACACATCCAATTGGCCAATATCACATGATGTGCTGATGTCAATCACTGAAGACATTGCTTTTGGTAGCCCTCAGCCCTATAGTGTCTCTGCTGCTTGTGATAACTGTGTAAAATGATAGTACAAATCAGTATTCATCTAGCATCTAGCATGGAGAAAATCGATGTTTGTGCAGTGACGGAAACCTGGTTCAAGGCTCAAGAGAGCACCCCAGCACTGCCAGGTTACAATTCATATCATACCTTCCGGCCTCAGTTACCGGATTGCAGCATAAAGGGCGGAGGTATATCCGCATTCATCAAGGATACCCATATCTCCAGGTTAGTAGTGCAGCATGATGCCCCAGAGATCATCCATGCGCAACTATCAGCAGGCAAAACCATATTTCAAGTCATAGCAGGTTATAGATCGCCCACCATGTCCCAAGATGCTCAATCTGCATTCCTTGAGACATTGGAAAATATAAAGGTCCTACCCAACACCATAATCTTGGGTGATTTCAACTACCCTGGTATAGACTGGGTGAACTACCAATGTTCCAACTCCTATGCTCAGCGATTCATAGAATTTATAAATTCAAATGCCCTTGAACAATTAGTATGTTCCCCCACTAGAGGGGACAACATATTGGATTTAATCATTACAAATATGTGCGCCCATTGTACCACACCCGTTATCACCTCCTCCTTGGTCAGATCCGACCACAAACTGATAACCATGGACATCCTCACTCTTCCACCTCCCCCAATCAAAGAAACCATAGTCAAAAACCTTTCCAAAGCAAACTTCAAACTACTTGCATCCGAAGTGGAAAGCTTCACTATTCCCTTGCAGAAGGATAATGATATCCAGGATGCGGAATACTACACCAAGACACTCTATATGCATCTTCAGGATTGCATGGACTGTGCTATCCCAAATAAAACCAAGACTCCTTCCTCAAGCAAGAAGAAACCAGTCTGGTGGACCCCGACCATAAGCAAACTTTACAATAAAAGGAGGAGACTTATACAAAAAAAGGCCAAATCTCAAGTAGAAAAATCATCCCTGATCAGCATTAGTAAGAAATTGAGGGCCCTCATTAAGTCAACTAAAGCTAATTTTGAAAAGAAAGTTGCCAAGGATGCCAAGGATAACCATAAGGCCTTCTATGGCTACGTCAAAAACCTAAATGGCAATGCTCAGGTCTGTTCTGAGCTAGTACAAAATAGAACAAAATACACTGACCCTTTTGACATTGCCAACATCTTGGCTGATGGGTTCAGTGCAAATTCCCCCCCTCTCACCACCTACAGTGCCTATTACCATTTTAGGGGATTGTGTAAGTCCAATTATTACCGATATGTTGGTTAACAAGGCTCTATCTAAAGCTAAAAACACTGCCTCCATGGGACCAGATGGTGTCCCAGGCTGTCTCATACGTGAGCTCTAAAAGGGATTAACCTCACATCTTAATACCCTGTACAGTCTCAGCCTCTCCACAGGATAGAATGGCACACGGCAATGGTGGTCCCGCTACACAAGGGTGGGGCCACAACTGACCCTGGGAACTACCGACCAATAAGCCTGACTAGTCTGATCTGTAAGGCTATGGTGCAAATCATTATGGAACTCATAAATGGAGAGATTGGGAACCTCCAGTTGCTGGACCCCACACAGTTTGGCTTCGTCAAGGGCAGATCATGCCTCCTGAACCTGGTGGATTTCTTTGAGACAGTTACTCAGGCTATAGATAAGGGAAAGGAGGTACACATGGCTTACCTTTACCTTGCTAAAGCATTTGACACCATTCCCCATTCAGGTATTATTGATAAGCTCACCAGCCTGGGCATAAACCCTTATGTCACAAGATGGATCGCAAACTGGCTCTCAGACAGATCCCATAAAGTAAGAGTAGCGGGATCTATATCTGAATCCAGACCATTAACGAGTGGTGTGCCTCAGGGCTCTGTCCTGGGGCCCCTCCTGTTTGGCATATACTTCTCAGAAGTACAGGCAAGCACGGAAGGGCTGTGGCTGACTAAGTTTGTGGACGACTGCAAACTGGGTGCTATAATAGAGTCTCCGGCCGACATGGAGATCCTCCAGAAGGGCCTAAATGAGACTGATGCATGGTGTCAAAGTCATGGTCTCAAGCCAAATGCAAAAAAAATGCATAGTAATCCCCTTTGGAAAAAACAGAGTACCCGTAAACTACAACATAGGAGGTAATCCCCTGAAATCTGAAAAAGAACTAAGGGATCTAGGGACCCAAGCAGATAGTCAGCTTTCCTTTGATAACCATGTTGACAAAGTGGTTAGAAAATCCTTCTATGTGACCCATCTGATCACAAAAAGGTTCGCATCAAGATCTAAGGATGTAATGGTGCTCCTCTACTCTTCCCTCATCAGACCCATTATTGAGTACAATGCACCAATTGGAATGTACCTGGCTAGACATCTCCAACAGCTGGAGAGACCACAAAGGTACCTAACCAGGAGGATTACTGTCCTCAAACAGTTGCCCTATGCAGCACGATTGAAAAACTAAGACTGTTCTCTGTTGCATACCGCTTTCTCAGAGGCAATCTCTGTCTAACGTATAGAGCCATGTCCAACCCAGAATTCTTGAACATGCTCCATCTTAGCAAAACCAAATCTACTACAGCTACACGCTCTAGGGACATAAACCTCAACACAACAATGAATAGAACATGCTGGAGGGATAGATTCCCTTTGCAGAGACTTCCCTTACTATGGAACAGGGTCCCGATCTACATAAGACAGAGCCCCTCACTATCACTCTTCAAGAGGAACCTTGATGAGTGGATGGATAACAGAAAGTTCACACTGAGGATCACACCAACAGCACTACTAGATAGGGGCCAAGGGTACTAGCTGCTAGTACAAGGGTCTAGGGAACTACTAAAGCGGTGGTGAATACCGCACAATGTGTCTGGGCTAATATATGCCTTCGGGCAGATAGCTCAGTACCAACCTATGAACCTATGAACCTATTTGTATACCCAGTCCTGTCAAGTGTAAAGTTGTGTCTGGCTGAGTGTTGTGTGTGTTTCCAGAAGAATGGTTGATGGCCCATTCACACACACTGCACTTCCCATTGTCCATGTTAGCACTCCTGCTAATGTCAGTAACCTTGAAATAAACCTCTGGCCAAGTCTCAGGGATATAAGCTGTGCGGAGCTTGCGATACGTGTGCAATACTGTAGTGTAAAAAAATAGTTAGGTAGGAGTTCTAGTCCCAGATATGGCAACTGTAAAACTGTGTGTGTGTGTGTGTGTGTGTGTGTGTGTGTGTGTGTGTGTGTGCGGTGATGAATGATTTTGAGGCCATTCACAGTCACTACACCACCTATTGCCCTACTTTAGCATGCCTGCTGATGTCAGTCACCTTGAAATAACCCTTTGGAAAAATGCTAGCCCTATAAGTTCTGTAGTGCTTGTGATAACTGCGTAATGCTATACTATAGCATACTCGTTAGGTAGGAGTTCTAATACCAGACATGGCAACTGTGTGTGTTTGTGTGAAAGACTGTGTGTTTCTTTGATGATACCTGATTTAATGGACATTGACACTTACTACTCTCCCCTTACCCCTCCATTAGCACTGTTGCTGATGTTAGTCACCTTCAAAGATACCTGAGGAGAACTCTCCAACATATAAGCTCTGTGGTGCTTGGGATAACTGCGTAATACTACAGTGTAGCATACTAGTTAGATAGGGGTTCAAATCCCAGAGATGGCAACGGTGAAACAGTGAGTGTGTGTGTCTTTGATGTTACCTGATTTTATGGACATTGACACTTATTACTCTCCCCTTATCCCTCCTTTAGCACTGCTGCTTATGTTAGTCACCTTCAAAGATACCTGTGGGGAGCTCTCCAACATATAAGCTCTGTGGCACTTGTGATAACTGTGTAATACTATAGTGCAGCATACTAGTTAGGTAGGAGCTCTAATACCAGAGATGGCAACTATGAAACTGTGTGTGTTTGTGTGAGAGAGTGTGTCTGTCTTTGATGATACCTGATTTTATGGACATTGACACTTACTACTCTCCCCTTACCCCTCCTTTAGCACTGATACTGATGTTATTCACCTTCAAAGATACCTGTGGAGAGCTCTCCAAGATATAAGCTCTGTGGTGCTTGTGATAACTGTGTAATACTATAGTGTAGCATACTAGTTAGATAGGAGTTCTAATCCCAGAGATGACAATTGTGAAACTGTGTGTGTTTGTGTGAGAGTGTGTGTGTGTGTCTTTGATGATATCTGATTTTATGGACATTGACACCTACTACTCTCCCCTTATCCCTCCTTTAGCACTGCTGCTGATGTTAGTCACCTTCAAAGATACCTTGGCACAGCTCTCTAACAGGTAAGCTCCATGGTGCATGCCATAAATGTGGAATAATGTAGTAGCAGTAATTACATAGGTATGGGTTTGAATCTCATCTGTGGCAAGTGTTTGTGTGTGTACTTATGCCTACATGTGTATGTCTGTACCTCAAAGAATTTGGCCCCATTTACACCCAGTACACATCTCAGAGCCTGCCTGTAGCAGTCCTACAGATATCATCCACCTTAGAAGTACCTGTTGGCAACCCTAAACCATGTAAGGTCAGTGGTACATGTGGTAAATGTACAACATAATGGTCCATAAAGATTACTAGACAGAAGTTTGAACCTCAACCCTGGCAACTGTAAATGTGTGTGTAGGGTAAAATTATTTTTGGGATCTCTCACCCACTACATTGCCCAATGCCAGTGTTTACAAGGGCTGGTGATGGTCCTAACCTTAGAAGAACCATGGGACAACATCCATCCTATAAGCTCCATGGTGCATGCAATAAATGTGGTACACTCTAGTAGAAATACATAGCTATGTAGGGGTTTGACTCTCAGTACTGGCAAGTGTGTCTGTGTATCTGTCATCAGTATCCTGTGTGGAGGTTGCTGTGATTGTGTATTAACAGGATCCATTGTGGGGCAGGTTTTGCTAAATTAGTATGTTGAGGACCTAGTATATGTCACAATGTCCATGTTACAAGGACAACAGATGTCAAACACCAGAGAGGTTGGTGTAGACATTCCATAGCCCTACATGTGACATTATGGATTAATGAACAATATAGGCAACCCTTTTATTACTCAGAGACCACTTTCCACCCATGTTTCATACACAAACACATTTGGCTAGGCAACAACCACTATATTGGTAGTTGTCTGCATATTGCATCACAGATAGTAACAACTGTGTGATTGCAGTGGACTACATGTCTGTTGACCACAACAGTGCCACTGACATTAGAAAGTACTTTGATGTGTTACATCTCCTGACTGAGTGTGTGTTATCCAGCAAGTAAAAGGACAAGGCACCCTGTTCCATAACCTCAGTAGGCAAATGCATATGTACAGTGGCCCTTTTGCTATGTTCCCCACTGGAAGCCTGCATCAACTGTAGAGTCTGCAAACATAACCCACAAAGGGAATACCATGCCTTATATGCATGGCCTATATGGACAGACACCACTAACTCCACTGAATACCTGTATCATGCTGTCAATGTAGGTGCAAGCACAACCTCAGTTACATAGCCAGGTCTCACCAAATGAGGTCAGGAATGCAAAATCAGAAGATAACAATCTGTCCACAGAACATGCCCTAGAGACCTCAAGTACACTTCTACATGTCAGAGAATATGCTTGTGGGACACGTGCACAACCCAGACACTGCCCATGTTATGGAATACAGATCACATACATGGAAAGCAGTACACATCACTGGCTACCCACAATAGTAACCCAGATGAGTGGATGGTGAATACAACACCCACCCCTGGGGACCACTCCAGGGACTACACCCCTGAACCACACTGGGGACTATTGTCATGTGGCCTGATGCTAAGGTATTCCCTTGGCCTAGCCTTGTACAGCCATCAGGCCTATTCACCTCCTACACACTTGTGAAGCAATGAACCTGTGCATCTCAGTACTGGCAAGTGTGTGTGTGTGTGTGTGTGTGTGTGTGTGTGTGTGTGTGTGTGTGTGTGTGCGTGTGTGTGTGTGCGTGTGTATATATGTGTGTGAGGAGATTAGTGATTTTGAAGCCATTCACACTCACTACACCTCCCATTGCCCTACTTTAGCACACCTGCTGATATTAGTCACCTTGAAATAACCCTTTGGTCATGTTCAGCCCTATAAGCTCCATGGCACTTACTATAACTGCGTAATACTGTAATATAACAAACTAATTAAGAGGAGTTCTAATCCTGATCCTGTCAACTGTGATAATGTGTGTGTTTCTGTGAGAGAGAGAGTGTGTGTGTGTCTTTGTTGACACCTGGTTTTGTGGACATTCACACTTACTACACTTCCCTTACCCCGCCTTTAGCACTGCTGCTGATTTCACTCACCCTCAAAGATGCCTTTGGACAGCTCTCCAACATGTAGGCTCCGTGGCATGTGCAATAGCTGCATAACACTGTAATAGCAATACATAGTCAGGTAGGGGGTTGAACTTCATTACTGGTAAGTGTGTGTCATCAGTATCATGCATGGGTTTTGGGGTGATTGTCTAATGACATTATCCATTGAAGTGTGGGTTTTGCTACATCATTATATTGAGGATCTATATGTCCCAATGTCCACATTACAAGACAAAAGTTTTCAAACACTGTAGAGGTTGTTGTAGACAATCCACAGCCATAAATGTGTACAGCCATGTGCAATTACTATGCTCCAGTATGGATTAGTAAACACATAGGCAACCGTTATAATATCCAGATACCACTCTCCACCCGCTGATCATAAACAAACATGCTTGGCTCTTACTCCCTTCCTTTCTTACTTTATCTATGCCTCTCTCTCTCTGTCTCTGGTGGATGTGGAAAAGTACATTTGTTTTGCATAGGCAGCAGCTTGACTTTTTTAGGTAATGCTCATGATCAGCTGATGGCCTGTGCGTGAATTGGAGTCCCCCACTTGCTAATTGCATGTGGAAGAGTTGTGGTATCATTCCTATAGCCAATTGCATGGAAACACACTCCTATAATTAAGCACTTCATGTTGGTGTTGGCCCTTTTCCTTCATTGTGAGCAGGACTTCATGTGGGTCTCTGACAAACAGCATTACAGAGGGTAGTTGGAAATACCTCTTACAACATACACTGTGGTGACAGGCCAGCAAACAGGAGGCAGATGTTCCAGACATGGAGACAAAAATGTAAGTATTGCTGTTCTACATTTGAAGTAATGTTAGTTTAACAGGGTTTGTGTGGATATGACTGTTCAACATGATTTAATGTCTGGCATGACAGTGTTATGTGGTTGAGGAAACTCTCACCTGTAGGGCTAGCTGCAGACTGGCCAGAGTTTGGAGTTTTAGATGTTGTATATTACTCACACATTTTCTATCTTTAGAAATGCAGTAGCATACTCTGATGATTGCAGTCAGTACATGGTGCCATCCATGTGAGTTACTGACTTCATATCCCTCAGAAGAGATATGTCACAACAAGCCATGTTACACCAGGAATTTTCTCAGTTTATCACAGCAATATGTCAATATTGGCTCTGTGTTTGTGTCTCTGTCCCCCAAGTCTGTCACCCTTTGTCCATATGTCATGCAGTAAGAGGTGCATATGTACAGTATATCATTATTTACTGACATAATTTCTGATAACAAGCAAGTGATATATCAGACTGCTAGACATGTTATGTATAGTAGGCCTTATATTTGAGGACAAAACCCAGACATTCTGTTGTAGTCTGTATAGTAGTGAGGTATGTATACTTATGGTGATTGCTGACAGAGTGTCAGTATTGTGTAGCAGTGTATTGTGAATAAGTTACTTGGCCTGTATACAGACTGTGGTAGATGCCAGTGTTCTTGGTCCTGTTCTATCTGATGTTGCATGCTGCTCCAGTTTCTGGTACCCTATCAGCGTATATGTTTGTAGGGCCAGACTAAGACATGTCCCATACCACAGACAGGCATCAGACTACACTGTGAATTGGGCCAGTATATGTAGGGTTAGTGTGTGAGTGGCAAATATGAGGGTAGTTTTGTTCACACAGTCCATATACTGTACTATTAATTAGGCTTACCATAATGTGACTGTGTTGAGATTGGTTGTGGGTATGCACTTTCACACTGGTGTCTGTTACTCAGTGCTGTTACATGCCTGTGTATTCCCCCATAGGAAACGAGTCAGTGTTATGGCAGTCTGCCTGTAGTTTACACAGTGCATTGTGACATGCCCAGCAGCTCAGTGTATTTACCTAGTGTGATGTTATGTCCAGATATTTGTCAGATGCACTGTTGCCTGGCCACCATATGTGTTGTGTATTTCTGAAAAAGCAGTGGAATGCTGTAAAGCTGTATGTCACTAACTAGTGGGAAGTATGTGGGCTTGGGAACTCTGCTCCTCCAGTTAATATGTGTTAGAACAGACAGGAGAGTGTGAATGTATCAACTGTGTGAGCTTATCTATTCCAGTATTTGTGCGATGTCCCCTTTTTCATAGCTGTAAACATCCCCTTTGTCAGGCTTGGTCCAAACGTCTTGCACTAAGGAGCTCTGTTTATACCTCTCAACTGACCAGATTGTGTCAGACTATCCACATTTATTGGTCATATTCCTGCTGTATTCCACAGGAGCATTACTGTGATTTGTGTGCTACTTCACTATGATGATTTTATGATGTCTGTCAGTAACTGATGGCGTACATGTCAGTATCAGAAGTGACTTCCTACACAACATGTCTGTTGATACAACCCCTGTTACTGTAGCAACATTCTACATTTATAACTACAATACTTACATTACATTCCCTTGCACTTATGGGGTTGTGACTTATGGTGCTAAGGTATGACTCCACTACATGTTATGGGCATATGTTTTATATATATATATATATATATATATATATATATATATATATATATATATATATATATATGTATTTATATATCCATACCCTTGTTATGTGTAAAGATGAGTGTTGTATATACCTTCCCAGATGTATCACACCATATTTATCTGATATGTGTATATTTAGATACAAAAACATGACTGAATCAACACTATGTTTACCTACAAATACTAAACAATTGTAGTAGTCAAAGCAGTTGTTCACTACTATTCAGTATGTGTACTGAATGATATATCTGAAAAAACAACAGATGCTTTC
Organism: Protopterus annectens; assembly: GCF_019279795.1. Taxonomy (NCBI): domain Eukaryota; kingdom Metazoa; phylum Chordata; order Ceratodontiformes; family Protopteridae; genus Protopterus; species Protopterus annectens. Next base: position 105,807,400 of record NC_056725.1, read on the forward strand.
ACAGCTCTGATGGCTTAGTTGTTAACTGTTGTGACTATAGTGTACAGGGTCCTGGGCTCAAGACCTGCAAGGGCTGTTTATTTTGTTGCTGGGCATAACAAGGGCTGTTGGATACAGAGTTATTAAGGTACTTTAAGCAGTTGTATGTGGATTTGTGCAGGTTTGCGTGGCAGTAAGCAATGCTAACTTCCGGTTAACTATGCTTACAGACAGCCTGAAAAGTGCTTAGTCTGTGTAGGCATTGCTTAGTGCCATGCAAACAGGCTTAAATCCACTTACTACTGCTTAAAAGTGCTTACTCTCGCTTACCCCCATGCTAATTTCTTTAAATGAAAAGAATAAAGGGGTGATAGGAAAGTGGTTAAAAAGGGAGCACAAAGAGGAAAAGACAATAGGGAAAGTAGCTAGAGATGTGCAGGATGGGTGTAGGGAAAGTCCATAGCTGTCCATTTCTTCTACACCATCAGCTGTGCTTATATACTGAATTTAGAGGTATATTTGGACACTCAAACTCCTGAGAGAGGGGTGATGACAACAATAATGTGTTGTGAAGCCAATTAGACCAGATTACATGTCCAGTGGACACGGATACGAAATGGACAGCTATATATGGGGTGAAAATTTTTTTTTGGGAACAGATTGCCCTTTTTTTAAAGTGAGAGTGGGATGTTAGGGATGGATAGTAGGTATATTTGGGGAGGTAGGTTGGGTAGGAAGACAGACAAAACAGACAAGACAGCATACAGGGGTGGTATATGATACATGTGGGGGGTAAACACCTTAGACGGGGAGGAGTGTTTGGAAATCGGAAGCCCAGGAGCCCCCAAATGAAAACAGTGGGACTGAGGTCCCCACTCATGGGCAGTTACCACTGCACCTTCATGGCCCCAAAGGTAGCTGTGCTGGGGGCTGAGTAGGAGGGGCAGGCTGACCATCTAAATATGACACATGGCCCTCAGGCTGGCATAGCAGATCTCCAAACTCCCTTCAGAGCCCGCTATGCACCAATCCCCGGACCTGACTTTGGGTGACAGGATCCTGTATGTGCCTGGTCCCGGGGGGAGACAAGCCCCATCCTCTGAGGCAGTTCCACCCAAAGGTGGTGCAGGACCAGCAGACTTGGAGGTCCCGGGGTGGGTCCCAGACATGCTGGGGCTCGGTGCCAAGGCCAGATGAGGTGGAGAGGTGGGTCCACTGGGACCGGCCTTCCCAAATGTGCTATCGTGTTGCAGTTTTAGAACATATGTGGGTTAGTAATAGTCAACACAATCCAGGATTAGTTATAACAGCATGCATAGATATTCCCATTAACCCAAAACACCAGAATTGGAACAGTTGCATAGCAAACAGAACACATGCATATATGGAACCACAGTGGCCATTACAACAGCATGTAGGTTACATTGACATTGATAGCAGCAGGCCACCAATGATAGTATTTCAACATGTTACATTAATAGAAACTCATTTCAATATTTGTTAAAAAATAGGTTGTATGTCCCAATAGTAGGTTTGGTGTAAACATACCCATTGAGTTGTGTGTTTAGATTATTGTTACAGATATGGTGGTGGGGGAGAGATGTCAATTAAAAACTTATATATCCTTGCAGTACTCACAACTTTAATGATCATTGCTCTAATCATTAGTCTACAGGTATTATTACAATACCCTATGGCCTTGATTTGGGCAGTAGTATGTTTGTACACAGTGTATACTGCAACTGTCTTATAGCTACATTCTACTTCTCTTACCTAGTAGACCTGTGGAGGGAATGTTTGTTAACACTATCTGACTGCTTCTACACATATTCCCAGATTCCTAGTTGTAATTATGTGCACACCTCTCAGTCTCTTAATGCACAACATCTGGACAAAGCTTGCCAACATGCGTGTGCAAATAGGGACACATTTTGAATAGTGCTCTTATAAACATTTAGACAGTTGCTACAGTAACAGGATTTGTTTTAATATACATTTGGGAAGACATATCCAGGGAACTGTTATGGCTAGGCTTGTATAGGCTCTAGGGCCGAAAGCCTAGTACCAACCTATGAACCTATGATTTGAGGTCTGAAAATCAAATGTATGTCATTATTTAGTGACTACAATTCTGCGATCATCCCAGTAATTTGCCAGGGAGACAGAGGAATAGGCCTAAAATATGAGCCAGTTATCTGGACATTCTGTGGAAATCTGTACAGTTGAGAGGTATGATTATGCATACAGCTTACTACCACTCACAGGATTCAAACCATGGCTGTGTGTCCTGAAAATACAACAATTAAAGTTTCATCAGAATGAGCTATTTAGAAACAGCTGTGAATTCTTTCAGTGTTTTCTGTCTAAATCTCTCTTGGTTGTACAATCTGACCTTGTAATTACAACAGTCTAATACAGACAACCCTAGATATATTTTTATGTAGCACAGTGTGAGAAACAGTGGTTGACACAACAGTACTATTCTGATATGCTGCATGTCAGGCTATGCAATACCAGAGTACACACTACCAGTCCAAAATTTAAATATTTATTGCCAAGCAGTTACAGTTTTCTTATCTGACAGACCTTTGGGGCGAATGTTTGTTAACACGTCCTGACTGTTTCTGCACATATTCCCAGATTCCTAGTTAATATTATGCACATACCCCTCAGTCTCTTAATGCACACTCTCTGGACAAAGCTTGACAACACGGGGGTACAAATAGGGACATATTTTGAATATTGCTCTTATAAACTTGGAGAGTTGCTAGAGTAACCAGATTTGTTTTAATATACATTTTCTGAAGGATCTGAGGTCTGAAAATCAAATGTATGTCATTATTTAGTAACTACAGTTCTGAGATCATCCCAGTGATTTGGCAGGGAGACAGAGGAACAGGTCAAAATATGAGCCAATTATCTGGACATTCTGCGAAAATCTGTACAGTTGAGAGAAATGATTATGCATGCAGCTTACTACCACTCCCAGGATTTGAACCATGGCTGTTAGTGCTAAAAATACAGCAATTAGAGTTTCAGCAGAGTAAACTATTTAGAAACTGCTGGTTATTCCTTCAGTGTTTTCTGTAAGTCTCTCTCGGTTGTACAATCTGATCTTGTACTTACAGCAGCCTTATACAGACATTCCTAGACATATGTTTTTATGTAGCACAGTGTGGGTAACAGTGGTTAACACAACATTACTATTCAGAGACTGCAACACTAAATGACATACAATACCAGAGTAAACACAACCAGTCAAGGATTTAGAAGTTTATTGCCAGACAGTTACAGCTTTATTAAAATATCACCTGTATGGAACTATTACTGTCATATTGTCTGGTTTATTCAGTACAACCCATACACAGCTTTTATACTGCCAGGTGACATTCTACTACTTTATATTTATTTGGTATGACTACTACAGGCAGGATTGCTACTCACCACCCTCGCGATGCAGCCTTTGCAGCCTACTGGCATGGGCTTCCCGATTCACAGCCCGCTCAGCTGCAGCTGTAAAGGCAATAGAGAAATATTTAGCCATACCTATCCATCACATACACAGGCTGGACTTTGGTAAACAGTTATTGATATGAATACTTACACACTGCTGGGACATCACCCCTCTGCCTTGCTTCTTGGACCCACTCATCCAAGAGCTCTCTCTTTCTCTGCTTAAGTCGGCATAGTGGTGCTGGACCTGCTCACAAGTCCGAGGGATACCAGTGGCACTGGTGAGATCATGGGTGAGATGGTCCCAGGTTTCCACTTTATATTGGGAACCCTGGTACTAGCCCTGTAGCAGTGTCTCATCTTGGTTATTTACCAGGAGTCCTACCATGACCTTGGACTCCTGTATGCCCCAGCGCTGTGCCCGGAAGCACATGCCCTCACCAACACTTGCCATACTGTCTACAGTGGGAATCTGCAAGCAGTTATAAGCTGTATTCCCACCTGCTGGTTTTAAATATGGCCGATTTCCTGCCCTTTGCTGTGATTGGAAGGTTTTGAATATGCTGAGCTAAGCTACGGGCAAACCTGCTTAGCTAAGGTTGGCAGTGCTTAAAGGGACAGGTTCAGCACTGCTTACCAATGGGCAAATCCACTTAGCTGTTCTACTCATTGCTTAGCAGTCATATTTACACAATGCTTACACCTGATAAGCAGAGCTGTGCAATGATTAGCATTGCTTATTTTTTATTTTATAGACTATCTGCTGTATGGGATTGCTTCATCATTCATTACATATTATAAATTTGTTTACTGTCCCTGACATCCCCCAATGTGCTTTCATTATTTATTCATGTGTGACTATACTGTATGGGGCATTTGTGTTTATATGGGGGTTTCACAACTTTATTAAACTGACACCTCACATCTGGACCTACTACAGTACTCTGGTTAACAAATATATGTCATTTAGTAGCTAATTATTAAAAAAAAATGCTTATGTACTGCTTTCACATGTAAAATGCAAATTGGTAACAGTGGAGATCAAACCGGGAATGGCTAGTTACAAAGCATATAACCACTACACTATTGCACTACTGTTTAAAGTGGATGTCTCTTGCTATTTAACTTCTTGTGCTGTTTAAGCTGGACTAAGAGTAGCTAAGTAATGGGCACACCTGCGCAGCTACTCTTAAACTTTATCGCATTTATAAAAAAAAATTACTTGTTGTGTTTTTTTATTTGTACCCTTCAGAATATCCCTGCTAATGCTGAACCTGTTATTCTATTAAATTTCTGCTTTGTGGGACAATTGTCCCTTTTGGCTTTGTCCACATTCCTTACTCTGATGGGTTGGGAGGTGTGTGCTATGTGCATATGCTAAGTGTGTTATTCTATCAACTTTTGCCTTAGTAGGGACAATTGCCCCTTATGGCTTTGACCAGATTTCTTATCCTGACGGCCTGGGGGTATTATGAGCATTCTCACTTGTTTTAAATTGCCGAAAGGCAATTCTGCAGTGCAGGGGGCATGCATATTGTGAGAGCTCTGCTCTCAGACACATCCCCCTGTGCTCATACATGGAACTGTGTCTGTTTTAGAGCATGGCAGTGTGCCTTTATACATATGCACGGCATGCTGCCGTGCTGAACAGGAATGGTCCCTGCCATGCAGGAATAACGTATTCCTGCATGGCTGCTTGCTGAATCCAAGGGTTAATCTTTTCAGTGTTTCATTTTAATGCTATGGTGTCAAGATCCAAATGTAGAGAGGGTGATGTCTGTGGAAAACTGGGGATCCTTAATGTGTTCAGTTTCATGGCATAAGACCAAAGAGTTGAGAAATCATCCAACAGAGACATGCTTCCTTTTTCGGCTTATATTGACATATTAACTGGTAACTATTGTGTAAATATAAAGTCTATACTATAACATTAGTTGCTGGCAGTGGAATATTATAAACTATGCTTACATAGTCTGAAAAACAGTTCTGTCACCAAAATATGTTTACACTCTTGCAACCACAAGGTAAATATGCAAATGTGTATATTGTGAGAAGTTATATCATGTTTTATTTGCATTTATTTTTTTATACAGAATAGTTAGTACTTGGCCAATATGAGCTTTGAATAGTATGGAAGCATGTCAGTGAGCACTACAACTGCTTAAGGAGTGAAAATTGACAGAAGCATCCATGATGGACTGATCACTGATGCACTGATACCTGCCTTGTGAATGTGAACAGTTAAAGTTCAGTCCACTCTACATGGGGATAGCTTGGTAAGGGCTGTAGTTTTTGCAGTATGCAACAAAAGAACAATTCAGTTTGTTCTCAGATGATCTTAGAATCCAACTTTAGCTGGTAAAATTAGCTGGAGACGAAATTTCTTGAAGCAGCTGAGGAATGGAATAGCTTGAGATGCAGAGAGAGAGAGTGAGAGAGAAAGAAGAGAGGAAGGCTGACTACATAAAAAGAGAAGAAGCGGCAGCACAAAAAGGAAACACTCAGATTTTGCCAGAGGCACATGACCAGCAAGGTGAAAAATCTATCTCTGAAAACCAAAGTCAGTACTGAATTGTTTTCTTTCAGTTTAATTTCTCTAAGTCTTTTGGGTTTCTAATACTGCAACAGGAATGGACCTCAGTCTTAAGCCATAGTATGATTATACTTCATGAAATTAATATTGCATTAGTCTTAGATGTTAGCTAAAGGTGCTCTTCTCAGCACTCCAATGTGCCTAGAATTGTCTCCTGTAATTCATATGGGGTTACATGTTTTGGAATTATATCTAAATATGAATGAAAATTGTATTTTCTTACACCTGTTTGTCCAACTACAACTTGGAAATGTCTGGGTACATTTTTCCAACATTTCTCTTGTTCCTGCCTGCAAATTATTGTATGTTATCAATTTGTGTCTCTCTGTACACAAGACACTGTAATCACTGGATGTAGCAATTTCAATGATCACTGTTGTTTTTGTCTTTTTTTGCATGGACTACCATACCTGGTTTTCTTGTATCTATTTTTTTGAATTGTTGGTAATGAATGATCCCATGTGATACACTCTTCCAGATTATCTATAATGCTTTGTGGTTCATGTTTTCACTGCTTCTCAGCTACATCTATATTGTAGTATTTGCAAAATTCCCAATGCAACGTCTTGCCACATTATTTTGCCTTTCAGTATGGAGGCCCTCTGCCATGTGTGTATCACACCTAGCAATAAGATGTGTGACTGTTTCCAGTTCTTTTTTACAGAACCTGCCTTTGTCTGTTTCTTCTATATGTTCAATGGTTTTTGTAAACCAACATGTATAGTCCACTGTCCTGGGCCATCAGTATTAACTTTCATTTTTTGGTTTCAGTTAATCATTCATGTGTCAAATCTTGGTCAACATATGGTTGTACCAGGCGATCTTTGTACTTGCCACTATATTTATGGATATTCCAGTTTTTTCCTTCTCACTTTATCCTTTTCATTTTATTCTTTATTTTGTTTTTTTAGCACTCTCAGTTGCTGTCTGATTTTTTTGTTTATTTCTGGTTTCATTCCCACTTTACCCTGAAATTCTTCTGCTAAACTACAAAAAGGTGTCATCTTAGACTTCTTTTTCTCATGTTTTAAAACGTTCATTATGTTTGGATCTGGTGATGTCATCAGATGTGTATGCAGTCCCATGATTGCAGATCTGTGCGTGTAATCATCAATCCTTCAGAGTGAAAAATGTACAGTCTTGGTATACACTGATTTCTATATATCATTTGATAAACCTGAAACATTTTTCTTGTTATATTTGTTTGAATGATCCAATATTTTTTGGAGCCAGTCCATTACCCCAAAACTATAAGTTAGAACAGAAAGAACAAATTGGATTATAGTTTGGACATTATTTCTAGATGTCAGTTCAATTTTTATTAGTTTTAATCTTCTGAAGTACTCATTGCTGAGTTTTCTTTACATTTGTTCATGTTTTATTGCCAGTCCATCATCTATTCCCAAACATTTATAAACTCCCTCCTGCTCAAGTTTGTTTATATCACATTCCTGTCCCAGACTGATATTTTTGGTGCTGCAGCTTTCCTGTTTTAAATGTTGCTGTTGTACATTTATCAAGATCAAATGACATTTTATATCATCTGTGAACGTTTCAACTATTTGTAGTTGTGCTTTCAACTCCTCTTCTGATGTACTATATGGTTTTAAGTCATCCACAAAAGTAAGTGAAATATCTTTAAATGAGGTTGGATTCTGGGAGCCAAGCTTTAACCACAGCCTAATCAATTAAGTAAACAGCTTAATGGGTGAAGAGCAAGACAGAATAACACTGGTAACAGAGAATCCCCCTGGAATATCCTCCTTTGGATTTTTATCCCTGAGATAGTAATCTAACCTTTGCCAGAGCTCAACTGCAAAGTGGTTTGCCACTGTTTCATGGTCACTGCAATATAATTGATCAATATAGTGTGTATCTTATACATCTGTAAGCATTTCTTTACACATGAATGTGGGATGCTGTCAAATGCTTTCTTGTAATCTATCCATGCCATGTTCAGATTTTTCCCATTTTTTACAGTTCTCTATTATGGCTTTATTTAACAAAAACTGATCCTTTATTCAACATGTCTTTCTTTTGTTACCTTTTTTTTGTTCTATTGCCATGATTGGATTCTTTCTAAATGACTATAAACTCTGTCTACATCAATTCCAGTATATAATTTATATATTGCTGGAAGGCAAGTTAACGGTCTATAGTTTTCAGGATGTTTTTTCAATTTATTCTTAAGGAGAAGTATTGTTTTTCCTGTTGTTAACCAAGTTGGTGTCTGCTGGGATATGCATATAAATAATTCCTTAAAGATGTTAATACTTTTAGCCAGAAGTTAGGTATTATGTCTGGGCCTGGAGTTTTCCAGTTAGCAGCTTTTCTCAATTTTGTTTCAATTTCTCTCCCATTATTTAATCCCATTTCATATCCTCTAGCACTTCTTACTGAATTTTTTAAATTTTCTGTCCATTCTGCATTTTTGTTATGTTTAACATGGTCTTAATAAATATTTCTCTAAAATGTGTCTATTTTTTTCTTTTCTGGGAGCTGTTTCTATTCCTTTTGCTTTGCTTCCAGGCTCAGTATACAAATTTTTGGGTTGGCAATGAATTGCTTATTTTGTACTTTTTATCATATTTATCTGCATATCTTCTAAGTTTTCTTGCTCGTAGTAATATTTTTAATTTATTATTGACAGTAGTGTATGATAGATTACGGTCTCTTTTAATACTGTGCATTGCTTTTACTACAACTATCTTTCTAAGTATTTTTGATGTCCTGTTCCCTTTTCTATATTCTTCTAACAGTGATATTTCTAATTTTAAATGGTTTATACTTTTCACTATTCACTGTTTCCATGGTGGCATTCTTTTTAATCCCCTAATTTCCTTTGTTACTCTGTGTTTTTGTGTTAGCATTTTATCTGTTATTAATTTACTGCACAGTAATATATTCTATGTATTTCTATTATATCACATGAATTTCTATTAATACTCCTAATTACTGTATTCATCCCTTTTACCAGTCTTCTGATATTCTTGGTCTTATTTACTTTGTGTAGTCTATTTCTTTCATCTATCTTAATATGTTTATCCATCTTTATTAAATCAAGAAGGTCTTCCCTTAAATCATATTCTTCTGGATTGAAAGTATTTTGTTGGGTCTCTGTTCCCTGTGAATATTCCACAAAATGTTCCAGAACATCTTCTTGTGACATATCCTGTACAGATACCCCTGCTACACCTGCTGCTGATTCATATGGGAACCCTTTGGCCAATCACTCTGTAACATCACCTGCATCAGAGTTGCCTCTGATTCCTGCTCCTTCCCATTGCAGTACAACTTAATGTGAACTTTTGTTCTGGTCTCGTACAAAAGGCTTGAGAGCATTATCATGCTGTAAATCTTCTTCAGATGCCTCCTGCTCCACCTTTTGTCCCTTAATTTGGGGACCTGCAATTCCATCATACTGTGACATTGCCTGCATTGGAATCTCCACACTAAATCCCTTACTTTACAGATAATCCATAACTTCAATTTCTATTTGTTACCTTCTCCTTTACTAATCCTGTTTTCTACATCCCCCTTTTATTTTCTTTCTTTTTTTTTTGTATTGTGAAGTGTTCCATATATGGATGCCTTTCTCTGCATTTATCTTCAAATATTACACCATACCTGATCTCTTTTTCTTTACCATGATCATGTTTCTTTTTTATACCTTTCAAAACTCTCTGGATTTCATTCTTTATATGTTCACACTTCCTCTGTCACTTATTTTTCCAGATGTCCCAATATTTCTTTGGCTATGTAATGTTTTTCATGGATCTGTTGCATTAATTAATTCAAATTTGTATTTGAAGCTTTTGTCAGTTATTCGTGTGCTGATATTTTTCTTTCTTCTAATTTTTCTTTAAATCTTTATGAATATCTTGTATCTGGAAATGCTGGACTTCTTGCATAATAGTAACAATTCATATTTTTTTCTTATCCTCAGTATTCCACTTTGTCATCTTTATGGATCTTTTTGACATGTCAATTTTTGTGATTTTTGTGGACAACTACTTCCTTCTGCCACAGGGGGCCATCCTCCCCCAAGCTTGGCTTTACCCTGTTGTAGGAATGTTTCTGCATTTTGAGGATTATATACTGCCTTTTTTCTAGTCCTGGCACCAATGCCTACAGCAAGATTTGACACTTCTTTATCCTGAGAACTGTGCAATGGATATAAAGAGGACTATGGTACTTATAGTTGTACACTTCACCATGTGCAACATCAGCAGCTAATTAACCATGAGCAATGGATGGTATTATTAACCCCATTGTTTATGTATAAGGCTGTGATACCCGTGCACTGGTCCAGTAATCAAGCAGCCTCAATCCTCACCAATAACACCAGTGAGGGGTGTCCACATTGGAAAGGATAACAAATACACACAGAGTAAAGCACAATTTCCCTTAAGAGCACACAGAGATCACAGTCAGTCTGGGGCTGGTTTCTCCCTCTCTTTCCAGATCCCCAGTAAGACCCCCCACTGGCACAGCTATATGGTACAGATCCCAGCAGACTAGTCAAGCCAAAACCTCCAGTGCCCTCTATGCCCTTCTTATTTGGGTCCCAGACTAAAAGAAACTCAGAGTTTTAACATTTCTTTGAGCATGCACCTGACCAGGAAACTACAGCAATAAAAGACATTATATATGTAAAATCTACCAATTAACTCTGGTCGCAAAACAAGAGAAGGAATTCCTCAGTCCAGATATTATGTCTCTGAACTCTGAGATCAAACAGTGATACAATACTTGACTTATCAGCTTTCTTCTAGCAGAGTGCACTGTGGTTACATTTTTGAAGTTCAACATTTAACACAGTTTTCTTACATTTAAGAGGAGAAGCCTGTGGATTATATTCATATTTACAATGACATAGAATTATCTACAAAATTCTATTTAGCTAGGTTGGCAACCTTCACATATCTTCACAATGGCAGTGTCTCTTAGAAAATTAAATGATGTTGCTAATTTTGACTGTTAAAAAGGTAATGATTGCATGTGTCAGTGCTGTAAGAAAATTTTGAAGCTTATATAGGTTCATAGGTAAGTACTAGGCTATCTGCCCAAGGGCATTTATAAGCCTAGCCAGAATGTGTTGACTTTTGCCACCCCCTTAGATTACTTCCCTGTGCCTCTATCCAGCAGAGCCATTAGTTCCCTGCTTCTTTGTCCAGCAGAGCCACTGCAGTGAACCCTGGGGTAAATTTTCTGTCTCCCATCCACCAGTCAAGGTTTCTCTTAAAGAGTTTTAGTGAGGGGCTCTGCCTGATGTATATTAGAATCCTGTTTCAAAGCATGGGGAGTCTCTGGGACAGGAATCTATCCCTCCAGCATGTCCTATTTATCATTGTGGTGAGGTTTATATCTCCAGAGCATGTGGCTCTCCGAGATTTGTTTTTTTTTTAGGTGGAGCATGTCCATCAAATCAAGGTTGGACATGGCCTTGTATGTCAGGCAGAGATCACCTCTGAGTAAGCGGTATGCAACCGAGTACAGCTGGAGTTTCTTGAGTTTGGCTGCATAGGGCATCTGTTTGAGGCCAGTAATCCTCTTGGTGAGGTACTTTTGTGGTCTTTCCAGCTGTTGCAGGTGTCTTGTAAGGTACATCCCAAATGGGGCATTGTAGTCTATGATGGGTCTAATGAGTGATGAGTAGAGAGGCACAATAACCTCTTTTGTTCTAGATGCGAACCCTTTTGTCATTAGGTGGGCCACATAGAAGGATTTTCTAACCACCTTGGCAATATGATTATCAAAGGAGAGATTACTATCTACTTGGGTCCCCAGATCCCTTATTACATTTTCTGTATTTAGGGGACTACCACGCATGTGGTAGTTCACGGGTACTTTGTTCTTTCCAAAGGGGATGACTATGCACTTTTTGGCATTTAGCTTGAGGCCATGATTTTGACACCTGGTATCTATCTCAGTGAGACCCTTCTGGATGGTGTCTGTATCAGCCGGTGAATAAATTATGGCCCCTAGTTTGCAGTTGTCTGCGAACTTGGTCAGCCATAGTCCTCCTGTGCTTGCCTGTACCTCTGAGAAGTAAATACTGAACAGGAGGGGTCCTAGGACTGAGCCCTGGGGGATCCAACTTGTAACTGGTTTAGAGTCAGACCTAAAGCCTGCAACTCTCACTGTGTGGGTTCTATCCGTGAGCCAGTTGACAACCCATCTCATGACATAGGGGTTTATGTTCAAGCTGGTGAGCTTGTCTATAATACCATAATGGGGAATGGTGTTGAAAGCCTTTGCGATGTCTAGGTAGGCTGTGTGGACCTCCTTTCCCTCGTCTAATGCCTTGGTAACTGTCTCAAAAATGTCCATCAGGTTTAGGAGGCATGATCTGCCCTTAACAAAGCCAAACTGGGTAGGGTCCAAGGTTTGGAGGTTCCCATTGTCTCTGTTAATGAGTTCCTTGATGATGGTCTCCATAGCCTTACAGACCAGGCTAGTCAGGCTTATAGGACGATAGTTCCCAGGGTCCTTTGTGGCTCCACCTTTGTGGAGTGGGATAACTGTTGCTGTGCGCCACTGTGTGGGTATGTAGCCTGTAGAGAGGCTGAGTTTGAACAGTGTGTTAAGGTAGGGGGGATTAATTAATTTTGGAGCTCTTGTAAGACACAGCCTGGGACACTGTCCGATCCCATTGAAGCTGTGTTTTTGGCTTTGGCTAGGGCTGTTGTAACCTGTGTGTCAGTGATTGATAGAGCCCTACATTCTTCTCATATGGTTATGGGCCTTTTAGGGCATGAGGGGGGGGAGTGAAGTTTGCACTAAACCTTTCTGCCAGAATGTTGGTAATATCATAGTCGGTTCAGTGTATTTTGTGTCATTCTGCACTAACTCAGAGCAGATCTGAAAGTTTCCACTTAGGTTCTTGACATAGCTAAAGAACGCTTTGTGGTTATCTTTGGAGTCCTTGGCAATTTTTCTTTCGAAGCTAGCCTTGGATGATTTAATAAGGGATCGTAGCTTCTTGCTGATTCTGATCAGGGATGTCTTTCCTTCTTGGGATTTAACTCTTTTCTGTACTAGTTTCCTCCTTCTATTGTATAGCTTGTTTATGGCAGGGGTCCACCAGACTGGTTTCCTTTTCTTGGAGGAGTGAGTCTTGGTTTTACTTGGAATAGCATGATCCATGCATTCCTGCAGATGCTCATAGAGTGCCTTTGTAAAGGTTTCAGCAGCTTGGACAGCATTGTCATTTAGCATGGGGGCTGTGAACCTTTCCACCTCGGTCTTAGGTAACATGAAGTTTGCTTTTGAAAAGTTATTCATAGTGGTTTCCTTGATTGGGGGTGAGGGCAGAATGTGGATATCCAGAATGATTAGTCTATGGTCTGATCTAACCAGCGAGGGATTGACCCCCAGTATGAAAAAAGTATGAAAAAAGCCTAGGCACCATATAAGAAACTCAGAAGATGAGCACTTACTAAACCACTACCTTAGAAATATTGGTAGATCTTATGATAGGGGATCAAATACCCAGTACTTTGTTAGAAGACATGAAAATCTCTATAACAGAAAAATACTTTACCATGGCTAAAGGGAGGAGTAGAATTGATTACATCTACCCAAGCAACAAGGCACAAATGCACATGAGGAATTTGCCTAGCACTATACATGGGTGTAAGGAAACTCATGAGATAGACAGATTCCACAAGCAAAGATATAAGCATGGGTCCTAGTAAAAGCCAACGTTTTTTGGTTAGCTGTTTTCAGTGTTACTAGGTGGGGGATGTACAGTCACAGTGACAAGATGGCGAACAAAAATTGAGTGAGGCAGCAAGCAGAGGTGACACCACAGTAGTAGAGTGTTGTGTTGAGATACCAGCTGCTCCAAGCTACCACAAGGACCTGCATCCTCCCATGCTTAAAGAAATTAAACAATTGCTAAAGGGATCTACATCAGACATTACTATCAGTATGCCTGCAGCTGTTAAAATGGAGCATTACTTACTTGAGCAGTTCACTTCATTGAGGGCCATTATAGGGACATCTTTTCTGTGGCATTGACTAGAGCTCACTTAGGGAAGGGTGTCAAGGGAGCAAGCAGATGACAGTGTTTGATGATACCCTGGCAGATGTTTTAATAAGAAATCAAATTTATGATGCACTATCTTGTGTAAATGTAGTTATACATAGACATGCGTGGAGAGAAGTGCATGTGGAAGGCAAGAGGAGAAGACCCAGAAAAAGCTTATACCTCCAACAGTGGCCAGTGGCAGTAAGCATGAATCTGAGTCCAATCAATCCAAATGTACTGGAGCTGTATAGGGCTACTTCAGATAAAGACTTAACTGATAGCTGCTGTCCTCAGTCTGAGCCACAGCTGTTGTAAGATTCTAAAATTTCTTTGGAAAGGGAACCAAGGAGGATCAAAAAGAAAGAAAGAGATGAGACAGTCACAGCTCTGATATCACAACATACAGTACTTGAGAAATATTGCCAAAGGGGCTTCTGATTCTGAAGGGCAGGCAGGTCTGTATACTGGGGCAAGAGGTTGTTGTACTCCTGAAGTGGGTCTAGAGGAAGAAGAGATACAGCATCTGGTAGTTCAAAGGGCTTACCATGAGTGGCATCTGCTTTTCTCAGACCATATGGATATAGTGCCCAAAGGAATGTAAAATTACTTTTGGCTAGGCATTGTAAAAGGGCTTCCTAATGAAACTCTTGATGGAACTGTCATTACGTTGCAGAACCTTGATCGTAGTCTATCAGGCTTACATGACTACAATCCACAGTTGAGACTACAAAATCATCAAAAGCATGCCCCCCTGCCTTCCTTACACCCCTCTGTTTCTTATATATACTAACACTGAGATCACACTATCTCACAGAAAAGAAAAATCACCAAGGCAGTGCAATTTTTATCTTCTGTGAACCAGCCTGAGAATTGCACATTATGAATAGCATTTAATGTGTCACTCACTACTGTAATTATTTTAAGATGGTACAGTAAGATGCATAAGCAGTCCAAAAAGGCAATCAAGGCAGGGGACAAAGGCAGATCTGCTTCAGCACTATTGTCTGTTACTGAAGAACCATTGCAAAGGGTAGCCATAGGCATTGTGAGGCTACATTGTACCCCATGCACCAAGATAAGAGTTATGTCTTGACAGCCCAGATAAGTTTATTTTGATATTGGTTTATGAACAGACATTCAAAAAGTTCAAGGAGACCTTAAATAGATTACCTGCACTAGCCAGTCAAAAGTGTATTGTACAGGTAGATCCTTCAAACAACGGTTGGGCGGGGGGTACAAAGCCAGATCTTTTCAAAGGGAAAGGAGTATATATTAATATATTTCATAGGTTCATAGGTTGGTACTAGGCTATCGGCCCTAGTACCAACTATATACAATACAAGCCTAGCTATTACAATTCACTGGCTATTTCTTCCCACAATATTTACTTCCCTGGACCCCTGTCTAGCAGGGCGACTGATGTGATCCCCGGGGTGAATTTGTTATCTCCCATCCAATCGTCAAGGTTCCTTTTGAAGAGGGCAAAAGAGTCTCTCTGCTTGACATGTATGGGCAGTCTATTCCAGACTCTGGGGAGTCTCTGGGTCATCCCTCCAGCATGTTTTGTTTATTGTGATGACAAGGTTTAGATCCCTGGAGCATGTGGCTCTGAGGGATTAGGATTTCTTTAAGTGTAGCATGTCCAACAGCTCTGGGTTTGACATGGCCTTGTATGTTAAGCAGTGATCACCTCTGAGTAGACGATATGTGACAGAGTATAGCTGGAGTTTTTTTAGATGGTCAGCATAGGGCATCTGCTTTAGGCCTGTGATTCTTTTAGTGAGGTATTTCTGCAGCCTTTCCAGTTGTTGCAGATGTCTTGTGAGGTACATACCAAATGGGGAGTTGTATTCTACAATGGGTCTAATGAGGGATGAGTACAGTGGGACAATGACCTCCTTTTTTCTAGATGAAAAGCCCTTAGTGATGAGGTGTGCCACATAGAAGGATTTCCTCACTGTTGTGGCGATGTGGTTATCGAAGGAGAGACCACTGTCCACCTGTGTCCCTAAGTCTCTTATCACACTTTCATCATTTAGTGTACTGCCACCTATGTGGTAATTCAAGGGTATGTGTTTTTTCTCAAAGGGGATAACTATACATTTCTTGGCATTGAACTTGTGCTCATGGCACTGGCACCAAGAATCTGTTTCTGTAAGGCCCTTTTGTAGAATATCCACATCATTTGGGGATTCAGTAATGGCTCCCAGTTTGCAGTCATCCACAAATTGTTAGCCAGAGTCCCTTAGTGTTGGCCTGTGCTTCAGAAAAGTAGATGCCAAACAAGAGCAGTCCCAGGACTGAAGCCTGAGGTACTCCACTTGTCACTTGTCTGAAGCTGGATTTGGAGTCGGCTACTTTTACAGTGTGGGTTCTGTCAGTAAGCCAGTTGGCAACCCATCAAGTTACATAGGGAATAATGCCCAGCTTAGTAAGTTTATCTATGATTCCAAAGTGGGGGATGGTGTTGAAGGCCTTGGTGAGGTCCAGATAGGCTGCGTGGACTGTCTTACCCTTGTCCACAGGTCTGGAGACTGATTCAAAGAAGTCAATCAGGTTCAGGAGACAAGATTGGCCCTTTATGAACCGAAACTGGGTGGGGTCCAGTATTTGAAGGTTGCCAATGACTTTGTTTATAAGTTCCATGATAATATGTTTCATGGCCTTACAGATCAGGCTCATCAGGCTGATGGAGCGATAGTTCCCAGGATCCAAGGTGGATCCCCTCCTTATGGAGTGGGATAACTGTAGCTGTGCACCACTCAGTGGGCACGAAGCCTGAGGTGAGACTATGATTAAACATGACACTTAGGTGAGGTGCCAGTTCATTTTGTAGTTCATGTAGTACACAGCCCGGGATGTCATCTGGACCCATGGATGCTGTATTCTTAGCATTGTAGAGTGTAGTTTTTACCTGTATGGCCATTATTACCGGAATTTGGCAATTTTTTGGTATTGAGATGGGCCCTTTAGGGGGTGAGAGGGGGGCGAAGTTGACACTGAATCGATCTGCCAAGATATTGGCAATATCCTTGGGATCAGTATATTTAATGCCATTCTGTTGTAGCTTAGAGCAGATCTGAACATCACCATTTAGATTCCTGACATAGCTCTAGAATGCCTTGTGATTGTCTTTGGAATCTTTGGCAATTTTATTTTCATAACTAGCTTTGGAGGATTTTATGAGGGATCTCAGCTTCTTACTAAGGCTGGTAAGTGAGTTTTTTGCATCCTGGGATTTTCCTCTTTTCTGCAACAGTTTCTTCCTTTTGTTGTAAAGTTTGTTTATGGCAGGGGACCACCAAATTGGTTTCCTTTTTGTTGGTCTAGATTTCAGTCTTGAAGATGTGGTTGTGAAAAAGGAACATTCAGAAATAGTTTGGATTCTCTAAAAGCTTGAAATCTAGCTGTAATGGAGAAAGGTCACTGTGGTTACAGATCACAGTCCCTTAACAGAAGTTTGCAGGGTCAGTGGATAAACCAGCAGGCTTCTCAGTGGGAAATTTATATTATAATCTTGCAATGTGACAATCCAGTGCAGAAATGGTGCAAGTATTTCAAATGCAGATAGTCTAGCAAGACAGGGGACTGCAGACTGGGAGGGATGTACCTTCAACATAAATTATGTTTCTGAGGTGTTTCAAGAAAACCTCTTTGATAAGAAGGCAGTACTGGCTGAATATTAACTAGTATTGGCTCATTCCAATGCACTCTGCAGGAACTTCATAAGTTCATATACTGCTTAGTCTCTTACTTCTAAGCTCGGCATGCAACTGTGCATATTAGTTAGTACTTTGTTGGATTGTCTGTAACTTAGAATCAGTGAGTTCATTTTCATTTATTTTACTTGCATGATTTTGAAAACATCTAGTCAGAAATAGATAGACTGCAGTCATCTTTAGTTGGTAATAGTCTTAGAACTAAGTAGCTGTTACCTTTCTTATGCTGTTTGTTCCAAACAATTTACTTTACATATCCATGTGCAATAATATGTCTGTCTGTCTGCATATTTCATTTTCAAAGTATATTACCTAATTTTTTAAAATAAAGAATTTCATTACTTGATAGCTTGGCGCTGGCTGTTTATTAATAAAGTAAATGCTACTAAACTAAATGGGTGAAATTGCACTATTTTCAAACAGAAAGGCTGCATATGTAGAGGTACCATAAGGACTTATATTACTGATGGGTAATTCTTAACAGTGTACAGTAATTTGTAACCCTGATGTACCAGACTAATTGTACCAGTCTGATTGGACAGAGAGTAAATGAAGGATGCTATTAATATCGCCTAAAAATAACAAGGTTGTGCAAACATAATCGTTTTAGCTAAGATACCATTTTCTTGTTTATATATATCACTGTAAGATATTGGACAGTGAGTGAAATGGGAGAATCCCTGGGGTGCTAATGGTATTACCTCTGCTTATCAGTTGCTAGTGTGGAGCCTAACTGGGTGTCTGGGTGTAGCTGGTGTTGGTCAAACCCATGGCTGCAATGCATATTCTCTACATGTTCTGAAAGCTGGTCTCCTAGTACAAATTATTATATTTTATGTGGTCCAGAGTTCTGGATCAAAACACCATATCTACTGTCCCTGGCATATTGATTGGTGGCATCCCTGTGGATTTAAACCCTGCACTCTGTAAGTAATTTTAGAATAACTCTTACATGTGCATTCTTGAATATCTAAAAGTATGGACAATGACACATGAAACTATATTAAAATAGTATTTCATTTTCATCTAGATCTGCAGTGACAGACGTTTAGTAGCTTCCAGTTCAAATAATGGTCCCACATAGAATTGTTTTTGGTTTGATTATATATCAAATGTACTTAATTAACAGTTAAAACTATAGACATATAATCTTTTTTAAAGCCTTACTATTATTTTGAGGTAGTTAAGGTACTTAGCTTTACCTTGCCTTTCACAGCATTTGAGACATACTGATATTGTATGATGTCCCATATGTTGTAGTGGATTATTTATAAAACAACCTACAGGTTTAAGTTTTGTTTTCCTGAGTCTCCTCTTCCCCAGTGCTTCTCACTTAATAGACCTTGGTCTACTAGTCCATTTGTTCCCATATTGCCCTGATCATTGTACCCTGCATTATTGCATGGTTGCCATTCTCCAATGGGGAAGTGCCTAACAGAGCCATGCACTCTTATAATGATCAGTGCTAGGGAGGGAAAGCCAGATGGTTGGAGGAGAATCTCATAATGGATGCCATAGAGAAACTAATTTTGTATATATCCTAACTCCCCACCATTTGGTCATGCCATCTATGCTGTTGAAGTGAAGCACACAGTTGTAGTATGGTTCATAATGTCCTTATTTATTAAGACCAGATAATTTGAGCCAGACCTAGCATGGGCTTGAAAGAATTAAAATATTTTATGTGGGAATATTCTCCCTGTACCTCGTTATTTACCATACCTTAATGTCTGGCAGGTAACACAGAAAAATAAGGCTCTGAATTGTTAATAAGCTGCTTCTTGTAGGCCAAGGTTTGAATCCTTTAGCCTCCAGTTGCATACAGTATGAGTCTGAGCAAGTCACTTAACCAGAAAATATGCTGGGGCACTTGGGAACCTAGGCTAGGCTCTCTCTCAGACCTCATGCCTATTAACTACATAGCAGTCTACTTAAAAAAAATCCAAGTTTGCACAGCATCAGAATAGGGTATAAACTCTATACTTTTGTGCATACTAACCAAATATAAGGTATATTATTAGGCTCTGATAATTACAGCAGGTACCAAGGCAGATAATACGAGCTCAATGGTATTTGTACACTTTTGGGTATGCATTGAAATTTGGCTACAGTGCAAAGCATGTTGCACCACATTCTGTTGCTGCATTGTTCCCCTGCCCCTGCTTCGGTCTGCTGTGGTAGCTGGTTGGACTAATCCTTTCCGTCCAAGAATGGTGAGCTATCAGTATCTTCTCATTACCACCTGACCTCAGCAGTTCCTCCTACACTTGGATCGTTAGTCAGTTCTGAGATGTCTAGGTTGCAGTCAGGGCTGTATTTGTTTATCTCATGGAGTCGACTACAGGTTTCAGTTGTGACTGTGAATTATATGTGGTCTTTACTGCTAACACTGAGAATTTTAAGCGGCTATGGATAACTTATTTTGTAAAATATTTATATAAAGGGTGATGCTGTATAAAAAACATAACACAGTAGAGGCATTTTGTGATACATTATGAAATATGTATGATTTTTCTTTGAAAATGAGTTTGAAAGAGGAGAAGAAGTGGAAGAAAAACAAACATTTGCAAGGAACAGTCCATTTTCATTAGGTTTTAAAATAATGCATTGTATTGTTGTTAGATTCTTATGTGAAAACTTCTCATTGTCCAGGCAGTGTGAATTACCAAGGAATGAGATGAAAACTAGGAATTGTTAGGAAAAGATGCCAAAAAATTGTATATTGATGACCTATGAAAATCTCATAGTGATC
>NC_056725.1:105984413-106121913 GCF_019279795.1 Protopterus annectens
ATATGTCAAGTGTAGAACCTATTGTACTGTGTCCATCTGGCCAGTGGGTCTGACTGCCGTATGTTCAGCAATCACGGATGTCATTTGAGTACCCATATTGCCTTAGCAGTGCTCACGTGAACGGGTTATCCGCCACTGTACCCAAATGGTGTAATTCAATGTTGCAAGCTAACAATTGCTTTCACTATCTGCAGATATCATTAAGGACACTCCCGCCTCTGTATTGTCAACTTTTACGAGCGAAACATGTAGATCCCTACGATCATTGAAGGATGTTCTAACTTTTATGTAGATGCATGCAAGCTTAACCATCCTATAACCATCCTAGTTCACGTTGTTAGGCGTGCCATCCAGTATGTTCCATGGTCGCACATTTGTTCATGATGATGTCTGGCGAGTGATCTGATCACTTGTTGGCAGGTTGAGAGCTGTGTCGCCCGGTGTTCGCTTGACTGACCTGACATTCTATGTGGAGTGTCTGCTGTACTCTAAATGTGTTTCCTGTTTTGCCTTACTACAGCTGCAGGATTCCGCCAGGTGTGCAGTTATAGGTGCCATCTTGGGCATTTGCCATCATGGGAACTACCTCATGGACACTGGTGTGAGCTGTACATGTCACAGATGTAGCATTCTCCAGGTAGATGATTTGCATTATCAGTGCGAATGCTTGTATGCCATACCACACCGCACACGGGCGGGGACAGCGGCTTTTCTGCAATCAAGTCCAACACCCACATTTCTGCATACAGTCCATAAGCAACCCCGACAGTACCCGGTACGCATCTTGCATGTGGGAATGGGATGTGGACACACATCTATGGACTGAGACTATCTGGGGATTCCTGTGCATATGTCCTGCACATTTCATGGACAGTCGTCGTAACCTTGAACACTGGTGGTGCATATGTGTAGCTGTGCCGTGGTCACTGATGCATCATCCTGGCTCTCCCGATCACGGGACCCAATTTGACATAGCGTCTGGATTAATTTTAAGGTCTAATGGACACAAATGTGCATATGTAAAATATTAGAACATGTTGGACTGTGTCCATGTGGCCAGTGATTGTGACGCTGCCATTCGACCGGTCTGTTTGACTACACATATTATGTTGTGCTCTGAAACCTATGTTCTGATTAGCAAATGGTATTGCTGTACTGCTGCAGGTTGGCAACTGCTTGCGTAATCCTCAGACAGCCCAGTAGGACATATGCATACACTGTATTGTCAATATGACACAGCAGGCATGTGGACCGTTGGTTCATTGTGGATATGCTGTAATGAGACACCAGTGTTTCCAACATCTATGACATCGAGGTTGACGTTGTTGGTATGCCATTAGTATATTCCTGTTCGCCCATGTGTTCCATGATATGGCAGCGAGTGATCCCCATGTTGTTGCTGGCAGATCGAGCTGTATCCTTCAGTATTTACCGGCCGTCTAGTTTCAATGGGGGTGTCTACTGTGGTTTCCATCTCTGCATTTCCTGTGTTATATACTGCACTGTGATTCCACCAAGCTTGCAAGTATGTGCCATCTAATTGATGACATATCCATCCATGGGGATTTGCCTACTGGGCTTTCATTATAACCTGTACATTCCACATTTAGCATTATCTGGTGGATGCTTTGCCATTAGTGGGAGTAGGTCATGTGCTACCCTCTGGTCGGAACAGCGGGAATTATCACCTTAAAGCAACACGAGGCCCCCATTTCTGCATGCCAAGATTCATGCACTATCGATGGTACCGTACACATCCATCATGTGTCGCGGGACTGGGATGTGGGCCGCATGTATGGACCTGCGATCTGTGGATTTCTGCTCATATGTGCATTTCATAGATACCTGTGTAAGCGCCGTCTTTTGGTGGTGCATATGTCTAACTGTGCGTGAGTCACGGCCTATCGCATCATCTGGTGGTGGGAAGCGACTGGTCGTTCGTATAATATGTATTTTGGGTCCTACAATGGACTGTATGTGCAAATGTAAGGTAGATGTTGCTGGATTGTGTCAACTGGCCAGTGGTTTCATTAGCTGCTGTATGTTTGCCAATCGTGGATGTCTCTGACTACCCATTCTGTAGTTGCTCGTAAAACAGGTGTGTTAGAACTGTAAATAACTGATGTATGTCAAGATGCAGGTTAGCAACTGGTTTACATAAATCCCAGGCGATCCCCAATGGACATATCCAGTCACTGTACTGTCAACATAACACCACGGACATGTTGATCCCCTATGTATTCATTGGTATGTCTTCTTTATAGGTAGAATGCCATAGCTTGCCTCCTACACTTGGCGTTGTTAGTGTGCCATTAGTATGTGTTCCACAGGTCACCCATCTGTTCCGCTGTAGCAGTAGCGAGTGCTCCCCATTTTGTTGCTGGCGGATCAGTGCAGTATGCCTTGAGGCGTCACGGCGGTCCTGACTTTGTATGAAATTAATGCTGCTCCTATCTGTATTCATGTTGTACTGCAGCTGTGTAATTCCACCAGGTTTCCAGTTATATGGTGCCATCTTGGTCGTACACCTGTCCATCCATAGAAATTGCCCACTGCACACAGACAGTATGTAAGACTGTACACATTCCACCTGCTTTTACCATTATCTGGTGGATGCTTCCATCCTTGGTGGGGAGTAAGGCACGGGCTATACTTATCCCTCCATGGGGGCGGGACAGTTATCTGCCAAACAACACGAGCTAATTTTGCTGCAGGATCCCATGGCTGCAGCCTCCACGGTACCCCATTACACATCCTTCATGTATGCGGGACTGGGATGTGGACTCACTTATATGGACACGACAATCTGTGGATTTCTGTTCATGTCCTGCATTTCATGGACGGTTGTCATCAACCTTGAAAATGCTGGTGGTGCATATATGGCTGTGCCCGTGATCACGGCTGTACACCGTCTGCAGATGCGACCGCAGCATTTCATGTCTCCAAATGGGTATATTTTTGGAGTCCTACAATGGACACCGATGTGCATATGTAAAGTGTAGGCAGTGTTGGACTGTCAACATCTGGCCAGTATGTTCCTGTCCTTGGATGTCTGTTCACCTACCCATATTATGTATTACTTGGCCTATCCTTATCCACGTGCCAGTAAAATAAATACAACAAACCTTTAGTCCTGGTCATCTTCATAAAGACATCCTTGAACATATATCAGGCCAAAGCGGACAATGACGAAGCGATACACTCCACAGTCAAAACATACTAAGCTCTTTTCCTTACTAACATGGGTCATCGTCGGTCACCGAAATACATTACATAGTGGTCCCTTATACACTTCCTTCAGAGTCAGTTTAAGTCAGTTAATCAAGTAAACCTGCTCTTAGTTAAGTGGATGCTCCATGTCTTGATGATAGCATTGACATATACAAGTCGGTGTTGCATACATTGCTTAATGGAAACAATAATACAACAACAATGTGTTTATATAACTACAATATTGGTCCAATACAATCACTATATTGACATAGTTGATAATTGTTGTGAGTAAAACCTTACAATGTGGTGTGTTGATCATGGTATGACCTATCAATCTGTATAACTGTTATTCTGATTCCAAAGCATGGAATCAATAAGTACAATTAGAAGCATAATATGTATAAATATGAATGTAAATAGAGAGTCACAATGTTACGTGTGAATATGACTGTATCATAACATATCAATGAAATGGAATGAACTGTAGTTGTTTACATCTTCTTTCATTGACAAATCTATGTCATCGTCATATATATGGGCCGTTGGGCTGCTGTGTGTAGATGTATACATGTGAACCCCTCGTTTTATACCTTTCTTTATTTTGTCTGTGGATTACCATGTACACACATCAATTACCATGCCATACCTTTCCTGTACAGGTTCTGGCATGGTGTATCGCTTTAGTTGACCCTCAATCTTGCTGTGTGTTACATTGACCAGTGTCTATCCTGGCAATTCGCTGTGATGTCGTAATGTGACCTACTTGCTTCTTTAGGGACCTGATCTCATAATTGGCGGCGTGCTTCCGCTGGCCATATATCTGTCTGTCAAAGTTCTGGGATCTGTGTGTAACCAGTCCTTTCAGGACACGTTCTATTGTTGTTCTTTTTTGTTTACATATATGAGTACTTTGGTATGTTGTGCTATGATTGTGTGTGGGGCATTTTTCCACGGGCCTCTGCTGACACTGGACATATATCCAGCTAGCGTAGCCCGGTCAACAAGTGTGAGCCAACTGAACGCAAGCAGACGGGGCACCTTCTGACAAGTGGGTCGGGTTACTGATGCATACCGTCATCAATCCATACTACTAACACATACGTTATTCTATCCACATTCTATGTTTGTCTCATCACATAGCGTGTGTTTCTCACTATTTCTAACGGTACTTTACATGGCATTGCCCGATTCCATACTTTCAGAGGCTGACATTTATGAGACCTGTCTGGTTGACGTGGAGGACACATCCTTAACCTGCCCTGCTTCGAGGGATCACACACGACACGCCGCACGCATTGCATTTCCTAATTGTGGTTTACGCCCAGGCACACATGCTTATCCGTTTTCTGTCTCCATATCTTTACGCGCCCTGTGTGGTTACGTGGTCTGTGTTAGTTGTGACTATTCCGCAATATATCTGTGATCCGTTGATTTGACGCAGCGCGAACGCACGTACACCTTTATACATGTAACAGTCTTTGCAGCATGACCGCATTACGTACACGCTCACATTTATATGTTCCAAAGTCGTAATTCAAACAGGACTGCATTCACGCTTGCCGGTTACTGTGACCACTACACGTTAGCTGTTCTGTCATTAATATGCATACCCATGGTACTTAGCTACATTTATATATCCCCACACCCCACCCCCAAGACTCACGCACGCCACTGGCATCCCTTCTCCTGCTGGAAAGAAAAGTGCGGTACTACATGTTAAACATTCCTTATTCCCTCCTGTTCATGTGGGCCCAGGATGCATATGTCTTGACCGTGAGGGATGTTCAGATCACAGGGCTTATATCCCCAATGCATACAGGCCTTCGATGGTCAGGGTGTCCCTGTGGTGCTTTGGGTTTGCTCTTGTCCGCCCAGTGTACGGAACTGCCCTGACTGTATTTAATGTTAGATGAGTCACATGGCCACGGTTTGTCCGTGTCTATGATACCATGTCCCCCATAATTCCTAACCGTGCGCTGATTGGCCAGCGACTCGCTGTCGATGTTGATATAGTAATTGAATACGGTCAGGACGAACGGACCTATTTCTATTAGTAACCCTCGGTATTCATGACCTGTCCGCCATATTACATGGGTTTAACATTGCGTGATGGCTTTCACTGAGCCACGGACATGTCCGCTGTTTAGTTTGGGCCAGTCCCGCCTTGCTACACACATTTAACATGGCGGAACAGGTTGAACAGCTCAGCAACGGGACATCGGCCTCCGCCGCTGTTTAGTATTGAATCGCTATGCTGACTTTGTTTCACAGAGCGAGACAGTGTCGACATTGGTAACGGACATCTCGCGAGCACGGCCCACACCGCCGCTGGCGATGTCATGCTTAGGGCTGGACAGGCATTATGCTGTGCCATTATGTCTGGGGAATATATGGTTTCTGCCATAGATGATATGTCATACTAGCAATGACCCGCCTGGGTGTGGGTACTGCTGTATTTACCCACGGCAAGAGTGGCCTTAGGTCACGTGGTGCCCTAGGCAGAAGTACTCCATGATGCCACCGCCACATCACCCGCTAACCCCGTCCTGGTCTACCTACACAAAATAAAGGCTTGAAAGGTGCCCCGAGTAGAGCGGCTCTAGAGGCTGCCTAGTTGGCCTATGCATAAGGCCGCATATGTGTGGTCCTCGGCCGGACTCGAACGCACCACGTCTGCTGTGAGTATATCTAGCATTACCCACATCCAGGCGTGGTTTATTGCTATGATGTTCCACACCTGTGTTTGGACAACCTACAATAGCTTCTGCTATTGGCATGCAATGCTGTGTGTGGTGCCGGTTACCATACATATACCTTTCTCAAAAGCCGAATTACAATTCTGAACACTACTGTGGTATCCTTTGTGGCCCCTGTGCCAGTGGTATACATTACTCAAACCGCTGGATTACGCATATGCCTTCCACCAGCACCTACAGGACTGCATGAGTCAGGCAATCCCATACAAAACTGAGACTCTTTGTACCAAAGCCAAGCATCCAGTCTGGTGGACCCCAGCCATGAACAAGCTCTAGAACGACTGGAGGTAGCTACTACAAGATAGAGTGGAATACTTGTAAGGTAAGACACCCTTGCTCATTGTATGTGAAAACCTACAGGCTGTCAGGAAATCATCCAGGGGAAATTCAACAGAGAAATCAACAAGAACTCGACAGACAATCATAAGGCCTTCTTTAGCTATGTTGAACACCTGGGAGGACCCTCTCAGATATGCTTACACTGGGTTCAGAATGATGTGAGGATGACTGAACCTACACACATTGCCAACATAATGGACAACAGGTTCGGTGCTAACTTCTCCCCCCCCTCACCCCCACATGGAGAGATATCTATACCAGAGGATTGTAGATCCTGGAACTTCTGTGACACACAGGTGGGAAATGCTCTCTCCAAGGCAGTAAACACAGCATCCATGGGACCAGATGGTGTCCCAGCTGTGT
This sequence comes from Protopterus annectens, assembly GCF_019279795.1. Classification (NCBI taxonomy): domain Eukaryota; kingdom Metazoa; phylum Chordata; order Ceratodontiformes; family Protopteridae; genus Protopterus; species Protopterus annectens. The sequence goes on from NC_056725.1 coordinate 105,991,085, forward strand.
ACTCCATGAACTCAATGGGGAATTAAACCCACAGTTAGGACAGCTGTTTAACCGTAGCCTCACCTCAGGATACGTACCCAAGTAGTGGCACAAGGCAACTGTAGTCCCACTTCACAAGGATGGTGCATCCACTGACCCTGGTAATTACCATCCCATTAGCTTGACAAGCCTTATCTGCAAAGCCATGGAGAAGGATCATGATGGAAGTCATACATAATGACATAGGGACTTGCATACTTTGGATCCAACCCAGTTTTGCTTGGTCAAATACAGATCATGCCTTTTAAACATGTCTGACTTTTTAGGATCAGTCACCAAGGCCATTGATGAGGGCAAAGCAGTCCATACAGCCTACCTAGACCTGGCAAAGGCCTTCAACACAATACCACCCTCAGGTATCATTGATAAACCCGTCTGCTTGAATGTAAATACATACTTCGCCAGAGGGGTTGCAAACTGGCTAAGTGACAGAACCCACACGGTCATAGTTGCTGGCGCCATGTCATACTCACAGCCAGTCACAGGTGTCCTGGGTCCACTATTTTTCCGCATCTACATTTCAAAAGTACAAGCAAACACAGGGGGGTTATGGCTGACAATGTTTGCAGATGACTGCAAACCGGGTGCCATAGTCGGACACACATCTGACACAGATATCCTTCAGAAGGGCCTCACAGCTATGGATAACTGGTGCCAGAGACATGGCCTACAGCTAAATGCCGGGAAATGCATAGTCATACCCTTCGGGAAGAACGAGGTTACCCCTAGCTACCATATAGGTGGCAATCCACTGAGCACAGAGGGAGTTACTAGGGATCTGGGGACCCGTGTTGTCGGTAACCATTTGTTCGACACACACATTGCTAATGTAGTTAGATAGACCTTCTACATTGCCCACCTGATCATGAAGGCATTCACATCTACATCAGGGGAGGTCATTGTCCCCTTGTACTCATCACTCATTACACCTATGATTGAGTACAATGCCCCGTTCAGAATGTCTGTGACCCGACACCTGCAGCAGCTGGAAAGGCCCCGACAGTTCATCCACAAACGGATGCAGGGTCTCAGGAATATGTGTTATGCTGACCAACTGAAAGGGTTCCATCCCTATTCTGCCGCATACCACTTGCCCAGAGGTGACCTGTGCCTGGCATCCAAGGCCAGGTCGAACCCGGATTTGATGACTATGCTTCACCTAAAGAATCTAGATCCCTCAGAATCACAAGGGCAGGTGACGTACACCTTGGCACTGTCATTAATAGAACGTGCTGGTGGGACAGATTCATCACCCAGACACTCACTATGCTGTGGAACAACATCCCAGTACATGTGAGACAGAGCACCTGGCTGGCCTTGTTTTAGTATTTTGACAAGGATGTCTGAATTGCTTTATTCAACTAACCTTGTAAATGAATATTTACTTTACCACATTTTTAATCTTTACATTCCATTGATATATTTTACATTAGTCATAATCATAGTGTTTATCTCTATATATTAGAGGTTCATTTATATTACTAGGTGTCTCTACTTCTTTTAATATATTGGCACAATCCCTAGAACATATATATGTAACGATACACTCAGACACTTGGAAAACATTATGTTGGGTCTTCTTTTCATATTAATACATATATTTTTATTTTCGCGGAAGAATATACATTTTGAAGCAATGTCTGATGTACTCACTGTGTGCAATCTGTAACCCGAGTAGACTTTTTAGCTTATTCCCCTTTAAGGCATTGAATTAATACTTAGCACATCTTATTTAATGCCCAATTAAGGGTTTTAAATGTAGTAAGTTGAACTGCATTGTATGTATTCTGAAGAAGTCTGCTTATGAAGCAGACGAAAGTGCTGCAATAAACTATGGTGACTGCATTTAATTCCTGGTGGGCTCTGAGTGGTCACCGACCGTTTCTACAGTACCTCATTTTTGCTTTGGACTTTCTCATCTGGGTCTCTGTGTTATTTGTATGGGGAATGTCAAGTGTAGTCCCTATGTGTATTACCTGTGTAATGCCTTACTGCGGCAGTGTAATTCCACCGGTTTGCAGTTAGGGCATTCTTGTTCATACGCTTGTCCATCCATGAATTGCCTACTGGACACTGGTATAGGGCTGTACACATTTCACGCCTGCATTTAGCATTCTCCGTGGATGCTTTGCATTATTAGTAGGGAGTAAGGCAGGTACTACGCCCACATCCTCCCACGGGCGGACAACGGATTATCTGCCAGACAACACAGAGCCCCATTTCTGCATACCCAAAATCCCATGGCTGCAACCTCGACAGTACCCATTACACATCCTTCATGCGCGTGGACTGGGATGTGGACGCACATGTATGGACACGCCGATCTGGGTATTTCTGTTCATATGTCCTGCATTTCATGGACTCTTGTCAGCAACCTTAAACACGCTGGTGGTGCATATGTCTAACTGTGCCATAGTCACGCTATATCATCGCCTGTTGTTCGACACGGCTGGAGTGGGTTCTGTGAGAATGTATTTTGGGTCCTTCAATGGACACCAATGTGCATATGTCAAGTTAGATGTTGCTGGACTGTGTCCAACTGGCCAGTGCTTTTCACTGCTGCTGTATGTTCCCAATCGGATGTCTGTTTGACTACCCATTCTACGTGGTGCTACGTAACCAGGTGATTTAGTACTGTGAACAAATGTTATACATCCAAAGATGCTGGTTAGCAACTGCTTCAAATAAACCTCAGACATCCCAATAGGACATATCCGCCTCTGTATTTTCAACATAACACCACCGAACATGTTGATCACCTATGTATTCATTTAACCATGTTGTCTTCATAGGTGGGAACGCCATAGTTTACATATCCTACTTGACGTTGTGGGTGTGCCATTAGTATGTGTTCCACAGGTCGCACATCTGTTCCGGCTGTATGGTAGCGGTGCTCCTCATTTTGTTGCTGGCAGATTGAGTGCTGTGTACGCTGGTGTTGGCACGGCGGTCCAACTTTGTATGTGGAATGTCAACTGTAGTCCCGATGTATATTTCCTGTGTTATGCCTTACCGCGGCTGTGTAATTTCCGGTTTGCAGTTGTGGGTGCCATCTTGGCCGTACGCTTGTCCATCCATGAGAATTGTCTACTGGACACTAGTATAGGGCTGTACACATTTCACACCTGCATTTAGCATTCTGCAGTGGATGGTTTGCATTATTAGTGGAGAGTAAGGCAGGTGCTTCCCACACATCCCTCCCACGGGCGGACAAAGGATTACCTAAAACAACACCGAGCCCAGTTTCTACATACCCAGGATCCCTTGACTGCAACAGTCGACAGTACCCATTACACATCCTTCATGTGTGTGGACTGTGATGTCGACGCACTTGTATGGAGTCGGTACGCTGGGTTTTTCTGTGCATATGAGCTGCAAATCATGGAGAGCTATCATCAACATTAAACACGCTATGTGCATATGTGTGGCTGTGACGTGGTCACGACAATGAGTTCATGTAGGTGATGATGGAAGGGCACGCATTCCTTGAATAAATTTTGGGTCCTACAATGGACACCACTGTGCATATGTAAAGTGTAGAGCTTGTCGGACTGTGTCCTTGTGGCCAGTGGGTTTGACTGATGCTGTGTGTTCAACAATCGCGATTGTCTGCTTGTCTACCCATACTGTGTAGTGCTACAGGAACCATGTTTTCCGAGACCAGAACCCAATGGTGTACATCCAATGTTGCAGGTTAACAACCGCTTTAATTAATCCCCAGAGGTCACGGTTGGGAGGTATCGCCACTTTATTGTCGGAACAACACCTCCAGACTAGGTAAATCACGGGAACTTTAGCCCGGTCTTACCGGCCATTTGCAAGTGTAATTAGCAGACACGTGTCAATACATGTATGATAATACATATTGTCATGCCAAAGGTAATCTATGTTATTTGGACAATGGCTTCTGCTATTGGCATCCGCTGTGAGTGTTGCCGGTTACCATACACATTGCTTGCTCAGAGGCAGACTTCCCAATTCTGCACACTACTGTGGTCTCCTTTAAGGACCCTGAGCCAGTGGTCGACAGTACTGCAGCCACTGCATCACTCACATATGCCGTCTACCAGTACCTACAGGACTGCATGAACCAGGCATTCCCTTACCCAACTGTGGTTCATTGTACCAATGCCAAGCATCCAGTGTGGTGTACCCCAGCCATACACAAGCTGTACAACAAGAGGAGGTGGCTACTACAAGGCGGAGCAGACACCTTGTGAGGTATGACACCCTTGGTCATCATATGTGTAGAGCTACACGCTGTCATGACATGGTCCAGGGCACGGCCCACAGATATACCTACATGGACCTGGCTGACAATCATACCACCTTCATTTGCTATGCTCGACACCTGGGAGGTCACTCCCACATATGCTCTGACTGGGTTCACGATGATGTGGAGTTTACTCAACATACACACATTGCCAAAATACGGGCTGACAAGTTCGGTGAGGACATCTCCACACCCTCCCCCCCACATGAGGAGATGTCTGTACCAGCGGTTTGTGGTCCCCAAATGTTCTGTGACACACGGGTGGGACATGCTCTCTCCAGGGTAGTGGACATAGCATCCATGAGACCAGCTGGTGACCCGACTGTGTACTCCACTATCTCATTGAGGAATTAGACCCACAGTTAGGACAGCTGTTTCTTTGTAGCCTCACCTCAGGTAATGTATCCAGGTTGTGTCGCACGGCAACTGTAGTCCCACGTCACAGGGCCAATGCCTCCACTGACCCTGGTTATTACTGTCCCATTACCATGAGGAGACCTATCTGCAAAGACATGGGAGGGATCATACTGCGCTCAGAGATGAAGGCATAGGGACATGCATACTTTGCATCCAACACGGTTTGGCTTGTTCAGGGCGGTTCATGCCTTTAAAGCATGGTTGACGCTGGGACAGTCACCGAGGCCATTGATGGGGGTCTTGCAGTCCATACAGCCTACCTCGACCTGGCAAAGGCCTTCAACACATTACCCCTCTCAGGTATCGTTGATAAACCCATTGGCTGGGATGTGAACACGTACATCACAGAATGTGTTGTAAACTGTCTATGTGACACAACCCACTCGGTCATAGTTGCTGGCAGCATGTCAGACCTACTGCCTGTCGCAAGCGGTGTCCCATGGGGCCCTTCCTGGGTCCACACCTCTCATACATCTACATTTCCACAGTACAGGCACACACAGGGGTGTTATGGGCAACATTGTTTGTAGATGACTGTAAACAGGTGCCATAGTGGGACGGACATCTGACACAGATATCCTTCAAAGGGGCCTCCCAGATATGCATATCTGCTGTCAGGGACATGTCCCACAGCTAAATGCAAAGTAATGCAACATCATACCTGTCGAGGAGTACTAGGTCACCCCTGTCCAGCATATAGGTGGCTGTCCACTGAGCGCAGGGGTGATTACCAGGGATCAGGGACAGAGTTTGTCGGTCACCATTCGCTCAACACACACGCTGTTATCGTGGTTCGTGGGACTTCTACATTGCCCACCTGTTTGTGCAGGGATTCACATCTACATCAGGGTAGGTCATTGTCTCCTTGTACCCATTACGTGTTACACCTATGATTGACTACATTGCCCCATTCGTTGGGTATCTGACCCAACACCTACAGCAGCTGGGAAGGCCTCATAGGTTAATTGTCATACAGATGCAGGGTGACATGGATTTGTGTAATGCTGCCCCACTTGTAGGACCCCTGCCCCATTCAGTCACATACCTGTTGTTTAGTGTTGACCTGTGCCTGACATACGAGGCCATGTCAACCCATATGTCATGTCTATGCTTCACCTACTGTATCTGCATCCCTCAGAACCACAAGGGCAGGTGACATGAACCTTGTCACGGTCATTAATGGATGTGTTGGAGTGACACATATGTCACCCGGACACTCACAATGCTGTGGATCTACATCGCAGTACATGTGAGACAGAGATCCTTCCTAGCCTTGTTCGGGGGTATGTTGTCCATTGGATGGGGAATTGCAGATATAGGCCGGGGATTACATCATTATCACTGCTTGACAGAGGTACAGCAATATCATAAGTATTTTATCTCCGGCACAGAAGGTTGGCAAAGTAATCCTAACTATGGTGTAGGGTTATGGCTGAACCTGGGTCGATGGCCTACCCTGTACCTATGGACAAGTTTGTCCCATTTACACTTGTCTATCCCCTATCCTCTTTCTCAAGTGTATATTTCTGTGGCACGTGATTGTCCTCTGTATTACTTGCAGGTATGCTGTCTACAGTGCACATACGTCACAGTTGATGACAGTGTATCTGTGTCCCTAACACTGTGATACTGAGGACTACCACACATCCTTCACAACATTACATGTATATGTCCATTCTATTCTTCTTTGGCCTATGGGGGGGTGTTAAGGCAACAATTACACAAGTCCCTGTTTGTGCATGCTTCATGTTGGTGTTTGACCAGCCTCCGCTGCAGTCGTGTGTTGGACGGTAGTGTTTCTGTGTGTTTGGCATGTGTTTTTATTGCCGGTACATCTGTGGAGGTGTGGTTGGCACATGTTCCTCTTTGCAGGGACACCCATCCTGGGGTTTGTGTCATGCATCTGCACTTGGCACGTGCCATATGTCCTGTACTATTCCCACAGTCCTGTATGCCTTCATGCACTACTACTGCGTGTTACTGGCTGTTTGTATGTGGTACACATGGTGATTGTGGTGGTTGGCTTGACCTATTCCCATGCTAGAACATACACATCTGTCAATTACGTTGTTTAAATCAAACTGTAACACTCATTCGGCTTTTCAAAATGACAGTCAATAACACAGGAAGGTCAGATTAACAACGTTTTAATAGTGTGCACCAGGAGGCAAATAACTATGCAGTACAAGTTTAGAGTTTTGTCTTACTCTATACAAGTAACAGCTGTATGAGTATTGTGTTTACAATCATCTTTTGCACACCTTAATGATGTGGTCAGTCACAGGGCATTTACATCACTATAGTCCACAATATTGTATTCCTACAACAGTGCTAAGGTAATGCTTATTAAATGTTTTCCCATGAGGATAGCACAGCCTTTTGAGCCACATAGTCAATTAGAATGTCCTTCAGTAAATTCTGCTCTGTCAAGGTTCCAAGACTGTTCAGATCCGATCGTCACTTCATTTCCTACTAGGTTCCTTTGTCTCTCTGGTGAGCAGCTGTACTCTGTCTTAGATAGAGCTCACAAGGCCATCCTCCTCAGTGGAAGGATGACAGATATACCTGTACATACATTTATTATTCTCTAACCCAGCAGATGACTAATGCTGAATGACATACACCTGCTGCACTGGTTACTGCCAGGGTCAGGGTTCGATCACACTGCAGCTACACTACAGGCAATTACATGCATGATAAGCTCTACTGCCATATTGTAAAATAGAATAATATGCATTATACACTATTTGCTTCTAAACTAGCACGTCATATATATGTTTAAATATATATTTTGCTAACATTCTCGCTCCTTTGATTGCTTCTATTCTATCCAGAAACATATACAACATTATTTCATTCCCTAGCCTCTTCCTCTCTGGAACGTTTAACTAGGCAAGTCATTTGTTGTACATTTCAGAAAGGATTTCATTTTGTATTAACAAATACCACTACAGGTCTTGATACATAGTCTCGGTTACAGATACGCCGACAGAGTCCCTGACTAATACTTTCATGCAAAGTATCCCAAGAACAGACACATGCTCCCAATATGAGCAGAACAACACAAATGGCAATCAAGATATTCAGTATGACTGAACCCCATCCACCAAATGGTTTGTGGAAATGGTTCCGCCATGGATGACACCTGCTGTATTACCTCTAGGTGGGCGCTGATATCGTGCTTAGTGTGTGGTACGTAGACACGGCGGGCTTCTTAGATAAGCGCCAAGACGCATTCTCGCCGCCAGGGTGCAGTCGTGCGCTATTACATTTTGTGACACAACAGTTCTCATTGCATCCAGTTCATCAGTCACAAGTTCAAGAGCGAAAAGTCACATTGCTCATTCCTCCGACAGGTTTTGACAACTTCCTCTGTTCCCTGATTGATTTCACTACTCCACAAGCTGGGAGTGTTCCAGCCCAGGATATAACGCTGTCACTCAAGTCCATATGAGTCAATATTCCTTTATCTCTTGCAGAAGAATGAATTTTCAGAACAGCTTCCATTTCACCCACTGGATTAGTAGGTTTCTCGACTGTGTTCCCAGTTCTTCGAGCTATATGTCTTATAGTTCGCTTGCACTCCAGAGGCAATTGTGCAGTATGTCATGTGACTGGAGCCAGATAACCCATAAAACAACTGCCGGACCAATTCTCAGGTAACCATTGATATGCTTTTTTCCCACAAACAAAATAACAATATTCTACTTTACTACTGATGCGGGTTAACTCTGCATGTAACATTTTCCTGTCTATAACAGAGGACTGTTTATACAATTCAGGATGTTTCTGCACATCTTTCCACGTTGTTCTCATGAAGCTTCAATACAAATCATGAATGGTGCTACAACTAGTACTGTGATCTTTGGCTGTTATATGACATTTGTAAGACACAGTTATGTTACAAATACTCCCACCAACTTGAACTGTATCATGTTTATGAAAACAAACAATTCCTTTTTGTGTAACAGGTAAGTACAGTGCCACTTTGTCCTGTGATCTCACAGAACCTGTATCAAAGTGTAAATATTCACAAGTCTCAATCTATCCCCAAGGGGACAACATACATCGGAAGTCCTCCATATGATGTAGGTATGGCAGTACAAACACAGCAATTTAAAATGTTCATAGTCTGTACATGCACACGCCATGCCTAGGTATGTGTTGAAGTTTGATGCCACTCTGTGGCCAGTTCATCACGTATCACTATTTGTATCTGTGTAGTTATATGCAGGTAAGGTCCCAGCAAATGTAAAGTCAACACAAACATGGTTAATAGGTGTATGATCAGTAGGACAGTAAACCAAATGTCTTTGGGGTTGCTTTGTATTGTTATACAGTCTGGCCCGGTGATTCTGTCTCTATGGTATATCAGCTACAACATGTAAATCAGACTTGATATCCTTTACCGGTTTGAAAATGTGAGGTGAAGGCAGGACGACCTCTCCGCAAACTTTACTGCAGCAGGCGTTGCCAACAGTACCTGGTACAGACCTTCACACGTTGGACTCGCAGATTATCCTATTTGGATAACAGTGAAACACACACAGGATACTGGAGTCAGCTATGCGTCCGCTTCGCTTGCTCTTTATCTGTAAAAGAGTTTAACTGCAAAACAGTGTTATTGGTTAACAATCCTCTCATGTCACCTGCTAATGAGCCATCGACCTCCAGCTCTGCAGGCATGACAGCTTTCCACTCTGGCACATGATATGCCATTCCAAATACTACTCAAGGGGGTCAAACACTTTACATTTGGAACTGTTGTCATGCTCAGCAATGCTAGAGGTAGACAGCAATGCAACTCGCCTGGGTGTCACCCATCAACCTCCTCAACTTATTTCTCAGGATCCCATTGTACCACGCCACCAGTCATGCTGACTGTGGGTTGTACATGCAATTTATATTCATGGAAATACCAAATAATCCCCCAGGTTGCTGGATTGTCTGGTTCACAAAATGTGTTCTATTGTCACTGTAGCTTCTTTACAGTATGCCAGATCTAGGGATACTTTATTTTACTGGGACCTTTGCCACTGCTGCTGCATCTGAATTCCTGGTTGGGAATGCTTCTACCCATTTTGATAATATATCTATAATCACTAAACAGTATTTCTTCCCTTCACATTTATTCAGCTGTATAAACTCCATACAAATAGTACGGAACGGTTATGGTGGTGTAGGTAAACCCACTCCTTACGGTTTAAATGCTCCCTGTGCATGATGTTTACTGCAAATATGACACGCTGCTCATGATGTTTGTATGTGGTTCCTAATTCCGTATGTTAGGATATTCTGTTAACCAACTGTACCATCCCCTGTTGAGACATGGCTCTACCCATGGCTCAACAAAGCCGCATATCTGAATACATTAGACGTTAATATTGGCTTTCTCACTGTGGATATGTACAGTCCGCCTTCAAGGATTGCTCCTCGCCATACCCACGCCTGCTTTTCTGCTTTCGTAGTTGATGTTTGCATTGTTTGTAACATTTCTACATCTAGAATGTCTGAGGATTGTCATTCCTCATTCAAAAGACACTTTCCAACTGTGAGGCTGCTTGTTTTGCAGCTGCATCAGCTCGTGCCTTACCTTTCCTACTGTTATCCTGTTGCTTTGTATGAGCTGCACATTTACAATTAGCTACTTTAGTGGGTAACTGAATGGAATCTAATGCATTCAAGATCAATTGCGCATGATTAATCGGTTTACCGTGGATGTTATCATTCCCTATTCTTCCACTGCTGCTCATAAACATGCACTGTAGAGACAACATACTGACTATCGGTATAAATGTCCACACATCAGTTTTTCGCTAGAGTACAAGCACGTGTTAAAGCTATCGATTCTGCTGCTTGAGCAGACACGCTATGCTGCAGGGGTTGGGCTTCTACAATCTCATTATCAATAACTACTGCATAACCTACTTGATTCTTTCCTGTAGGACTCTTTCTACATGATCCGCATACATAAACTGTCACCTCTGCATCATCTAAGAGTATATCAGTGATATCCTGTCTGTGTGGAGTTATTTCCTCCATTTCATATAGGCAACTGTGTGGTGTGCCATACACAGGTGTCGGACGTGACGGTGATAGGTTTAATGTTGTACAACGCTCAATCACCATATGAGGTTGACTCAGGGTATGGTCAAACAAGACAGATGTCTAGCACGGGTCAGGAATGCTATTTTCTCTTGCAGCAGAATGATCGCAACTGCATGAGACACTCTCACAGTGAGAGGGTGGAATAATAACATTAAGGCCGAGGCCTGTACTGCCATGGGTGCTGCAACAACTGCCTGTACACAATGTGGCACTGACCATGCCACAGTGTCCAACTGCGATGAGTAGTAAGCTATGGGGCGTTGCTTACTTCCATGCTGTTGCATCAAGACTGACGTCATATATCCCTGCTTACAATCTACAGTCTGACAACATCTGTTATGATTATTCGGGAGACCTAAAACAGATGTTGAAGCTATCAATCATTTTAGTCTGCAGAAAGCTGTTTCTGCTACTGGAATCCAGTGTAGTATATGTTGTGCTGCCATAGGTGTATTAAAGATTAAAGCAGACAATAGAGCAGATTCCAAAGCATTGTTTGGTAACCAGCTTCGACAAAAGTTAGTCGGCCCAGGAAGGACATCATTCCCTTCTTGGTAGTTGGCTTGGGTGCTTGTGAAATTGCTGCCTTCCTATCGTCATGTAATGTTCTACCCTCCTTGGATACCACATATCCCAGGTACTTGACCTGTATTCTCTGTAGTTGCAATTTATGCTTGCTTAATTTATGTCCCTGTTCTGCTGAATATTTCAATAATGCTATTGTATCTTCCCTACATTGCTGCTGGGTAGGGGCCGCAAGCAGAATATCATCCACATAAAGTAGAACTTGACTGGCCCCGGTGGAGTAAACACCGAATGTTGCTAGCCATCTCCTGTGCGAATATCGCTGTACTTTCACAGTATCCCCGCGATAGCCGGGTATGGCTGTATCTGTTACCCTGAATGTAAATGCAAAACAATATGGACTATCTGGATGTATAGGTATTGAAAAGGAAGCATAGCTTATATGTACCACGGTAAGATACTTCTGTGGCGGGTTCATAGCATTCAATATAGTGTGTGGGTCTGGCACCATCGGTACCCTAGGTATTATTACATGATTTACAGCTTGTAAATCCTGTACCATCCGCCATTCCCTGTTTGCTTTTCTATCAGGAGATACAGGGTATTGCATGGTGAATAGTGATTACTTTGTAGATGGGGAATTCTCTGTGACTTTACAGATATCTTCTGGTGTCCACGGTCTATACACTACAGAGTTGTGTCCTGGCCTTCCTGTCCTGCATGAGGGTTCGGTACTTCAATTAATTGACAGATATCCTCACTCTGTTCTAGTGACTCTCTTCTTACTTGAGTGTCCCTAGGTATGTTACGAGTTCGGGATGTGGTTTCAATAGCTTCTCTTACATTTGGTCGTTGTGATACCTCTGTTGCCACAGGATAACGTGGGGGGACTAGCCTGCCCTCCCGCCCATATTCTGGATGTGGTATCGGAGGTGGTAGGGGGGTGGGGGGGCTGTCGCTACTACTGTATTATTATCTTCTTTGTGTACGTATGATGCTTTCACATTTCTAGTGTTCTGTTCCCTTCGGTTCACTACCTCAATCCACCTATGTGCTTGACGGATACCCAATTGTCGCTGTTTTTTCGCCTGCACATCTTAGGGTTGCCACCTTTTCAAATGCACAAAGTGGGACATTAGTGTTAGGAACGTGTAATTTGGCAGGGCAAAACATACCCACGGCCAGTACAAAGGACAGCAATTCACTTTTTGCCAGGAGAGCAACCTATTCTTGTAGCATTTGAGTTGCTTATTCTGTTTATTATGATATTTTGGTGTTTCAGATACAAAATTACTGTTTTATGCTACCATTAAAGAAGATATCTGAAAAATTTTTGTCCTAAGATATCAGGACATTTGCCATTTGTTCAGTTTGTTTGCAGGACACAACTGGCCAAAGAGGGACTGTCCCTCACAAAGTGGGACAGGTGGTTACCCTAGAACATCTGCATCACATTTTCAGTGATTCCAATGTTTCAGTAACGATATTTTGTCTAATATACCATCAATGTCATATTTATTACCCCATTTTGCAGAATATCTCACATTATGTGCTCTCTGCAATTGCATATACTTCACATCACCCGTCAAACGTGGATCACATGATCTGTTTGTGCACTAATCTCCCATATCCTCTACACGCACTGTTACGTAACCCTTCTCTCGCACTAATGGTATCTCCTTCCCTGTATCCACTGTAGTGTCTACAATGACTATTTACTCTACTCTGTGTTCCCCTGATCTATGTCCAAATTTAAAACTACTTGGATTGGTCTTCGACCTGCTATCACAACTGTTAACAGAAACACAATGTAGTCTGGTCCCTGATCTACAATAGAGACAAAGAGGCAAACCCTCCTTACCTGAGCCTCCTGTTTATGACTGCACGCTTTCTTCTTGGGATCCAGTTTTCCGCTTTTCAGCCACAGATCAGACAGTGGACAGCCTCTTTACACACAACAATTCAGTCGGAGGTCTTTTCACTCAAGAAGAACCATTTAGGCAAATTCTCCCAAGCAGATGTCTAACCACCCATGCACTCTGACCTGTAGCTTACCAAGGGAATTCGCTAAGAAGGACCACAATGTCAAATAAGTTGTTAAAACCAGACTGTAGAAATCAGTAGGCTTTTCTAAGTGACAGTCAATAACACAGGAAGCTCGGGTTCACAACGCTTTAGTAGTGTACACAGGCAGGCAAAAAAATATACAGTCCAAGTATGAGAGTTTTGTCTGACTCTATACAGTAAGCAATTTCTTTATATAGTGTTTACAATCAGCTTTTGCCCACCTTACTGACGTGGTCGGTCACAGGGCATTTCCATCACTATGGTCCGCAATATTCTATACATACGAGGGTGCTGAGGTCATGCTTTTAAAATGTTTTCCCATGAGAATAACACAGCCTTGCAACGCACCTGGTCAATTACAGTGTCCTTCTGTAATTGTAGCTGTTTCAAGGACCCTGGACTGTTCCGATACAATAGTCAGTTCATTTCTTAATACGCCTTTGTCTCTCTGGTAAGGAGTTGTACTCTATCTTCGATAGTGCTCACAAGGCCATCCTCCTCAAGAAAGGGAGGATGTTATACATGTACATACATTTATTTTTCTGTAACCCAGCAGATAATTAATGCTGAGAGACATAAGCCTGCTGAACTGGTTACTGCCAGGGTCAGAGTTCGATCACACTGCAGCTAAGCTTCACCAATTACATGCATGATCATTTCTACTGCCATATTGTACGGTACAATTCAATGCATTATATAGTATTTTGCTTCTAAACTGGCACTTCATATGTGTTTCTATATATATTTTTCAACAACATCCATCCGCCATATGCATGTTGTTCCGCCCTTTACCTTGACCGTGTATTTGGCCGTCCGCAACGCTACTTCCACATGTGATGTCCCACCTTCCCTTCTGTGCCTGTGGCACCCTGTTAGACGTCCTGTTTGGTAGGCACATGTTCCGCTATATGTGTTTGACTTCTCTGCATAGCTAATCATCGATGCGGTGGTTCAACAACCCGACTTGTCCACATGTGTACAGTTATGTGCACCGTGGCAGTGCAAACCTATATGGTTTGGACGGGTACATACCACATGCGGATGTACACATTCTGCAGACACATTCACATGCAGCCATTTCCATATCTGTACCTGAGGTGGGTTGGTGACATGTGGGTACATATTTGCCCGCTGGCACTGCCTAACACAATACTTCTTACCACATTTCAGGTATGCCCATTGTGTGTAGGTGTGTAGCTGCACAAGGATGCTAGCTGGTTTGGGTGCACAGGCGCATATGGGTGGGACTTACATGCTACAATGGGGCTATTGTGTATTACATCTGCATGCATGGGTTCTGCTTCTGGATATTACACTTAGACATACGCCCTGTGTATGCGACAAACACGTTGTTGGGTGTGGGACATGTTGCTATGCACATGTTTGCCTGTGTTTAGGTATCTTGGTTCCTTCCTGTTGTTATGTCGACACAGCTACCCGGCTGTGTACTCTCACTACTGCTTGTGACCATTATGGTTGACACCTTTTCCAATGCCCATAGTGGGACATCTTTTGTGGAAACATCGGATTTTGCAGGACAACACATACCCACAGCAAGTGGAGTTGACAGAACTTCACTTGTTTGCCATAATATATGCTTATTCTGTTAGCATTTGGGTTCCTTATTCAGTTTCTTATGCCATGTATGTGTTTCATATACAAAATATATGTTTTATGCTACTATTACAGGTATATTGAGGGAATATTTTTGGCAGGAAATCTCAGGTCATTTGCCAGTTTTTCGATTTTTGGGACACAACTGTCCAATGAGGGACTGTCCATAGCAAAGTGGGACAGCTGGTAACCCTGGTGACCATGCCCATGTCGCTATTGGGGTTGCCACCTTTCCAGTGGCCAAGGTGGGACATTTTCGACTCACATCAGATTTTACAGGCCGACACATACCCACGGTCACTATATAGCATAGAACTTCACTTGTTTGCCTAAATAAAAGCTTATTGTTGTAGCAGTTTGGTTGCTTATTCTGTTTCTTGTGACATTTAGGTATTTCAGTTACGGAAATAACCATTTCATGCAACCATTACATTAAATACGGGATATCATTATGTCCTACAATCTTAGCACATTTGCCGCTTTTAATCTTTTTATCGGGACACAACTGCCCATAGAGGGACTGCCCTCGCAAAGTGGGACAGGTGGTAACCTTAGTCGCTACTCCTATGTCGGTGGCGCGCTGACATGCTGCGTACACCTTCTCTGGGTATGCCCACTGACGGTGCATTGCGGACTAACACGGTGTTACGCTGTATCCTTTGTTCCTTGGACGGGTACACTTAGGGCTTCGTGGGTTGTATTTGCTTCTCCGCTTTGTTGGGACGGGTACTATGTTGCATACTCTACGCATGCTTCATTCTGCACGGGCCCTGGCTGCTGCCATTACTATTATGGGCGGACCGTGGCAGTCAGCACATTAGGTTGCTCATCGCCTGCCGGCTTAGCCACGCCCGGACGATCCTACTTGGGCTCGCTTCACGCACACCACGCACGTGTCTGTGGTTGCGGCGCCTCATTACTATGCATATGGCGCTACTACCGACTATTCACTGCACCGGGCGCAGGCCTTACACCGCCTTGCGCCGAGCTTCATGAATCCCAGGGCATAATTTATAATTCAAATTTTTTATTCATTACATACATTATATAATATACATTGTACATAGAAAAATTCATTCATGACTCAAAGTATAATTTTAGAAAAATTTTTAGAAATTATTTTTATCGTTGAAGATGGTATTTTTTATATATTTTCTATATATTGAAGATGATACTAATGACCTAGATTTCTTCTAATGAGTTCTATGATATTGATTATAAGAATATGTTTTATACAGGTATTGATTAATTTGTGAAACCTGTATTAAATAACAGAAGGTCATAAATAATAGAAGATTATAGTACACAATTTAGTTTATATCTATTACATGCATCACACAGTACACAATAGAAAAATATATATTTTTAAGATGGCATTATTGATTTATATCTTTTTTAATAAATTTTATGCTTAGTTCAATAGAGTATGTGTTGTATAAATTTTACATACTTCTAGACACTACAAGTATAAAATCTTTTGTAAAATACGCTCTTATTGTCTAGAATAGTACATTTCAATCAAAGCGTTTTTGATAGTTTGGTTACATAAGATTCACGAACAGAATTTTAACTATATGTATATGTATATAGAACCATTTTTTCTAGACTATTAAAACACTGTTAATATATTTAATCATACCATGAATGTGCTTATATTTAAAACCTTGTTGGATTTTAAAATGCTGACAAAATGATGAAATTAATCTCTCAAAATAGACTGTTATATAAAAATGTTTAAAACTGCACACATGATAGATTATAAACAAAAAATTCATTACTTTAAAGTAGTATTTTTTATAGTAGTTTTTTATAGTAGTTTTTTCATTCATTTTTTCATTCATTTTTCCATTTATTTATTCGTTATATTTAAAGTTGAACTGAGCACTTTAAATGCGAATTAAGGTATCTTGTTTAATTGGATGATTGATTTTAATTTGAGTGCCAAAAGTTTGTATATAATATGGATTTCGTTTGTGTAAATGATATCTGAAGAAGCGTAGTTTCTCTACACGAAAGCGCTTATTTCACCTGTATTTAAATAAAAGACCTTTTGGATTACAACAGAGGCATGCTTTCCAGTGGTGATTCCTTCTGCACTTTTTTTTACAAACAGTACTATTAACTGATTGCACATCTGCATTACCACATGATACCAGAGTAAACACATGCAGTCCAGCAGTTAGACCTTCATTGTCAGGCTATTATGCTTTTATTTACATACAACCTATATGAGACTCTTCCTGCCATATTCTCTGGTGTATGTAGTACTTGCCTTAAACAATACAGGTTTTATACAGGCAATTAACTTACTAATACTTTTAGAATTATTTCCTATGATAGTACATGCAAGAGTATTACTAACCTGCCTCATGTCCCAACCTCTCCAAGTGACATCCATGGGCCTCCTGGTTGCAGCCCACTCACTTGCCACTGTGAAGGACATAAGAGGAATATATAGCCATACCTATCCATAATATACATGAGCTGGCAATTATTAAACAGGAAGTGTAGGTGTGTAGCTGCACAAGGATGCTAGCTGGTTTGGGTGCACAGGTGCACATGGGTGGGACTTACATGCTACAATGGGGCTATTGTGTATTACATCTGCATGCATGGGTTCTGCTTCTGGATATTACACTTAGACATACGCCGTCCTGTGTATGCGACAAACACGTTGCTGGGTGTGGGACATGTTGCTATGCACATGTTTGCCTGTGTTTAGGGTATCTTGGTTCCTTCCTGTTGTTATGTCGACACAGCTACCCGGCTGTGTACTCTCACTACTGCTTGTGACCATTATGGTTGACACCTTTTCCAATGCCCATAGTGGGACATCTTTTGTGGAAACATCGGATTTTGCAGGACAACACATACCCACAGCAAGTGGAGTTGACAGAACTTCACTTGTTTGCCATAATATATGCTTATTCTGTTAGCATTTGGGTTCCTTATTCAGTTTCTTATGCCATGTATGTGTTTCATATACAAAATATATGTTTTATGCTACTATTACAGGTATATTGAGGGAATATTTTTGGCAGGAAATCTCAGGTCATTTGCCAGTTTTTCAATTTTTGGCGGGACACAACTGTCCAATGAGGGACTGTCCATAGCAAAGTGGGACAGCTGGTAACCCTGGTGACAATGCCCATGTCGCTACTGGGGTTGCCACCTTTTCCAGTGGCCAAGGAGGGACATTTCCGGGACTCACATCAGATTTTACAGGCCGACACATACCCACGGTCACTATATAGCATAGAACTTCACTTGTTTGCCTAAATAAAAGCTTATTGTTGTAGCAGTTTGGTTGCTTATTCTGTTTCTTGTGACATTTAGGTATTTCAGTTACGGAAATAACCATTTCATGCAACCATTACATTAAATACGGGATATCATTATGTCCTACAATCTTAGCACATTTGCCGTTTTTAATATTTTTTATCGGGACACAACTGCCCATAGAGGGACTGCCCCTCGCAAAGTGGGACAGGTGGTAACCTTAGTCGCTACTCCTATGTCGGTGTGGTGTGCTGACATGCTGCGGTACACCTTCTCTGGGTATGCCCACTGACGGTGCATTGCGGGACGAACACGGTGTTACGCGTATCCTTTGTTCCTTGGACGGGTACACTTAGGGCTTCGTGGGTTGTATTTGCTTCTCCGTTTTGTTGGGATGGGTACTATGTTGCATACTCTACGTGCGTTTCATTCTGCACGGGCCCTGGCTGCTGCCATTACTATTATGGGCAGACCGTGGCAGTCAGCACATTAGGTTGCTCATCGCCTGCCGGCTTAGCCACGCCTCCGGACGCATCCTACTTGGGCTCGCTCACGTACACTACGCACGTGTCTGTGGTTGCGGCATGCTCTCATTACTATGCATATGGCACTACTACGCCGACTATTCACTGCACCGGCGGCGCAGGCCTTACACTGGCCTTGCGCCGAGCTTCATGAATCCCAGGGCATATTTTATAATTCAAAATTTTTATTCATTACATACATTATATAATATACATTGTACATAGAAAAATTCATTCATGATTTTTAAAGTATAATTTTTTAGAAAAAATTTTTTAGAAATTATTTTTATACGTTGAAGATGGTATTTTTTATATATTTTTTATATATTGAAGATGGTACTAATGACCTAGATTTCTTCTGATGAGTTCTATGATATTGATTATAAGAATATGTTTTATACAGGTATTAATTTAATTAATTTATTTCTATTTGTGAAACCTGTATTAAATAATAGAAGGTCATAAATAATAGAAGATTATAGTACACAATTTAGTTTATATCTATTACAAGCATTACACAGTACACAATAAGAAAATATACATTCGTAGATGGTATTATTGATTTATATCTTTTTTAGTAAATTTTATGCTTAGTTCAATAGAGTATATGTTGTATAAATTTTGCATACTTCTAGACACTACAAGTATAAAATCTTTTGTAAAATATGCTCTTGTTCTCTAGAATAGTACATTTCAATCAAAGCGTTTTTGATAGTTTGGTTACATAAGATTCACGAACAGAATTTTAACTATATGTATATGTATATAGAACCATTTTTTCTAGACTATTAAAACACTGTTAATATATTTAATCATACCATGAATGTGCTTATATTTAAAACCTTGTTGGATTTTAAAATGCTGACAAAATGATGAAATTAAACTCTCAAAATAGACTGTTATATAAAAATGTTTAAAACTGCACACATGATAGATTATAAACAAAAAATCCATTTTTTTATAGTAGTATTTTTTATAGTAGTTTTTTATATAGTAGTTTTTTCATTCATTTTTCATTCATTTTTCTATTTATTTATTCATTATATTTAAAGTTGAACTGAGCACTTTAAATCTGAATTAAGGTATCTTGTTTAATTGGATGATTGATTTTAATTTGAGCGCCAAAAGTTTGTATATAATATGGATTTCTTTTGTGTAAATGATATCTGAAGAAGCGTAGTTTACACGAAAGTGCTTATTTCACCTGTATTTAAGTAAAAGATCTTTTGGATTACAACAGAGGCGTGCTTTCCAGTTCTGATTCCTTCTGCACTTTATTTTACTAACAGTACTATGAACTGATTGCACATCTGCATTACCACATGATACCAGAGTAAACACATGCAGTCCAGCAGTTAGACCTTCATTGTCAGGCTATTATGCTTTTATTTACATACAACCTATATGAGACTCTTCCTGCCATATTCTCTGGTGTATGTAGTACTTGCCTTAAACAATACAGGTTTTATACAGGCAATTAACTTACTAATACTTTTAGAATTATTTCCTATGATAGTACATGCAAGAGTATTACTAACCTGCCTCATGTCCCAACCTCTCCAAGTGACATCCATGGGCCTCCTGGTTCGCAGCCCACTCACTTGCCACTGTGAAGGACATAAGAGGAATATATAGCCATACCTATCCATAATATACATGAGCTGGCAATTATTAAACAGGAAGTGGAGTGATACTTACACACTGCTGGGACCTCCCTTGTCCTCCTAGCCTCTTGGATCCACTGATCCAAGAGATCCCCCTTTTGCCACTTTAGGTCAGCATAGTGAGGCCTGACCTGCTCACCAGTTCAGGGTATGCCAGTGGCACTGGAGAGGACACAGGCGAGATGGTCCCAGGCTTCCCCTTTATATTGGGAACCCTGGTACTGGCCCTGCAGCAGTCTCTGCTCATGGTCTTTGGCAAGAAGTCCTGCCATGACTCTGGACTCCTGGATGCTCCAGCACTGTGCCTGTAAGTGCACCCATTCCAGACATGGTGCCTGCAAGGGGAAGCTACAACCAGTTATGAGATGTATTCCTACCTCTTGGGTTTAAATAGGGCCAATTTCCTGCACTTTGCTGT
The DNA here is from genome assembly GCF_019279795.1 of Protopterus annectens. NCBI lineage: Eukaryota > Metazoa > Chordata > Ceratodontiformes > Protopteridae > Protopterus > Protopterus annectens. The sequence continues at coordinate 106,012,013 of NC_056725.1, forward strand.
GAATGGATGGTTTTGAAAAGGCTAAGCTATGGACAAACCTGCTACCTAAGGTTGGTATTGTTTAAAGGGGTATACCAATGGGCAAATTGTGTTAACTGGCCTACACATTGCTTATATCTACTAAGCTGGCCTGTGCAATCCTTAGCATTGCTTAATATTTACTTTACATTATATTTGCTTTTGGGCATTGCTTTATTATTCATTCCATGTTATATATGTTTCTGGTATCCATTTTTCATGTGTACGTACACTGTATGGGGTCCTTGTGTTTATTAGGGGATTTCAACATTTTATTACAATTATACCTCACATCTGGGCTTACTGCAGTACTCTAGTTCACATATTTATGTTATGTAGTAGGTTATAGAACATAAGACTGTATATAGATTCCTTTCACATGTTCAGTTTGATTTTACTATAGTGAGGATTTGTTTGGTGATACCTCAATTTTATGTACTGCTGTGAAGATGTAGTGGTTAACTACTGTGACTATAGTGTACAGGGTCTTGGGTTCAAGACCTGTAAAGGCTGTTTATTTTGTTTCTGGCCAGAACAGCGGCTGTTGCATATAGAGTGATTAAGGTACTTTTAAGAACTTGTAAGTGGGTTTGCGCGAGTTTGCGCGAGGGTAAACACTGTTAACCTCTGGTTAAATATGTTTACAAAGAGTTAGCTTCAATATTGCTTAACCTGTGTGCACATTGCTTACCCCCATGCAAACGGGCTTAAACCCGCTTACTAGTGCTAACATATGCTTACTCTCTCTTACTACTGCTTAATAGTGCTTACACTTGCTCACTAGTGCTTACAACTGCACTAATTTAGACAGTAATGTCTAATGGTTCTTAGGAAGGTGGAGGATTTGGAACCTGTATGGAGTTATCATTCATTACACATTTTATCTTACATTTGTATCCCTGATTCCTGTGTACATATACTGTATGGGATACATGTGATTATCTGTGGACTTTGCAACATTATGACATTGACAGCCTCACATCTGCATTTAATGCAGTACTCCAGTTCACAAGTATATGTTATTTCGTAGGTTATGCAACTAAAAATATTGGTCATAAAGTGATTTGACATGGAAAATGGAATGTGCTGCAGTGGGACTTGACTGAGAATGACTGCTTGTAAGGCGAATGCGCTGCCCATTACACTATTGCTGTACTGCTTCATTTGCATATATCTTGCTTTTTATTCTCTTGTACCATTTAAGCTGCATTAACCGTAGCTGAGCGCTGGGCAAACCTGCGCACCTACAGTTGAATTTCATCTATTTCATAAAAAAAATCTTTATATTTGTTGTTTTAACTATTGCTCTTGTACACATGGGGGGTGTTGCTGGGGGTATGCATACACCTATGAGCAGTCTTGCTCATTCTTTTAGAACCTGTCTGCTGTTCTTCATTGCAGGGGAGTGTATATTCTGAGAGATCTGGTCTCAGACATGCCCCCTGCACTCTTACATGCTCCATGTAAGATTAGGAGCTCAGGCAGCGCGGCTTGATTAATATGCATGGTGCGCTGCCGTCCTGCTCCTAAATAACCGCTTCCATGCAAAACTAAGCTAGTCCTGCACAGAAGGATAGTAAATCTGGGGGACTGTCTGACTATGGGCAAGTCACTTATCTAGACAATGCTCTGCAGAAATTGGGCTAGGCTCCTCAATGGTGTCATGGACTGCATATTTAATGACTACCTATGAATCTACATGAAACAGTGTAACACAACACATTTGAGAAGCTATGCCCATATTTCTCTGATACAATCTACTCAAAAAACTGAACATATGAGGCAAAATACATTCTGTCAACTAACTAATTATCTGACAGGCCAGGGATATGTATATATAATATAAAGATATTAAATATAAATAATAACCTTTCCTCTAGTCCTTCTCTTGGTCTGTCCCTCCAGAAGCAGAGGTAGTTAGATGAGATATTAGAGAGTTAAGGAGATGTTCCTTAAACCATCCTTTAGTATATGTAGACCATGCATTTCAGTCCTTATATCCATTTCCTCACTTTTGCTCTCTAGGTATCTGATATTGTGATGTGACATGGTCAACCCTCTCTGGTTATGGAGTGCTAGGGGTACACTTTTAATATTTATAGGAATGCCAGAAGATATGGATATGGCTCAAAACTGGAACAGGATTAATTTCTATGCCCGTATATTTATTTAGTAAATTAAGATTGTTCAATACAGGAAAGATTAGGAGAGTTATTCACTCTGCAGACATGATAAAAGCTAAATTACCATGTGAGCTGTCTTTTTCAACTAGTATAAAGTAAAAAGTGAAAAGTAAAAGCTTAGATGGAGAATCCATGGATTGTCCATTGGGAAGCATCAGAGAGCATACAGACTAGGGTGCATAATAAAAGTATTGTTCTTCCATTTTTTATTAATAATAGTTATTTACTGAACATTTATATTTTCCACTGGAAACAGCATAGCTACACAGGCCAAATGGTCAATAAAGTGAATGTGTTACTAAGGTTGATGGTAAATTTGAAAAATAACACAGGAGTGATTTGTGTAGCGCTATACAACCATAACCTGCTGTAATTAATTGTACAGTGCAGCAGGTAGGTCAGGTAGTCTAGAGAAGAATGACCTCTGGCCAGTTTGAAACAGAAAACAGGCAGTGAGGTGAGATATGTGAGGGATGGCTGATCGTAATATAGACCATTAACTGATGAATTTAGAGCTGAGTGCTTGCAGTAGAACAGGTACAATCTACTCAAACATGTTTGAAAAAAAAGGTTTATTCCCTACCTTGGTCATCAGATATATTAACTCATACTCAAGCAGTGACATCAATATAATTCTGAATAGCCACAATATCAGCTCAAGAAAAGGACTCTTTAGTATCAGATAATCATTTTATTTTTCTCATCTTTATCAGTTTCAATAAGGCTTTGAAAAAAAGGTATAAAAATATTGAGGTCATGTGATATTTTGGAAAGGACCACCATTATTACTTTGATCTGATACTTCTGCTTTCATATGATTAAGAAAATGATACTATTATACCAATTTGTGAAAGCTTTCAGCACTGACATAGACAAAGCAATGTTTTTTGAAACTGATTCTTTCTTCTGATCCTTTTTATTTATTTATTTAACATTTGTTAACTGGGAAAGTCTGACTTAGAACAAAGCCAATTTTCAGCGGAGGCCCGGGGAGAAATGCTCCAGAAGCATGTCTTTGTGATGTGGGAGGAAACTGGAGTACCCGGAAGAAATCCACATGAACACAGGGAGGACATGCAGACTCCATACAGAAGGCACCCCAGCCGATAATTGAACTGGAGAGACTCTTGCTGTGAGGTGACAATGCTACTGCTGCACCACTGTGCCTTTTTTACTCAAATAATTTTTTATTTTCCAAATATTATAATGTTTAACAATACAATCATCAATGAAACAAATACTATAAGCCTTTTTATACACTATGTACGATTTACCTGAACAAAAGAGGGGAAAAAATTAATAAAAATATGAAATTAGTAACAAAAATTTATAATATTCAATTAATAAAGTTGCACATTAATTAGTTAGAGTTCAGTTTTAATGTCTCAATAAGAGCAAACATTTTTTCCAAGGATTGTTTATCCATGTTTTAGGAGAAATTCTCGATTCCTTTACCTTAACTTCTAATGTCGCTGTTTCTTCCATGAATCTCAAGAATTCTTCTAGAGTAGGTTCTTGCGAAGACTTCCACTTTCTAGTTATACATTTCCTCGACACAGCTAGTATGGACCAAAGTAGGTATAGATCTTTTTTATTCATTCCAATAGTATCATTAACATTTAAGAGGACTAAAGATTTGGTTAAAATAAAGGTATGAATATAGCTTGGATAAAAATAGTAATTTCTTCCCAGAATGTTTTTATGTTAATACAATAAAATATATATATAAGGCCAATCAGCCTTACAGTTTAAAGAACATCTCCAGCAAATGGATTTATCAAGTGAATTCAATTTTGCTTGTTTATCAGGTGTAATAAATTCCCTGTGAATATATTTCCAAGTAAATATTTTCCATACTTGTAAATTAAATGTTAACTTAATAGAACATAGACAATTTGTTTTACTTTCAATTGATAGATTGGTGTGACATCCTTTGCTATGAAATTCCAATATCTTGCATTAGGGTTAGTTTTATATGTTATCAATATTTTGTATAATTTTGAAATTAGATTCATCCAGTTATAATTGTCGTAAATAACTTCAGGTATTAGACTTATCAAATTTGGACTAGTTTTATAAGGAGAATTAATAATTTTACTGTTAAGATCTTTTTCATATGATAATATGCTTTGAAGTATCAACCAATCTGCTGATGGAATATCATATATATTCCAAATTTGTTGAATGTCTAATACTACTTGATTCTCTACACAATGTTGCCAACAAGTGAAGTATTTCCCCTCCCATCTAGTTAGGATAACATTATGAATTTTATTGAAGAAATTCTTTGTAGAGCTAAAGGGTATTATCAAGTCTAGCCAAATCTTAATATCCATGTTAATATATATAAATCTTCTGAATAAATTATAAATATTATTCATATAATTTAAGTTAGTTGGTTTTGTTATATTATATTGAATATTAACAGTCAATATGTGCCACATCTAATTATTGTATTCACTTAATATACAATTTTTAATTATTTTATTTTCATTTAGAAAAATAATATTATGCAATATTTTCCATGTTGAAGAATAATTAGGATCTAGCGAATTAATGATAGTTCTATGTATGGAAGCTTTTATGTATGATTCTAGTTCTGGAAACTTAATTCCACCCATTTCCCAAGATCTAATACGATGTGCATAGGCTATTCTATTTATTTTTGGATACCAAAGAAAGTTTAATAGAATTGTATTTATTTCAAGATTTTCTTGTTAGGTACTATAGGAATAGCTTGCGCAATGTAATCATTTTTTGGAAGTATTGTCATTTTTATTATTTGTAATCTGTCTTCAAATCTCAAGAACATTTTATTCCAGCTTACTATTAACATTTTTATTGTATTAATTATGTTGTTATAATTTGTGCCTAACATAGATTCCAAATTATCACGTAGTGTTAGTCCTAAATATTTTATTGTGGGATCTTGTTTTCCTATAACACAATTTGTAGTTAAAGTAAATTCTCTCTTTTTATTCAAATGCATATAATTATATTTTCCTTTGTTAAATCTAAGGCCGGAAGTATGATAAAACCTTTCCACTATTTCATCCAGTTTTTGTACTGATTTCTCCGAAACACATCATCAGCAAATAACATAATTTTTGAATTAAGTTGACCATATACATCTATGCCTGATATATTAGAGTTATGGTGTACTAACGAGGCAAATAATTCAATTCCTAAGGCAAACAGAATGGGTGACATTGGACATCCTTGCTTTGTACCTTTGGTTATTTCAATAGCCTTCAAGGTAAATGGCCCAAGTTTTACATAAGCCAGATTGTTTTTATAAATATTCTTTATTAGCGTAATAAAATTAGAAGGAAATTCAAATAATTCCAAAGCCTTAAAAAGAAAATTCCAGCTCAATGAATCAAAGGCTTTTTCTATATCCAAAACTACTATTAGAGCTTCTTGGTTGTTTCTGTTTAGGAAATCTATGAGTGTTAATATTCTTTGTACATTGTCATGTGTGTGTCTTTTATAAATTAATCATGTTTGATCCTTGTTTATTATGCATGTTAATGATTTTTTAAATTCTACTAACTAATATTGACATGAAGTTTGTATAATCATTGTTAAGTACAGAGATTGGCCTATAAGATTTACATTGTAAAGGGTCCTTGTTTTCTTTTATAATGGGCATAATTAAGATGTATCTCCATGAAATGGAGTTGTGTTTTGTGCTAGAATTTTGTTTAAAGTGAAGATGGAAATATTTTATACAATTAATTAATTGTTCCATCAATTCCCAGTGTTTTATTACTTTTACTTTCCTTAATTTTTTGAGTAATTTCTTTATGGATATTTGTTTTTGAATGTCTAACTTGAACTTTTCTGGTATCACCTTTACCTTTACTAATTTCAGGTCTAAGTTTGATGTATTAGTTATATGTGAAATATCATTATAATGATCTGAAAAATTATGTTTAAATGCATCTAGTGTATAATTTATATTCAAAACCTTTTTGTTTTTTTTCTTCCATTCATGTATAATACTTGTAATATTGTTTTCAATTGAATGTTTCTTGAATCTCATTGCTAAATTATGCATATGTTTGGGTGATACTGCATAGGAACTAAGTTTTAACCTTTCTATAGCTATATTAGTTTTGTGAGTTAGGATTTCATTATATATTTTGTTTAAGTCTTCAATTGCTTTTTATGATTAGTTTGTCTGTAAGTAGATGGATTAATAGTGAGATCTGTAATTTGTTTTTGAATGTTACATAATTCTGATTCCCACTCGTTTAGCTTGTTTTTATACCATGAAATGTTTTTTTTCCATTTAGATTGGCTTTCAAGGTATCCCAGAGATTAATTACATTTATTTCAGTAGTGTAGTTTATGTCTAAAATGAGTTGTACTTCTGAATCTAACCAAGGTTTAAATTGTTTTCATTTTGTAATGTAAGCTGGAATTCTTGACATAAAGATTAACTTCTTATAATCTGTAAGTATTTTGAGAATTAATGAGTTATGGTCTGAAAAGGGACAAGGGATTACGGAAAATTTTATTATTTTTGAATTTAGTTCTTGAGATATGAAGATTTTATCAGTTTTTGTATGTGTCCCAAATCTGTGGTCTTGGTGTGAAAATAATGATGAATTGTTCTCCTTATAACTAAATGTATCAATTAGATTTAAACTTTCTTCCCATTTCTTAAGTAGCTTCCCTATATAACTTATACGCAAATTTATTTTTCTTGTGGTCTCTGATTTATCCAATATACAATTAAAGTCACCTCCCAAAATCAAATTTCCTTTATATACTCTAGTAATTAGATCCACTTGTTTTCTTATTGTCCTAACCCCAATACCTGGAAACTAATATATATTTACTAATGTCCAGAGTCTATTATTCTATTTTACTATTACTATAGCTAGGAGTCCTTCACTAGCTTCATGTTTGTAAATGATCTGGGGCATAGTGACATTTTTTCCATAAAATGAAAGTTCCCCTAGTCTTTTTCTTATATGAAGAGTGAGATAAGATCATATATTTATTAGGATTCCAGATATAGGTATCATTTGTTTTAAAGTGAGTCTCTTGAAGAAATACTACTTGTACTTTATTTAATTTCATATATCTTAGTAAATTAGATCTTTTCCTTGGATTCTTTAAACCGTTAGCATTTAAGGATAAAATAGTCAAGTCAATACCCAGTGTTTAACTTTGCATCATATTTGTTTTGTATTATATTTTGTAATACCATACTATATGTATAGTGTGTAACTACTGTGTTAATAATTCTCATTCTAGTCAATATATTAATTTTGGTCAAATAACTTAAATTAGAGTTTAGTTCAGGCCAATAAAAAAAAGAAAAAAAGAAAAATACCAAAATTAATTGCATAACAAGTATATAAATATTTTTGTAAACCCGCTAATGTACATGGAGAGAAATACACTTCCAATCTGCTAGATGAGAAGAAATCTAACAGATTGCTTACCATAACTTCCCCCATGCAAAAAGAAAGAAACGAAAAAACTAACCCCTTTCAAGCTCCAGTGTACATTTTCTCTTATCTTGGAGATTTAACAATATTAGATAAAGAAAATATAAAAAATAAACACAAAGTTGTTATTTTCACTATATAATAATTAATAATGAATTAATATAATGTATGGAAATGAATACTGATTTGGTAATACAATTTAAATTTATATTAGATTAGACTTCTTTTTCAGACTATAATCAACCTATCATGCACTACTTAAACATTCATAAAGTAAAATCTCATTTATGTCACAGTATGTGTTGCTTAACAATAGTTCTCTTTAGGCTGAGAGTAGTGTATATACATATTATTAGTCTCCAATATTCTGATATGACCAATATACTAATAATTATGTCAGATAAACACTCTCCTACACACTAAAAATATATTATAACTGAGTGAAGTAGACTTAGAAATGTGTCAATGAGTAAAGATAAATACAGACAAGTCTATTCAGAGCACTTGAATCATACTACAAAAACTATGCAGTCCATAGAATGAACCCTTGGTGTTGTGTTCACTTGAGATGATAATGTAAACATGTTGGAATGAACAATACATGTCATAAAATTTAACCAGCAGAATATTGATTCAAAAAACATTAGAATGAGATTTAAACATATTTATACAAATTTTCAAACAGTATATAAATGTTAAATGAAACATGTTAAATTCCTAGATTCATAGATTCATTAAACATTACAGGTATTGAAATTAATGCAGTTAAAGATGTGTTTTTAAACATACAGTTTCTATTATCAAACTATTAGTTAATTGTCTACAATTTGCAGGAATAGAAATCAAAACAATATTTAAGGAATGAAAATTTCAATTTGTGACTTGAATAACTGAGTATGTCTGAATGGTCTAGCTAAAAGATAATTACATTAAGAAGGCCCATTCAAAAAAAATCTCAACCATTAACAGTAGTTCTTAAATGAGTGCATATGTAAATTCCTAAATATAGAAGAACTATCCCACAATATATAAATTCATCAATAGATCAGTTACTAATAATTTTTGGATTAAAACATAAAATTTCTCTTAAATGCCTTTTTTTATATGATCTAGATGAATGTTCTAGATTTGAAGTTTATCATACAGGAAGACCAGAATAGCGACCTTAGCGCAGCTGTCTTTAGATATAAAAATAATTCGAGAAGAAAGCAGTATATCTTTGTGCACACAAACATATCAGTACAAACATCACCAGCATTAGTAACAATCAGTGATGTACAATGCTGAGTATAAATTATTCCTGGACAAAGTATACAGTAACAATCTCTGTGTATCACTCACATGCTTTCTATTAGAGACAAATGAAAGCATGACCTGATTCAGTTTATTTTATATCCACCCATAAATGCAGTTGTAGCAAATTAAAAGGAAAAATGAAGAAGGACAACATTAGACCATAGTGATCACTCATTGATGATGAAACAGAAGCAATTTGCCCTGAGAAGTGGCCATGTGGGTGAGCAATTTATAAACTGCTTAATACTAATGCATAGTTATAATATCAATTCATAGTATGAGAATATCATTACAGAGTATTGAGCAGAATGCTAATCAAGGCAGAGCACTACTGAAGCTGCTTTGCACAGCCACAGTTCCTTAGAACCTTTTCAATGGAGTGTTTATCAAAGAGTGTGTCATGCAGCAAGATGCATGGGTAGGCAGACTCCCTTCCCCATTATTAAATTGTTAAACGTAATGACACTCTAAGAAAAACAAAACCTATTAAGCTGAACAGTGCCTTAAGAAATCTCTCTATCCCGTATCTATTGAATTAGTGTTCTGCTTGAATTCCTTATCATAAATTGCAATTTACAAATCTGCCTTATTTTACTTCTTGAAGCAGAAGCAAAAGCAAACCATAAAGGTATTTTCCTACAGACCATTTACTGAAAGGAAATAAAGTTGTCATTTCAGGGTGAACTCATTTTAACAACCATCTCACTAAGAAACTGATTACATTATTATTTAAGCAGTTGTCAATATTCAATAAAAATATCATCTGCATAATAGTCAGCTATACAACTAATGTCTGAAGGATTAAAGGTAGTTTATGTTATAAAGCCCTGCCTTAACCAGATGTGTAGCATAAAGAATATCGTTTAGCATTTGCATTTCTTAGGAGTCTTTATCTGTAAATGTGTAATTCAAACTATTCTCAGTAGAATGAATGACATCTAAACTACTTTATTATATTAATTTATGTGCAGTTTTACTATAGGTTTCCCAGTACTTTTCTGTCATTAAGGCAACGCCTGCAATGCAGCAACAGGCGCTCGCAAGACTGTCTGAGATGCCAATTTTATGAATTATAGAACCGTGGCTTAAAGTCCTGCTGGGGATAAATCAACTGTTCTTCACAGAAAATAATTAAATATGCACACACAGTTTAGTAGTGCAGTTATACAATTGCTTGCATATTGATCCAAGTTGTTTGGCTGATTACCAGCATCTTTGCCATGTAACTGTAAGTTGAGCCCCACTTACCAAAGGTTAAAAAGCACTAAAGGGTGGGGAGAGCAATCAGTAATTTTCTGTCTACTGTATTTACTATTTATTTGGTTACTACTTAATCATATCACTTGAACACGTATAGGCAGTATGAGCAGAGGAAAATAACAACACTGCACAGTACAGGGTTTACTATGTTATCTAATAAAGCAATGAGCACATTATGTCTAAATAACCGAGTTATAAGTACAAGGTAATATGTCCCTTTATGGCTCCTGAAATTAGATGATTTCTGTTTCCAGGCTGATGGAATATTCAGTATAGTATGTCTAAAACCTGTCTTAGTTTTACTTATCACGTGCGCAGAATTATGTCACAACTGCAGCTGATGTGTGTATCTCACACATGTATTTTCCTGTTTACACTTGCAACGCAATAACAGACGCTCGCAAAACTGTCAGACATGCCAATTTTCTGGATTACCATAGTGTAGTGTATCTTAAAGCCCAGCTAGGGATAATTCAGAAGTAAGAAAAGTCTGTATTCACTTCAAATGTATCAATGAAGTCTGTAATGTTTCCATTATTTTTTCAGTTGGATGTTATTCAATGTCACTGTAAAATCTTCTTTTTGTGTTACCTACATGACAGGCAGCTACTCTGTCACTGATTTCACATATTCTTTTATTTATTAAAGAGAAGTCTGGGTTTGTATATTTTAACAATCCAAAGACCACATTACATGAACTTAAAATGTTCTGCTTGTGCATCTGATACCACACTACAGGCACCACCCCGACAATGGACAAGCACTGGTTTCCCTTACTATTTCCACCTTAAATCTTTCATAACAAACAAGGGAAGTACTGCTGTGAGGTGGATGGTATGTAAAAGTGAGCGTATGCTTTCACAGGGCTTCTGGTCGCTTGTATTCTTGACTAAATTACAAATAAACTCATCTCACTTAGATTTTTATGAAAATAAAAGAAAAAAGCTATTCAGAAAGTCGGTTAAATGGAATTAACCACTCCACTACTCACAAGTCTATATGAACGTGAATGTGCGAACTAACTGACAGAGTTACAATGGAATATTGTGCTTCTATGTAAAAGTACTGTGTTTTGACTTCACTCTTCTTTCCCCTTTTAATAGAGTGTGAAGAACTTGCACTATCTACAAAGTGACACATTCTAAATGGCATTATTTGATTCAAGAGGGTGCAAGATAAGCTTATTAACTTTTTTTAAAGGGTAACTCTAACTGATGCACCAGATTGTTTCAAATGACAACATTGTCAGAACCCAATAACGGAACTTTGTTTATAGTGACTGTTTCTTTCACATTTAAAAATATGGATATCTATATTACTTTAAAATGTGAATTTGAAGTGTAGTGAAGTCAGTAAAAGTTTTGAATTCCTATTATACAACAATGAGGTGAGCTAAATATACTATTCATAAAAGGGAGATGAGAAAAAAAAGAAAAAAAACATTTGTGTATATGTTGTCTCTGTTCTTCCTTTATATATAACTAATTATATTGAAGTGAAAGATAACATTTGAACCTGGTTTTCCTCACTGCCTATGAATGAAATGTAACTATATTTCTAGGTGTCACTCTAAGTTATAAAAACATTTAACATTGTCAGACACAACTACTAGACTTGTGATGAGTATGTTGCAGAAAGTATAAGTTTAAGAAAAAGTATAAATGTCACAGAGTATTATAGGCGATATATTAGATAAAATACATACATTTTGAGGTAAAGTCCAGAAGTCTATATCTTTGTTGAATCTTTGAAAGATTTGGAAGACCGTGTGAATTTTAGAATCAGTTCTTTGTTTCTTTTTCCTTACATCAGACCAAGTATTTTTTTCTGGAGATCTTTTCAAATTGGTTGATACAGCCCAGTCCATTTCTTCAGGAATTGTGATGATATTATTATTCTTGATGAAGGTAGAAACTTCTTCAATGTTGTTAAAGGTTCTCAAGGCATTTGAATAGAAAATTCTGATTCTAGCAGGATATATCATTTGCACTTTTATTTTATTTTGCTTGAGAAGTTTCACTAATGGCCACGTTTTTTTCCTTATTTCTAACACTTTTGCAGAATAATCATTGTCAAATCTAATCTGACTCTGTTTATATGTTATGGGACTTTTTCTCGAAGCTATTTTAAAATGATCTCTTTATCCAAGAAGGACAGAAACTATACCACAATTAATCTTGGTGGTGCATTAGGTGAAGTGGGTATAGATTTTTCTATGGCTCTGTGAGCTCTCTATTCCATTTGATAATCCCTCTTTTAAATCAAGCACTTTAGGAAGCCAGGAATTCAAAAAGGTGATGATGTCTTCTCTCTCAGTTTTTTTCTGGAAGACCAAATATTCTTATATTAGTTCTCCTCTCTCTATTCTCTAAATCATCCACTTTGTTAAGTAGCCAGTTATTTTGGTGAAGCAAGAATTCTGTCTGATTTTACTCTTCTTTGAGTCTCCCGTCTATGTCATTTAGTGATGTCTCCATATCAAGTAATTTACTTTGTTGTTGCTGTAGTATTTCTTTTAGTACATCTGTTTGCTTTTGGCAGTTTTCCTTGAGACTTTCCAAGTTATCAGTGAATCTATCCATTTTCAATGACAGTTCATGTAATGTGGAAGACATCGGTTGCATCTCCTTCAGGGTAGTTTCTGAGTGAGAATTCTTAAACTGGCCATTACCATACAGTTGTGTTGTTCTCCAGTATATTTTGACAGGAAAAACTCAATAATATTTCTTGAAATTTGGTAGAGTTGTAGTTCTTATGTTCCTTAATATTTTTTTTTCTATTTCTGGTTAATGAAAATATTTTTTTCCCTGTTTTCTAGTACTGTTTTGTGGAGCTCTAAAAAATGCTTCTTATCTGTTTACCATCTAGGCGCCGCCCCTTTCTTCTGATCCTTTATTGTGCTTTGAGATAACAGTATGCACCACTGTCACTCGGTTTGAAAATGTCATTGCATATCTCTCACCAGGGGTCAAAAACACACAAATAAATCTACCTTTTTTATGTTTTTATAGGGGAAAGACGCCCTTTACCCCCACACCCTCTCAAAATTATATATACCAACTTCAAGATTACACTACATTGAGGAAAAGGGTAACTTTCTCAATCCCCACTATACCAAAATCTCCATTCAAAAGCTTTGAGTTTTCAAAAACGATCTTAACCATATGAATTTCAAGTTTCTGAAAACTCAATCAACTGATAGTGACCACTCAACAGTCCTTGGTTATTTTGGAATTTCCCTGATTTTGGTTCATATCTTTGCCCTATCCCTCACAAACCTTTTTGACTATCTTGCAAATTATTGAGTGTTACTGTTAGGCACTTCTTGTTGTTTAGAAAGTCCAAGTTGATGAAAATCAGCTTTCTAACAGTTGCTTAAATGAATTACAGTAATATACAAAATAGTTTTGCTGATTTTTATGATATTTATCCCCCATTATTTTTGGCTTCACCCAGAATTCTTGAACAAAGAAGATGAAATGTATGCCTCACTGGGACCTCCTAAATAAACTCAACAGCACCATGACCTGGAGATGGATTGGCTTTCCTTCATATGGTCTTTGAAGAATTGTAGAAATAATCAAAACCAGTACCAGTTCTGTTGGAAAAATATTTGCACTCTTTCCCCTATGCTGCTTCCCAAGGAAAGGTTAAAACTGACATTGAATGTTGAAGGGGCTTTCTCTTTTACAGTCTTTAAGTAGTCAAAGTGCAAATCAATGCTCTTGCTAAAATTCTGCTACCCCCATGAAACCAAATTGCTAATGTCTAATTACTGAACTTTTTTCCCCAACCTATTCAGTCTCATTATGGTTTACAGAATAGAGAGTGACAATGATGGTGTGTGATTTGCACTGGATTTTGGATTAGATTTCTTCATTTAATTTTTTTTTTGCTCTTGTTATATTGCAGTTTGTTTTATTTTAAACTTTCTTTTACCTTAAAGTTTTGATCTTGGAGTTTAAAAAGCTGTTGGCTATGGTGAATTAAAAAAAAATCCTTTCCCATTGACTTGCAGAAAATGAATTAAATCTGGCTAGTTAGTGAGGAGCTGAGAAGTAAGATTTCTTACTTGGGGTATTTAGCTGTAAATTATGTGAGACTACTGCCATTGTGTAACTGCATTGGATTTTGTATTGGATTTCTTCATTAAGGTTTGGGTACTTAAAGTATTACTTTTTTAGTTGTTGCACTTATTATATTACAATTTCGTGACTATTGAGCTACCTGTTCCTTATGCAAATTTGACTTTAGAAGCTACTTCAAGTCTCTTCTCATTTGCTCATTCTACTGGGCACTGAGATATGAAAACAGCTGGCGCTTGCCTTGGATTCCTAAAGCCTGAGTTAGCCTCTGTTTCATATCATCTCACTTATTTTGTGCATACAGCAACATTCAGAGTATTAATTACTTTTTTCCACATTATTTTTAGCATCTGTAATATCTGAGACTAGATTACTAATCACTGGAGAGACTAGGCACTGTTTCTTAGGAATCAGCTTGAGATTAGTGTTTCTGCTTTTGCTGTTGATGAGAGATGTAACAAAGAGACATTACTTCATAGCCTCCCTAGACATCACCAATCACTGTAAAGCCTGAAATTGTCTTCGTAGGAGCCAGCTTGGAATAATGTGACTGCTTTGCTCCTGGTCAGATAAGGAGCAGAGGGGCAATGATTTATGTTGAGCCCTGATTGGGATCATAAGGAACTTCACTGATTGGTGTGGTTGTAGTTTTTTGTGAGAACCTCTTTAAAGCCTTTGTTCAACTTGGCTTTCTGTTGTATCCCACTGTTGTGGGCTGTATCCAGGGTATCTATTAAGAAAGGCTCATACCTGTTAATATTTAAGCACAACTTAGATCTATAGATGGGAAACAGAAAATGTACCCCTAGTACTGCTCCTTGTACTCCTAATGGACAGAGGCAGCTTCTAAATGGTTTATCCCATGCATGGATCCCCTCAAATTATCTATGACATGATCCCAGTTATTCCCATTGGGGTAATGTATAATTTTTGACCATGGGATGGGTAAGGCCAATTTTTAACACAATGGGATATGTTATTTCAAACACAAATATGGAAATTGGCTAGTCTTAAAATGGCCCACAAGGGCAGCTAGCATAGTACTTACCTTTGAATCTATAAAAGCAAGTGTACTGAACCCATCAATGTGCAGTTTAATACTACTTGTCAGAAAACACCTTGGAGGTAGTGCTGTTTTTTTACTTCTGTCAAGAGAATGAGCAAAGACTCATCGATTCCTAACTGAGTGCAGCTGTGCTGAAACCAGTACTATTTCCACTATCATATAGATAGTTCCTCCAGTAATCTACTCCAAACCTCATATGTGTGATTTCACCTTCAGACCGCAATAATAAGCACCTGGAGCCATAGAGTTGAACTTCCCAGCCTTTCCTGTAACCAGATTGGTTGAAATGGACATCCTGAGACAATGTATCAATTTACTGACAACCACCTACTACTTAAACAAGCTGTCACAGTGTGTGTGAGATGGAGTTTTGAAATGATGCTAGAGGCAAAGCTTTCACGTGAAACCATGACAAACAACATGCAGGTTGTCAGTGCCATGCAGCACCACACTAAACCAAACTCACACACCTCAGACCAAACATATTAGATATACATGTGCTGAGGCTGTTAAAAGTAACTTGCCTAAACCATAAAGGCCTCCTAAATGTAACTTAAGAAGCAATTATTCTCAGTAACTTTACAAACACACAAGACTGACAGCATCCACCATGAAACATGCACTTAAAAGTCACAATGATTAAGTTCAAAACACCTAAAGTCTTTGGAAAGAGAAACTGAAAATATAATTGACAAAAGAGAAGAATCGGAGGACATATGTTTGGCTCCTAAGTATGCAACAAAGTCCAGAAGGTTTAGAATTTTCTTTGGAAGTGTTTGCATGGGTATTTTTATATCCCAGGAAGACTTAAAAGGAGAAGAAATAGGTAACTGGGGACATATTTTTTGGGAGTGTAGTAAGTTGTCAGATTAAAAAAAAATCCCTACAGAGTATTCTGTCAGAAATATTGGGAAAGCAAATGGTTCTAACTAAGGACATTATTCTTTCAGCTGTGCACAGGATTTGAATTGTCTAGACATTGCATGACCTCACTAAGCTTAATTCCAAAAAAAGCAATTACTAGAAAATGGAAATCTAGATCCAAACCATATGTGGTTGAAGTACTGAATATTGTAAAAGAGATAAAAGAACTGGAAGAGAGATTGTTAAAAAAGGGAAGGGGTAAATTACATAGAAATAAATGGAATTTGTAGGAATAATACATACAGAAAAAATGTTCAGGAGGAGTGAGGATTAATGGAAGGCAGGAATTGAGGAATTTATGTAACACCAGACTGAAAGACAGTTATAAAGAAAGAAAACATGTAATGCATAATATGTGTAGTGAAAACGTTAGTATTTTTTTCTATCAATGCATGTATGCCTATGTCTTAAGTGATATTTAAATAAAGATGTTTAAAAAAGCTCAAGTCAAACCTGCACACAATCCAATATCTTAGTGACTTTTTAGGCAATGTCAGTCTTCTTAAGCTTCCAGCATAACAAAACAGAATTCATTTAACATAAAGATATTACTGCTCAATGCTAGGAGCCTTAACAAAAAGCCTTCACTCCACACAAGCACTCCTTACTCTGGAAACCATCAATGTACTCATTGCCACAAAGACATGGCTAAAGACCAATGAAAGAGCTCTGTCAGTACAGGGTCTCAATGTCTACCATACATTTAGGTGCACTGAATTAGATGAAGGCACTAAAAGTGGCAGTTTCTCAACATTCTTAAAAAAAAGCATTATCACTTCCAAACTTGTTAAATAAGATGATAACCTGGAGCTCCTACATATCCAGCTTACTGTTAACAAAATGCCTTATCATATCATCACTAACTATAGGATTCCATCTATCTCCACCTACCTAACCAGCATGGAGTCTTTATTAAATCAAACATAATTTTCCTTGGAGACTTCAACTATCCTTTCAATAACTAGCAGCAGAGTATAAAGGATTAGTCCAGATAAAATCACTTTAACTAGCAGATCTAGGAAACACTCTCTCTGATACCCTCCCTGTGGGAGGAATGATGACACCTTGTTGAAGTTTCCAGTAGTTTATTCAGTTAAGTACATAGATGGATGAGTGTTCAGAGGGTATCAGAGAGACAGGGTCTTCTAGATCTGCTAGCTAAAGTGATTTTATCTGGACTAATCCTTTATACTATGTTTCTCATTAGACCTGTCATCCTCTGGGACACAAGTGGTATACCAGACTTCACTTGAGCCCACTGGATTACCTTTGTATCCTTTCAATAAATGGGACACATTTACATCTTCAAACATGGAATGATAAAATCCTGGACTAGGTCTTGGACTTACCAGTACAGGGCAACTTTGTTCCCCACCAATTTAACTTCCTACCTGGTCAATTCAGACCACATGTCAGTCAGATTCACCTTAAGACAGAAGCTGGAAGCATCTTCCAATAACTGGGCATTCAGAAAATACACCAAGGCAAATCTACTGAAACCGAATGATGGTCTGGCTAAATTAAAAAAAAACCTCTTCCATCTTGATGACCCCACTGCTTATGCAGAATCACTTACTGCCAAATTCTGCACATATAAATAGCCACATTGATGCATCTGTCCACCTCAGAAGTAAATGCAATGATAAAAATTTAAAAATAAGCACCTATGGTGGAAACCTAATATAAAAGTGATCTATAATAAAAGAAAATGATGTTGCTCACAAAAATAAATTTTAATCTCAAGATGCCAATAATGCAATTCATAGATCTAAGAAGAATCTCTAGACCCTGATTATATTGACCAAAGTTAGATATAAGGTAAAAATAGTCACCCAAGTGAAGGATAACCATAAAGCCTTCTTTAACTATGTTAGAAATCTCAAAAACAACGTCCAACACTGCTCAGAGATAATAGTAAAGGATATCACATACTTGGATGCAGAGGACATAGCCAGTCTATTAGCGGACAAATTTAATTCAAACTTAAACCCCCTCTGTCCCATATTGTCAGATTACATACCTGCATCCACAACTCCCCTCAAATCTCCCAAGAATAAGCCCTCAAGGTGCTATCCAAGGCCAAAAACACTACTTCTATGAGGCTGGGTAATGTGATGGGCTGTCTGCTGGTCAGCCTGAAACAGGACTTGTCAGATCCTGCATAGAGGTTATTAAAATTCAGCTCCTAACAGTCTTTGTGCTGGATGAATGGTGGAAAGCTTTGCCCAAAAGTGAGGAGTCAATAACCCCAGTAACTATAGAACCATAAACTTCACCAGTCTCATCTGTAAGGCTATGGCAATGATCAAACTCTCGACCCAAGGCAGTTCAAATTCATCAAGAGAAGATCTTTCCTACTTTACCTGGTCAATTACTTTGAGAAGGTTACTGAAGCAATGGATGAGTGCAGTTCAGTGCACACCACACATGTAGACCTCACAAAGGTATTCAACAGCATATTACTCTAATGTATTGTAGATAAACCCATTTGGCTAAACATAGATCCCAGTGTAACTCATTGGATAGTAAACTGGATCACAAAGTAGATCCCAGAAAATTAGGGTAGATGGCTCTACCTCCTCCAAAAGAATTATCACTTGTGTACTAAATGGTTCAATCCTTGGGTCACCAGTCTTTGGCATTTACTTCTCAGAGGTCAAAGCAAATGTTAAGGGTATATGGTTCAGCAAGTTTGCATATAGCTGTAAAGTTGGTACCATCATACACTCCTCAGAGTACAACAACATCCAAGAATACCTTTCCCAAAAAATAACTGGTGTCAAAACTATTGAGTAAAAATAAATGCCAAAAAAATGTCTAATCATATTTATTGACAAGCATGACTTTCTATGTAGCTATCACATTGACAGTACAAACTTAAAAGTTGATTCCATAGACAGGGATTTGGAAACCTCTGTCAACAACTAATTGTTCTTTTGATCACAATGTATCCACTATGGTAAGGAAATCCATTTTCATTGCATATCTTATATCTTAAAGTATGATGTCCAGATCCAGGGATGTAATCAGTAGATTGTTGTTGTCTCTCATCAGGCTGATCGTGGAATATAATGTATTATACCATGACCCCCCATTATTATTCCAAAACGTGCACGCTGATTGGCCAGCGTGCCCGTTGTAAATCGAGTTATACTAATGGAAAAAGGTCCGGTCGCCCAGACTTTTTTCCATTAGTATAACTCGGTTTTTAAAACACTGTCTCGCTATGTTAAATGGGTTTAACATAGCGAGACAGCTTTAAAATAAGCAACGGAGATCTCCGTTGCTTATTTTAAAGCTGTCTCTATGTTAAACCCATTTAACATAGCAAGACAGTGTTTTAAAAGCAACGGAGAAAGCAAGATCTCCGTTGCTTTTTAGTGTTTGCTATGTTAAATGACTTTAACATAGCGAGACAGTTTTAAAATAAGCAACGGACATCTCCATTGCTTATTTTAAAGCTGTCTCGCTATGTTAAACCCATTTAACATAGCAAAACACTAAAAAAAAAAGCAACGGAGATCTTGTTTTCTCCGTTGCTTTTGCCCACAGCTCTGATGTACTGCGCAGGTGCGCAGTACATCAGAACTGCCGTGGA
The DNA here is from genome assembly GCF_019279795.1 of Protopterus annectens. Lineage (NCBI taxonomy): Eukaryota > Metazoa > Chordata > Ceratodontiformes > Protopteridae > Protopterus > Protopterus annectens. The sequence continues at coordinate 106,031,908 of NC_056725.1, forward strand.
TGCCAGACATCTGCGGAAGGGCAGCAAACAGGCATTATACTATGCCATTATTTAAGAAAAGTAATAGTTTCTTTTCTTAAATAATGTCATGGTATAATAGCAATAACCCACTTCTGGGTGTGGGTAATGCTGTATTTACCCACAGTTGGCTTTGTTTGGTCCCTCGAGCTTCGCCCTCGGGACCAAGCCACGCCAACCGTGGGTAAATCCAGCATTACCCACACCCAGGCGTGGGTTATTGCTATATTATTCAGTATATACCTGTCTAAACACTTGTCACAAATATAATGACTATAAAGCTTTTTTACAAGAAAAAAATCAAGAGCCTAAGTCACAAAAACTATGCAGACTATCTCAAAGATTTGTCCGTCTGAACACCTTTTCAAGGTATATCATTCTCCTTTGCAACATAAATAGAACATGTTGGCATACCTCCCAACTGTACAGATTTTTGCCTCATTTTTTGGTCCGTTTTTCATAAAATTGTGGTTTTCTGGCAAATCACTGGAAAATCATTGAAGACTGAAGTCAGAAAATAATGACAGAAATTTAATTTTAAGACTTATCACCCTCCAGAAAATTAATGTTAATGTAAAACCTGCTATTCTATTAACTTTTTAAGTTTGTAAGAGCAATATTTAAAAGCTGTCCCTATTTTTGGTCTTTTGTCCCCCCCCATTATTTACGGCTTTGTCTAGATTTCTCACTTTAAGAGGTTGAGAGGTATGCATGCTGGAGAGGTAGGTATGTCTGACAGAGACTACCTCTTTAATGGAACCATCATTCACTCCACATTAAGCAAAGCACTTCTCTTACTCTAGTCAAATGTAATTTGGACAAAGGGATGGGAAACAGACCCCCCCCCCAGTCTAGCATGCATGTTAACCATGGATGAGGCAACAAGTAAATGTCCTAATATATCCTTGTTCTACCTACCTCTGAGTTATTCGTATGCAAAATATTAGGACTAAAACAACAAGGAGAATGTAAGGTTATGTTTCTTAAGTTTCTCAGATATCTATATCCCTGTGAATACCTACAAACGTAATCTGTTTGCATCCTTGTAAATCTTTGTTTTTATACAACAACAAATATTTCTGGACATGCCCACATCTCTATCAAGTACCTTAACAACTACAGGTCTGTTCTGTATTTAAGTAAACTGTGTTTGTCCTGCTCAAAGTGCTATGACCTGCATGTTAGGGTTATTCTGCTGGCAGTCACATTCTTCTCCTCTCCATGTGACTGCAGGTAGATCTTTTTTAAGTGTGTGCACCATTATTTCAAAATGACATTTGTTGAGGCTTTCTAACAATGTAGACCAGATATGCACATTCCAGCCTTGTGTATGAAGCTCATCCTAAAAGTTTACCAAATTTAATCCTTCTGGTATATAGTTTATCAACACATAGGTCCAGATTCAGGAAGGCTTACACGGAGTTCAAGAGTAGTGTAAGCCTCCGTGTAAGCCTCCCGATTCAGGTACAGCCCAAACCTCCATGTAAGAGACAGCTAACACGTCTCTTACACGGACTGGGCATGGAAATGCTCAATACCTCATTTGCAGCTCCAAGATATGCAAATGAGGTATTTGAGCGATCCACGAAGCAGAAACCAGTCCGTGTAACGGACGTGTTAGCTGCAGAAATGTACTCAGCTGACAACTGAGTACATTTCTGCACAATCAAAAACGGAGCTATGTCAGCTCCAAATAAAGGGTGCATATGTGTCATTAAGCATGCCAATGGCCAAATATGTGGTCATTGGCATGAAAAAGTGTTGCAAAAATAAGTTATTTAACTTTTTTTTTTTTCACGGGATTATTGTGTTTAACTGCAGCGCACACCCGCAAACGGGTGCGCTACCTAAAACTGAAAACCGAAGCTTATAAGCCCACAATTGTGGGATTTATGTATTACATGGAATGTCAATGGAGGGACTTGCAGACTAAAAACAATATGGCCTCCGTTTAGTGGTTGTCAAGGGGGGGAAGCTCCGTGTAAGTTATGTAACTAAGCATTACTAGGCAACCCTATGTAAATGAGGGTTACAATACTGAATCACACTGCCACATAGGTAATGAGCACTTTCTGAGTAGTGCAAGAGTTAGAGAAGGGGGAGGAACAGAGTAAGAGGTAGGTGACATCACGGAGGGGAAGGATAGAAAGAAATGTACCAGATTGGAGGGCAATGTAAGGTAACAGATGACAGACAGACATCAGGGAGGGAGGTGTGTCCCAACAGAACACTAGGAAAGTCAAGAAATTGAGGGTATACGCTATCCCTACACTCAAAGTTTCTTGATATACGTGCACGCACGCGTGTGCACGCGTGTAAGGCAGGTTCAACATGTGGGAGCGTGTTGCAAACTGTTTGCAACGGTTTCTTGCGGGCGTGCGTGTGTAAGGCAGTGTGCGCGAGTTTTAGCATGAATCAGCCTAGCTAACACCGTGTAAGGATGTGTGCGTGTAACACTGTGTAGGGATGTGTGTGCACGTTTAAGTGACTGTGAGCGTGTTTAAGCTGGTGTGCACATTGCTCCCCCTCAGGAAACAGAGAGGAAACAGGAAACAACCAAAATACAGGGAAACTGCCAGGAATACTGCTGGAGTTAATTGGTGGAAACAATTACAAGCAGGCAATTACACAGGCAGACTAGAAGCCCAGCCCAGCACTTAAAACACAACAAAGAGCAGTGAAGGCTGTTTCTCACAAGAGATACTGCCAGAAACTAAGCTATCAGAATTGAAAACTGAAATAAAGCTGAACTCAGAGCAAAAATGCTAGGGGCTGCCATGGCTATTATAATCAGGCATAGGCGAATTGCTGAGGGTGGTGACAATGCAGATGCTGACAGACAACCCAGAGTGAGGAGAAGGAGAAGAGTATACAGGCCCAGGGTCACCTACCATGGGTTACATGAGCTGGAGATAGTAGAGCGCTATAGAGTGGACAGAGAGATCCTGCAGCAGATTGTTGAGCTGTGCAGGCCACGCCTCACACACAGAACCAACAGAGGGGAACCCATCCCAGTGGAAACCAAGGTATGTGTTGGCCTAAGAATACTAGCAACAGGTACCTTCCAGAGACCAACTGGCGATATGATGGGGATATCACAGGCATCAGCCTCCAGGGTACTGCACCAGTTCCTGGATGCCATGTCACCACATGTCAGTGATCATATATATGTCCCTAATGACCGTGAGGTTGTGGCCAGCAATATGCGTCTCTTCCAGCAAATAGCGGGATACCCTGAGGTGCTGGGTGCAATAGACTGCACGCACATACGCATCAAAGCACCAGCCGGTGAGCGGGGTAGAGTCTACATTAACCGCAAGGGATACCCCTCCATCAACTGCCAGGTCGTGTGTGATGCCCAGGGCATAATAATGAATGTGTGTGCTGGCTGCCCTGGGAGCTACCACGATTCCCACATCTGGCATCTGATGCAGCTGTACCAATCATTTGCCAATGGGGACTTCCCACACGGACTCCTAATGGGGGATGCAGGTTATGCACTTGAGCCGTGGCTGATGACACCCATCAGAAATGCACACACACCTGAACAGGAACGCCATAATGAGGCACACGCACAAACACGTAATATCATAGAGCGTGTGTTTGGGCTGCTCAAGTCACGGTTCTGGTGTCTGGACACATCTGGTGGAGCTTTGCAGTACACACCAACTACATGTACCCAAATGATCATGATATGTGCTATGCTACATAATATGATCCTGGAAACAGCTGCAGCAGGACCAGCACAGGGCTGGGCCAAACATCCCCCCACCATTGCCAAGGCCACCACAGGCAGGGGGTGACTCGGAGGAGGAACAACCTGACCTTGTCCCAGTAGGCAGAAGGAGGCATGCCCAGTATGCCCTGGCCTTGGCAAAGAGGCAACGCATAGCACATACGCTTGGTCAGTAGGAACACTGGGACTGATACCCGCCTGACTCACTCATACAGTAACAGGGATGCCTAACATGACACAACCTGCTTCCAAATGTACAGGAGTGTAGTATGTGTATCCGACAGAGGTGGCCCTGCAGCACCACCTGAGGCATGAATGCCAGGTGTTAAGTAATGTAATATCATGTACAATATGCACACCTGAGGACCCCAACTAACATCCATATCCACGCATATGACCCTGCGGAAACAGCTGCACGTCATACAGTGATGTACATGTGCAAAAACATGGAACAAGATACAAAATGAGGGTGTCTAGCAATAAATAGCATGGATAACCACACACCCATGTTTGTACCACAACAAGAAGCAACATGGAATAGCCATGGTCAAAAACCAATGGCTAAAACCGACTACTACTATATAGCCTGTTGCAGACCACTGTCCTAATAGCAGGAACTGCCCCAGGCCTATGTCCATAGGTTCATACTAGGCTATCTGCCCTAGGGCATTAATAAGCCTAGGCCAGAGTTTTGTGGCGTCTGCCAACCCTGCAAGTTGATGGATAATATGCCCATTATTTTGCTGTGCCTCTGTCAAGCAGTGATACTGAGGTTATCCCTGGGGTATACCTGCAATCTCCCATCCATTGGTCAAGATCTCACTTGAACAAAGCCAGTGAGGTGCTCAGCCCCACATGTACCAGGATGTTGTTCCACAGCATATGGACTCTCTGGGTGATGAATCTGTCCCTCCAGCACATCCTATTAATATCTGTGTTGAGGTTTAGGTCTCCTGCCCTTGTAGTTCTGATGGATGTAGAGGTCTTGAGGTGAAGCATGTTCATAAAGTCTGGGTTGGACATAGCCTTGTATGTCAGGCACAGGTCACCTCTGAGCAGTCAGTAAGTGACTGAATACAGCTGGAATTCCTTCAGTCGGGCAGCATAAGAAATATGTTTGAGACCCTTTCACCTCCTGTCGAGGAATTTGTGGGCCCATCCAATCTGAATGGGGCAGTGTATGCAATCATTGGTGTGATGAGTACAGGGAACGATGACCTCCCTTGATCTAGATGTGAATCACTGCATGATGAGGTGGCCAATGTAGAAGGCCTTCCAAACTACCCTGGCAATGTGAGTGTCAAGCAAAGGTCACTGTCAACCTGGGTGCCCAGGTCCCTGATAACCTACGTTGTGCTTAGAGGATTGCCACCTAGATGGGAAGTAGTGGTAACCTTGTTCTTCCTGAAGGGTATGGCTATGCATTGTTTAGTGTTTAATGTAAGGCCATGGCCATGGCACCAGTTATCTGTGTCTATGAGACCCTTCTGAAGGATGTCTGTGTCAGATGGGTTTCCAGCTATGCTTCCCAGTTTGCAGTCATCTTCAAACTTTGTCAGCCATAATCCTCCTGTGTTTGCTCGTACTTCTGAAAAGTAGATACTGAACAAATGTGGGCCCAGGACTGAGCCCTGTGGGACACCACTTGTGACAGCTCTGGAGTGTGAACTGGCACCAGCAACTTTGACCCTGTGTGTTCCGTCACTTAGCCAGTTTGCAACCCATGCTGTGATGTATGGGTTCACAATTAAGCTGGTGATGTTTTCAATGATACCTGAGTGGGGTATTGTGTCGAAAGCCTTTGCCAGGTCAAGGTAGGCTGTGTGGACTGCCTTGCCCACGTCAATGGCCTGGGTGAGTGTTTTGAAAAAGTCAACCAAGTTTAAAAGGCATAATCTGCCCTTGACAAAGCCAAACTGGATTGGATCCAATGTCTGCAAGTCCCCTATGTCTTCATTTAGAATTCCCATTATGATCCTCTCCATAGCTTAGCAGAACAGGCTTGTCAAGCTGATGGGATGGTAGTTTCTGGGGTTGGTGGAGGCACCTCCTTTGTGAAGTGGGTCCACCATTGCTGTATGCCACTCCTTGGGAACATATCCTGAGGTGAGGCTAAGATTAAACAGCTGCCCTAACTGCGGGTGTAATTACTCATTGAGTTCATGGAGCACACAACTGGGGACACCATCTGGTCCCATGGATAAAGTGTTTTCTGCCTTGGATTGAGCAGTTCCCACCCCAGCAGTGGAGATGTTTGGGGGCTACAATCCTCTGGTGTACATACCCCCAGTTGGGGAGGGGAGAAATCTGCACTGAACCTGTCAGTCAGTATGTTGCCAATGTCTGTAGGTGCAGTGATATCAACATTATTCTGAACTAAGTCTGAGCATATCTGGGAGTTTCCTCCCAGGTTTCAAACATAGGTAAAAAGGCCTCATGATTGTCCCTGGAGTCCTGAGTAGGTTTACTCTCAAAACATGCCTCGGATGATTGTATGGGGAACCCAGTGTTTTACTCACAATGAGCAGGGGTGTCTTCCCCACGGATTACGCTCTATCTTGTAGTAGCTCCTTCCTTGTGTTGTACAGCTTGTTTATGGCTAGGGTCCACCAGACTGGATGCTTGCCTGTGGTACAAAGAGTCATTATTATTTGGGATTGCCTGAACCATGCAGTCCTGGAGGTGCTGGTAGAAGGCATTTCTAAGTGATACAGTGGCTTGGGTAATGGTGTCTGCTGGCCTGGGGGCCTTGAAAGAGACCACACCAGTCCTCAGAAATGTGAAGTCGGCATTTGAGAAGGTCTTCACCGTTTCATTTCCCATCTGGGGTGTGGGTGGGATGTGGACTCCCACTGAGAGTAGTCCATGATCTGATCTCACCAATGATAGGTATATGTCTGGTGTTGAACAGTGTGACCCCATGTTCGTGATGATGTGTTCTAGTATGTTGCCTCCACTTGAGGGGATTGGGACCAGTTGTTCCATGGCATTTCAGTGTATGAACTCTTGGAACCTTTGTGTTAGAGTGTTGTGGCATGATTAGTGATCCCAGTCTATATGTGGATAGTTGGAATCACCCAGTAGGATGGTGTTTTGAGATACATTTATCCCCTTCAGTGTTTGCAGGATAGCTGTGTGAGGTACCTGAGTTTGAGCGGGTGGCATGTAACATGCTACAAACTGCAGAGCAGTCTTGCCTACGGTCACTGGCACCTGGATGGTCTCCGATGCATCGTGTGTTGCCACCAACCATGAGGTGAGGGTGTCCTTGATGAATATGGACACCCACCATCCTTCTTGGTGTTGTCGGGATGCTGGTGCCGGAATGCATGATATGAGGTAACACCCGATAGTGCCGGGGTGCTGTCAGAAGCTGTGAACCAGGTTCAGGCACAGCACAGACATCAATGTGCTACATACTGAGAAGGGCATAGAGTGTGTGCAGCTTGAGGTTGAGACCTTGGGCATTGAGCAGCATTACCCTTAGTGTCTTTCCTTTACTGTGTTCTAGGGTGGTAGGTGTAGAATCTGAATCTTGCATAAAAAGGCACAATGGGGTGGCAAGAGCATCATCTGAAATCCGGAAGCCCAGGGGTGACAGGTGCAAGCCGTCCCTTGCAAATCACCGTGGCCTGTCCAGCATGTCATCCCAGGCAGACAGACATTGGACCCCTTAGAATGACACCATAGTCTAAGCAAAATACTACAGCTGATCATCTTGTCTCTGTTTATGTGGCATCATACTTGGTGAAGGTAGGATACTGCCGAAGGTCAGGGTCATACCTGCCTGGCCTACATAATCAGAGGGATCCTCTATGTCTCTTTCCATGTAGTCCAGGGAGGTACATCTCAGGTCGTTCACACCAGCATGGATTATGACTGGGTCAGACCTGTACTTGCAGTTTAGTGACCTGAGTGCTTGCATTATGTGGTGGATTCCAGTGCCCGATAGGCAGCTTACTGTGACCTCCTCTGTACCTGATCTGGTGAGTGGGACATCAGTGTGTCTGACTATGGAGTCACCTATGACAAGTATGTCCTGCATTGTGTTTGGCCTTAAGGGCTGTGACTGTTTGGCACACCAACTCTGTGGTCAATGTGTTGCATGTGCTGTGCCCTGTGGAGGCAGTTGTGTGAGTGTCTGCTGTGGTGGCCACCGCCATTCTGGTAGACTTCTGATCAGAGCCTCTGAGAGTGTCTCTGTGTGTCTATGTGTATGATCTTAAGTTGTGACAGTGCCATGTGAGACTGGATTAAAGATGTGTGTGTGGTTACCTTCACCCTCTCTCTGGTCTTGCTAGTCCTATGTTGAGAGAGCTCAGCCTCCACTTTGGCTATATAGTTGCATCTCTCACATGTATGTGTGTTTTATGGCAGAAGGAGAGGGTTGTCAGTGTACATGAGGCAACTGTAACAGTGCCTCAATATTCCCAGGTTCACCAGCTGAGCAGGAAAGGACACTAGCAACTGATCTCTAGACATGCTAGAAGGAATAGACAAAACAATGTTGGAATACAGGGAGATATCAAGCCCCCCAAGCCACATCATACTGTTTGATTGACAATAGCTACACATACACCGGTGTTTCATAGTGTCATAGTGTACTACTAGGCTATCTGCCCTAGTGCATGTATAAGCCTAGCCATAGTGATGTGGCTATTGCCACCCCTTATAGTGGTAATAAGTGTACAGAATAGATTCTGAATATTGTGCCTCTGACTTAGTAGTGACACATTATGACCCCCTTACGTAATTGAATAACATGACTGTGTCTCTGTCTAGTCTGTGCCTCCGTCTCATATGCAGTTGTCCAGATGTCTCCTGAAGAGAGTCAGTGAGGGACTCTGTCAAACATGAACTGGGATACTCTGCTAGAGTGTGAGATGCCTCTGAGTTATGACTCTGTCCCTCCAGCATGTCCTATACATGTATGTGCTGAGGTTCAAATACTCAGCTCTCATGGCTCTGGTGGATTTGGATTGCTTGCAGTGGAGTATGTCCACCAAATCCTGATTGGACATGGTCTTGTATGTCAGGCATAGGTCACCTGTAAGTATGTGGTATGACACTGAACAAAGCTGGACTTCCTTTATTCTGGAAGCATATGACATGTGTTGAAGAACCCTGATCTTCATGGTAGGTACTTTTCGGGTGCAAAGGTGCAAAAGGCAGGATCTGCCCTGTACAAAGCTGAACTAGGTGGGAACAAGGGTCCGTAGGTCAGTAATGTGTCTGTGTAAGAGCTCCATGACTCCTCCCATATCTTTGCAGACTAGGCTGGTTAAGCCTGTGTGGTGGTAGTTGCCATGGTCTGTGGAGGCATTCCCCTTGTGGAGTGGGACCACTGTTGCCGTATGCCAGTGTTCAGGTACATATCCTGTAGCAAGACTAAGGTTAAATAGCAGTTGTATATATGGGTCCAGCCCTTCTGGAGTTCACATAGCATGCAACTGGAGATACCAGCAGGTCCCATGGATGCTGTGTACTTGTCTTTGCTGAGTGTGGCTCTCACATGGACATCCAAGATGACAGTGAGGTTACATACAGCAGTGATAACTATCTTGTTTTGGGGGTGAGGGAGAGGGTAAATCGCACTGAAGCTGTCCGCCGGAATGTTGCCAATATCTGTCAGGTCACTGGAATATATGTTGTTGTGTACCAACTCTGAGCATATCCGAGGGTTCACAACCAGGTGTCTGACATAACTGAAGAAAGCAGTGTGGTTACCTTCATTGTCTTTGGTGATTTATGTCCCCAAGTTGACCTTGCATGTCTTTATGAGATAATGTAGCTTTCTACTAGTGCTGATCACAGCTGTCTTCCCTTTTGGAGATGTAGCTCTGTCTTGCATTAGTAACCCTCATCTGTCATACAGTTTGTTTATGGCTGGGGTCCACCAGACAGGACACTTTCCCTTTGTGGAGAGGGTCCTGTTTTCAGTTGTGATTGTATGGTCCATGCTGTCTGACATCTAGCTAAGGGGAGGTCATTCTGGTTCTGCAGTTATCTTTCATCAGCATTAGAAATGACCACAACAGCCCCTGTGGGGTGTACCTCATGCACACACATCCAGCACCTGTAAAGTCCACAACAGTACCTCACCAGGAGTATGACAGAGCTGGAACACATGTAATGTGTAGTCTGATTAAACAGAGTGCAGCTCCACACACTGCCATGCTGTCCACCCAGATGCAAGCTGTGCCTGATGTAGAAAGCCATGTCCAAGCTGGAATCAATGCACATGCTGCACCTTGTACAATCTGAATGGCAGGGAGCTATGCACATGAGGGACCTGAACCCCAGCACTGACATATATAGGACAGGCTGTACTGCATTATCCAAAACACAGAAGCCACCCCACACATGAGTAAACTACCAGTACAGGTTGTCCATAGAGACACTGGTTGAGTCCCCTCAACAGGAATCCTAATGAGTGGATGGGAGATGGGAGGTTTACCCTGGGTATCAATGTTATGTCACAGGTAGACAGAGGCACAGTATACTAAACAAGACATATGACATGTCGAACTACGCTTACAATGTGTTGATGGACAAACACATTCTCCGACTAGCATTAGGTCAAGATACCTCTTGAACACAGCCAGCAAGGTGCTCTGCCTCAAATGGACCAGGATTGTATTCCACAGCATAGGGAGTCTCCGAGTGATAACTCCATCCCTCCAACATGTCCAACATACATCCCTGCTAAGGTGTAAGTCACCTGCACTAGTGGTTCAGGTGGATCTTCTGAGTCTGAGGTGGAGCATGCCCATTAATCTCTGTTTGGACATGGCCTCGCATGTCAGGCACATGTCACCTCTAAGCAGACGGTATGTGAGTGAATAGAGTGTGAGTGTCTTCAATCTGGCAGCATATGACAGCTGTTGGGGTTCCTTGATCCTTTAGGTGGGGACAGTCAGGGTGTCTCCAATTGCTGCAGATGTTGTGTGAGATACAGCCAGAATAGGGCATTCGACTCGATCACCGGTCTGATAAGTGAAGAGTACAGGGGAACAATGACCCACTAGATCTGGATGTGAATCCCAGCCTGATCAGGTGGGCAATGTAGAAGGTCTTCCTAGCCACTTTAGCAATGTGAGTCTCAGAAGAATGGCGACTGTTAACCTGGGTCCCCAGGTCCATGATAACCTCCTCTGTGCTTAGAGGATTGCCACCTATATGGTAGCTTGGGGTCACCTTGCTTTTCCTGAAGGGTATGTCTACACATGTTGTGCACTCTGACTTCAGGCCATGGCCCTGGCACCAGCTATCAGTTACTGTGAGTCCTTTCTGAAGGATATCTGTGTGTGATGCACTGTCCACTATGGTGCCCAGTGTGCAGTCATCTGCTAACATTGTCATCCAAAGTCCTCCCATGTTGGCCTGTACTTCTGGGAAGTACATGACAAACAATGGGGCCAAGGACTGAGCCCTGTGTGACACCACCTGTGACCAGCCTGGAGTCTAACATAGTGCCATCAACTCTAACCCTGTGGGTCCCGTCCTTAAGCCAGTTTGCAACCCATCTTGTGACATATGGGTTTACATTTCAGTTGTTAGGGTTTTCCACAATACCTGAGTGGGGTATTGTGTTGAAAGTGTTTGCAAGGCCAAGGTAGGCTGTATGGACTGCCTTTCCCCAACAATGGCCTAAGTGACCAATTTAAAGATGTCAACCCAGTACAAAAGGCATGATCTGCCCCTGACCAAGCCAAAATGGGATGGGTACAATGTCTGCATGTCCCCTATATCTTTGTTTATGAGCTCAATTATGATCCTCTCCATAGATTTGCAGACTACACTTGTTAAGCTTATGGGGCAGCAATTAACAGGGTCTGTAGAGGCACTGCCTTTGTGCAGATGTGCACAACTGGACCCTAACCAGGCTGTTGTGCACACTATGGAAATGTAAAGCAGTGATAGGACTAAAGCCCAGGATACTGACCACCACAGTGAAAGTACTGAAACACTACACTAGACAGTGCTACAGTGTTAGGTCAGTATGAACGGATGTTGACAATTGTGTGCAAAGTATCCCATGCAAAACCTGCAGGCACAGTATACTCCCTGTTTTGTTCACACAAAAGCATTCGGACAGTAACTACACAACATGGCACAGAACACACAACCATAAACTGCAGGTATTTGTTGAAGGTCACACTCATCCACAAATGTGATGGGCTGCAGAGTTCAACATATGTAAAGCCCACACTGGGCATGCTCACACACTTAGATAAATGAGACATCTTTCACACAACATGCCACTGGAAGGCTGAACTGGGCATGCTCACACACTTGGTCCAAATGTTACCCCTAGCAAATGTGAAAACACACCAGAGGATGCTCATCCCCCTTTCTAGACACTGATCATGTAAGCACCCTATAAGTATATTGGAGAAAAGGATTCTCTCAGTAATCCGAATAGCGCGCCGTGCTAATGTGTCCGTCTGTAGTGTCATAACATAGTTAGGTAGGGGTTTGAATCTAGCAGGTAGCAAGTGTGTGTTAAGGGGGGTAAGTGTGTGTGTAAGTGTGTATGAAAGAAACATCCCTTTTGGCAACTGGGAAAACACACGACAGGATGATCATTCCACTTTCTAGACTCTGATGATGTCAGCACCCTATAAGTATATTGGAGAAAAGGATTCTCTCAGTAATCCGAATAGCGTGCCGTGCTAATGCGTCCGTCTCTAGTGTCATCACATAGTTAGGTAGGGGTTTGATTCCAGCAGGTGGCAAGTGTGTGTGAAGGGGTGTATGAAAGAAACATCCCTTTTGGCAACTGGAAAAACACACCACAGGATGATCATTCCACTTTCTAAACTCTGATGATGTCAGCACCCTATAAGTATATCAGGGGAAAGGAAATTCCCCAGTAATGCGAATAGCGTACTGTGCTAATGCGTCTGGCTCTAGTGTCATAACATAGTTAGGTAGGGGTTTGAATCCAGCAGGTGGCAAGTGTGTGTGAAGGGGTGCAAGTGTGCATGAAAAAAACATCCCTTTTGGCAACTGGGAAAACACACCACAGGATGATCATTCCACTTATGATGTCAGCACCCTATAAGTATATCAGGGGAAAGGAAATTCCCCAGTAATGCGAATAGCGTGCTGTGCTAATGCGTCCATCTCTAGTGTCATAACATAGTTAGGCAGGGATTTGAATCCAGCAGGTGGCAAGTGTGTGTGAAGGGGGGTAAGTGTGTATGAAAGAAACATCCCTTTTGGCAACTGGGAAAACACACCACAGGATGATCATTCCACTTTCTAGACTCTGATGATGTCAGCACCCTATAAGTATATTGGAGAAAAAGATTCCTTCAATAATCCGAATAGCGCGCCGTGCTAATGCGTCCGTCTGTAGTGTCATAACATAGTTAGGTAGGGGTTTGAATCCAGCAGGTGGCAAGTGTGTTTGAAGGGGGGTTAAGTGTGTATGAAAGAAACATCCCTTTTGGCAACTGGGAAAACACACCACAGGATGATCACTCCACTTTCTAGACTCTGATGATGTCAGCACCCTATAAGTATATCAGGGGAAAGGAAATCCCCCAGTAATGCGAATAGCGCGCTGTGCTAATGCATCCGTGTGTAGTGTCTTAACATAGTTAGGTAGGGGTTTAAATCCAGCAGGTGGCAAGTGTGTGTGAAGGGGGGTAAGTGTGTATGATTGATGTATCCCTTTTGGCAACTGTGAAAACACACTACAGGATGCACATACCCCTTTCTAAACGATATCACAATTATGTATGGCTTTTGATTACAGACATGCCATGTGTGTTGTGCACACACAGAATGCCCATGTGTGTGGGTTGTCCCTCACAATAATGCATGACATTGATTACACCAGTTATGGCAATGAACACATGCTGTATGTGTGTGCCAAATACACATATGTACCTGTGACTTTCAATAGTTACCATGTGTGATGCCTGCCACATGTGAATACATGGTATTTGCACAGGGTAACATTATGACCGTGGTCTTCTGTGCAGATGCTGCATGTGGGATGTGTATATACAGTGTGAGATGTAGATGCTATCAGCCTAGTAGTGAGGGATGCACACCTGGTCTGGGGCATAAAGTCTACATATTGTTAATGTACAGGAGCTGCATGTTCTCACCTGTTGTGGGAGTGGTAAGACAGTATTCAATAGCAATGCAGTGACTGCATGCTAAGAACCATTCAGCTAGGGTGTTGTAGCTACACTTATTCATTAGCATTCATTAATTTGTCGGAATCCCTGGTGAGGGTCTGATGCCAACCAAGGTCAGGGGTCTACCAGCCTGTGTCACTTGCTCAGTGATCCCTTCCATGTTCCCTATCACGTATCCCAGTGAGCGACATCCCACATCAGCTGTGGTGGCATGGACAATGACTGAGTCATGAGTCCATGCATCTGACTGACTTGTATGTTGTTGTTACAGTTTGGCCATGTGTTTCCATCTCATACATGTGATGTACATCAATGGGTAGGGATAGGGTTGACTGTGTACATGTGGCAGCTGTGACATTACTACATGACACACATATTCCACAACTGTACCATAGAGGTGACTGACAACTGACCTTTGCACATGCTAGCCGAGTATTGAGATTACATTGGTGATTGACAGCACATAGGGCCAATGGTGAAAAAGAGACATAGGTCCATAGGTTCGTACAGGGATATCTGCCCAGGGCATGTATCCACCTAGCCAGAATGTGCGTGCCTTTCAACATGCATTGTGAATCTGTCTTGCTATGCCCTTTTCCAAGGTTAGTATACTGTGCCTCTTTCTCACAGTGACACATAAGTGATACCCAGGGTAACCCTACAATGTCACATCCAGTCATTAATATCGCTCTTGAAGATAGTCACTGAGTCAGTCTGCCTAACCTCTATTGGGATAATAATCAGGAATGAAGGGAGCCTCTGAGTTGTGAATGTGCCCTCCACCATGTCCTATGTATATCACTCCTGAGGTTCAAGTATTTCCAGTGTGTATCCTGGTGGGATCTGGATATTCTGAGATGCAGCATGGCCATTACGTGAGGGTATGACCTGGCCTTCTATGTCAGGCACAGATTGCCTATGAAGAGGCAGTATGTCACTGAGTAGAGCTGCTGCTACTTTAACCAGTCAGTATGTGGCATCTGTTTGAGCACTTTGATCCCCTTGTTGAGGTACATATGTGGTAGCCCCAGTTGCTGCAGGTGTCTGGTAAGGTGCATGCCGACAGGTTCATCATAGTCAATTATGGGCATGATGAGGGATGAGTAAAGGGGCACAATGTCCTCCCCTGGCCTACATGTGGATCCCATGATGATGTGGCCCATATAACATGCTTACCTAACCATTTTGCCCATGTTGTTGTCAAATGGTAGAATGCTATCAACCTGCGTACCCCAAGGTCCATAATTCCTTGGTCTGCACTTACTGGATTAACACATATGTGGTACATTGTGGTCACTTAGTGCTTGACAAAGGGGATGACTATACTCTTTATGTCATTCACGTTGAGGCCATGGCTGTGGCACAAGTCGTGTGTTTGCAAGAGTCCCATTTGGAGGATGCGTGTGTTAGCTGTTGAGTTGATTATGGTGTTCGGTCTGCAGTCACCTGCGACTTGCTGAGCCACAGTACTTCCATGATGGCCTGTACCTATGACAAATATATAATGAACATGACAGCTCCTAGGGCTGTGCCTTGTGGGACACCACTTGTACCAGGTTGGAGGCTGACATGGCTCCAGCAATTCTACCATGTGTGTTCTGCCCTTGAGCCACTGTGCAATACCCATAGTGACATAGGGTTTATTATGTACACTGGTGAGCTTCCTAGAATGCACAAGTGGGGTATTGTATCCAAGGCTTATGCAAGGTCCAGGTAGGCTGTGTGGACCTCCTACCCCTTGACAGTGGCCTTGGTGACTGTTTCAAACAAAGCAAACAGGTTTGATAGGCAGGATTTGCCATTGACAAAGCCAAACTGTGTATGGTGACATGTCTGTAGGTCCACAATATCTAGATATGTGAGGTTCATGATAATCCTTGCCATAGCTTTGCAGACAAAGCTAGTCAGACATATGGGGCAGTAGTGTCCAGGATCCGTGACAGCACCACCTGCATGTTGAGGGACCACTGTTGCTGTATGCCACTCTCTGGCCACATATCGTGTATTAAGGCTGGGATTGAACAGTGGTGTTATGTCTGGGTGTAGCTCTTCTTGTGGTTCATGTAGGACACAGCCTGGGACACTGTCTGGTCCCATTGATGCAGTGTTTATTGCTTTGGGAAGGGCATCTCTTACCTGAGCATCTGTGATGTCAGGGGAAGCACTGTGCTGCGAGACATGTGTTCCCTTTTGGTGTGGTGGGGAGAGAAGGCAGCATTGAACCTGTCCACTAGGATGATGGCAATGTCTGTGTGTTTTATATTTTGTGTGACATATTGTATTACCTCTGAGCATATCTGGGTAGTACCACTCAGGTTACTAACATAACTACAGGCAGCCTTGTGATTATCCTCAGTGGCTTGTGGAATCCTCTCTCAAAGATGGCCTTAGACAATCATATGGGTGCCTGTAGTTGTCATCCAATACTCATCAGTGGTGCCTTCACATTTTGGGAGGTTGTTGTATCATGTAGTGGCGCCATCCTTCTATTGTATAGTGTGTTTATGGCTGGTGTCCGGCGCCCAGGACATCTGCCTTTGGAGAATTGGGTCATGCTTTCATATGTGGCTTCATGATCCATGCATTCCTGAATGTGTCCACAGAATGACTCTATACAGGTATCTGCAGTCTGGTCCATATTTTCAACAGGCCTTGGGCCTTTGAAGGTTTCCACATCATTTATGAGGGATGTGCACTTGCTTGACATGAGCTGTTGACAGACGTGCCACCCTCCAGACAGAGCAAGGGGAGAGTCACAGTCAGCTACCTGTTGGGACGTACCTCCCTGGACCACATGGAAAGAGACACAGAGGAGCTCTTACAGCACCCTCTCAAACTCAGGTCTCCCACACAGTCTTCATGCTGACACAGGAGAGTTTAGATTACTCTGCAAACACCATCATACTGGGTGATGCCAGCTACCCAAACATAGACTGTGAACATTACACAAGCCACAATACCCAAGCTCTAAGGTTCCCATTGATCGGACATTCTTTGGCTATGGAACAGGTAACCAACCTTCCCACAAGAGGGGCAGATATAGTAGAGCTGATCTTTACAAACATGAGTACAAACTGCTCACCACTGGGAGTATATCCTTCATTGTTGCAATCAAACCATATACTAATCACACTGGAGTTCTGGATCCCCCACATATGCAAACCTCCAACACATCGATGTGTGTGTGTGGAAATGTCCCTATTAGCAACCGTGACAGTATGGTACAGGATGCAGATCCCCCTTTTGAAACAGTGATGATGTCAGGACTGTATAACTATATCACCTGTAATAAAGTCCTCAAGTAATTTGCATAGCGCTCTGCTAATGCGCGCGCCTTTCTTCAATGTCATAACGTAGTTAGGTAGGGGTTTGAATCCTGCAAAGGGAATGTATGAGTGTGGTTTATGTGTGTGCACTATGCTGGGAGGGTTAACTGCCTTTGCCAATTGGGAGAACACACTACAGGGTGCACATCCCTCCTACACACAGATGATGTCAGCACCCTCTAAGTACAGCATTAGTAAAGATTTCTCCAACTACTGCAAATAGCACACTCTGCTAATGTGTCTGTTTCTACTGTCATTGCACAGTTAGGTATGGGTTTGAATCTTGCAAATGGAAAGTATGTGTTTTACTGTTGGTGGGGTTAGTGTGTGTGCACAATGATGGGGTGGGATGTGGCTTTTGCCACATGGGGCTATGCACTGCAGGGTGGTCATTACCCTTAACAAGCAGTGATGTTGATAGCACCCTATACAAACAAAACTACAAAACAGAAGGTGGTGGTACTGATAACACATGTAAGGTAACACTTCTTCAAGTAATGTCCACAAAACGGAGTAGGATAATCAAACAATTCTTTTATTCTATACAGACAACATGACAACAGACAACTAACTGCCAGTACTCAGTATAGTGTTACATGCTACTGTAACACGCACATGTACCGAATATACCTAGATAGTGTTCTGAAGCCTGAATGTGGCAAGTGTGTGGATGTGGGATGTGTCTGTGTGTGCATTTCCATATGGGAAACATGTTTGCTGTGGCAATCAGGGTACTACAGTACCTGATGCACATTACATCTTCCAACTGATGAGGTTGCCTGAACCCTGTGAGTACAGGTAGAGAAGGGGATGCTAGTAGTAAACAACATAGTGCACTTCTGAAATGTGTACCTGTCATGTATCAACAGCTACTCATGTAGGGTGATAAATAATGGGAATGGCAGGTGAGCATGTGCATGTGTGTGGGTAGCAGGGTGTGTATAAATGCATGTGTGACAGAACAGATACATGTAGCTGAATCTACATAACAGCACAAGATGCGCATTGCCATAGTCAATGTTAGCATGTGATGGTGTGCAGCTGGTACACTTTGTTAAGTAGTATGGGTGCAGATAACAATTGAGGACATTCATACAGTTACTGCAGCAGGACTGCTGGGATATACACACATTTATACTGCAACAGCCAACAGTTACCAACATGTTACTACTTATACACATCTATGTAGTCACCCTGTGCATCAGCAACGTGTTTACCTTTACCTGCACCGATGTTGTAGTATGCAGGAGGTGGCACAGTGTCATCATATGCACAGGGTGTGGGTTAGGTATGCCCAAGCCGGCCACTGGTAACACCAATTGACATGTGTGTGTATGTGTGTTTGTGAGGGGCAGCAGTACAGGGTGGACCGTTGTTGGTGCAGTGTGTGTGTGTATGTGTTTGCCCTAGGTGTTAGGTTTCCAGGTTTCTGCATGTGTGTAAGCACGCACACAGTCCCACATAATGGCTGCCATGTACAGGGTTTTGTGGACAACCACAGACTGCACCTGTCAGGTCATCCAGATCAGTGTCTGTGGGCACGGACACGGTACCTGTGCCTGGCAGGGGTGCTATGGGCCATATCCGGTACTAACCCAGACTGGGTACTGTCATCGGAAGCAGGGGTGTGTTGACTGGACACAGTTCCCTGTTGGGACTGTCCAGAGCCACGTGCACGTGGTCTCCTGGGGCGTCTGGATGACAGCACAGGCCCAGCATTGCTGGGGCTGGTGCTGGCACTTGAGGCGCGCGAGTGGGCCCGTTGTCGTCCGCGGCCACTGCCAGCTGGTGCTCTTGCTGGCATACGGCCACATCAACGTCGCAAACGCACACCATCGCCCTGGCCCATGGACATCTGGTTGTGGAGTAGCTGTTCTATGCCCCCACAACGTCTGTCAATGACATCTGTGAAGTTACGGATAGCATTCGCAACATCATGCATGCCGTCTGTCATGGCTACATGGCTATGCGACATGCTCTCAGCTCCCTCAGACCCTGTCTGGTGTACCTTTCCATACGTGCCTGTGCCTGCATGACAGTTCTAAACATAGTGGAGGTTGACATACCTCCTTGGGCACGTCGGCCAGAGGCAGTACGGCCAGGGATGCCCCCACGAGAACCCATGGGCGACTGTCTGCGTGGTACCATTGGAGGCCTCTGCACATGGCTGCCTTGTGAAGATGCATGTACCACAGGTACCACATTACCCTGATCTATGCCCACTGCTGACTGTCCATCACCTAGGGACAATGGTGACAAAGGATGTAACGGCAGGATGACTGTGCGCATTGACGGGGTTGAAAGCTGTGTACTGTCAATTGGCTGACCAATGGCGGACCCAGACACACCTTCCTGCACCATTACAGACATTTCATCATCATCAGTACCTGGGGCACAAGATTCAGGTTCCCTGCTGCAGGTCACCAGAGCAGCACCAGAACCTACAGGAGGAAAACATGGAACACAGATTACAGTCTCAATACATATTTGAAAGAGATGCACTTCAATACTAATGCACACATTCAGAAATGGACACATGCACTCATGGACACTAACACACATGCACACTTGGGCACAGGCACACTTGCACACATGCACACCCCACAGTAAACACACACATCAGTACCGTGTTACACTACTCAATTTACTACCTGTCAATTACAGTTATTGTGAACACAGTCACCAGCATGTCTACTACAGAGTTACACTACTCTTCCTAGTTTTATAAATTGTTTTACAGATAATTTTGAAAAGACTCACCAGCATTTATGGCCTGCCTCATTGCTACATGGGAGGGACCTGGAAGTGTGAAGAGAGTAATGTCAGTGGGCACATGTGTGCCATTCATTTTGCACATGATACAGTACAGTAGTACACTAGTTCCCTTATACACATCAGCTGCACATCATGTCTGTATATATATCATGATGACAGATACATACCACATGCACACCTTATGCGTGCATGAAGTAACAGCGCACAGAACAGTCATATGTACATACCAGGAGTTAACTCTAATCTCACCCTTACCTCTCTTCAAACGTCAACTCAAACTGTACTTCCAAAACCACTGGCTTTGTTCTTCTTGGAGTCCAGGCTAACGTCCCTCTCCCTACCCTCTCTTCACCTTTAACCCCTCATTGTGCATAGAAACTAGCTTCTACCCTGTTTCTTTCACCTTGATGTCCTTCTATGCTCTGACCTACTTCTCCCATCCCTCCCACCTCCTCTTGACTGTCTTCCTTCTTTTCCTCACTTCCCTTCTTGACTCCTGCCTCTTCCATATCATTGTATCTGTCATACTCCTTCTACTTCTCTACCCTTCTGAGCCCTAACTATTATGTATATGGCTTTTGCCTTATTGCATAACCATTATGCTTTAGGTAGGATTGCTTTGAAACCAACGGTACATTGTGTATGACTCTAAACTGTTTGACTTCCTTACATGTATGTTGATTTAATTAACAGGCTGGTGTACAATTTTATTATGTTGGCTGTCTGTAATGACAACTTGTCTGTCTGCCTTTATTACGTTATGTGTGGAGCTTTTCTCCACAGGCCTCTACTGAAAATGAACGTATATCCAGCTAGACTATCTGGGTCAACAAATGTAAAAGTAATAACAATAAATGAATATGGCATCTTACCTGCACGCTCGCTGTCTTGCTGCTGTGTGGATCCAACCTCCATCAGGATGCATGATGGTTGCTGTTGTTCTGGGGCTGGATCCACAACACTTAGCAGTAGCCCCTCCTGTCTGGTGAGGGGATGTGTGGCCACCCCCCCACCTGTGGCAGCCTGTTGCCTGTGGATATCTGCAGCACGCTGGCGGACATTTCTTATCAAATCACTGCAGTGATGTCTCACCTGCTCATATGTCCTATCATGCATGCCAACATCATTTATCCTGCTAACAAGGTTTTGCCACAGTGCAGACCTCTCCTGCTGATTCTGGGTGGTGCGTGAGAACAGGATGGCATAGTCACGCACCAGGCTCTGGTGGATCACGCCATCCTCTGCAGCAGAGTAGGCAGGATTCCTTAGGTGCCATGTCTATCTGGAAAGGTACACAAACAGGTTATCAGCATAGTATCTCAACAATACATGGTACACATTCTATACAGGTAGTGTTAACTTCTACTTATTACTGATTGGTTAAAACCTGATTACAGTGTAGCTATCATTCTATGTCATTTGTACTAAGTACTTGGCCTTCAGACCAGTTGTTTTACATTAGGGAGGTTGGTGGCAAGCACTGTGGTGGCAGGACACATATCTTTCATCCATTGAAGTTGGGAACTGCTGATTGTGGGCCCAGTGTACAAGTGTATTACTTCTGGTATGGGCAGTTGGCCTTCAGGCCAGTTATTTAACATTAACGAGGTTTGTGGTCTGCACTCATGTGTGACAATAGGCTGTACTCTGCCATTCATAGCTGGGGACATCTGGTTTCAGGTTTATAGTGCCTGCATATCTGAGCTGTATCTTACTGACATTGCTACACCTTGTTTGTTGTAGCAAACACTACATCCAGGCCTCCTGCATCTACCTTTGTTTATATGCTTGTTATCTGTTAGCTTGTTATTTCACTGGTATGCTACTTCCACATAGTACACATCTTTGCAACACATCTGTGACTCACTACTGTTATCTGCATTGCTTACACATGACAGCAAGTGACTGCTTGTCATTGTTGCATTTACTTCATTGTGACACATTGCACTTAGGTTACCTGGCATTTGCTCACTGACGCTTTTATATCAGTCAGCAGTTGTAGGTAATGTCAGTACACCCTCACTCCCCACTGGACCTTGTTTTCAATCATTAGTGATTACAGAGTTCACAATAGTATTCTAGCATGTCCAGAGGTCAGTTGTCAGTTCCCTCCTCAGTCCAGCTGGTGAGTGTGGTACTCCAGAGACAATGTTAGAACAGATGCATGTACACAGACAACCCCCTCCTCCTAACAACAAATTCAAGCTCATGTGAGTGATGCAACCATATACCAGACTGGAGGCTAGGCTCTGTCTACTCAATACCGCCATAACCAGTCACGTGGCAAAGGGGATCACTCACTACACTTCCAGTCTCACGTAGACCTACCACAATAGCGGACCTAACACATGATCACACATGATCATACTTGTAGGCTCAGACCACAGCTCTGCCTATGCAGCAGAGACCTCCTAAGCAGACATCCAGGCAACCACTACCACATAAACGAACATGTGCAACGCATATCACACAAAGCCAATGTGCTGAACACTCACAGCCATTAACAGTTAACAACACACCTCATACACCTGTACTAGGTGCCTCTATCATCAGGCACACTCACATCACGTTCACCAGGCTTAACGAGGTGAGGGTCATGGTGTGCAGCCTGTCAGGCACTATGAACTGCCACATAACACAAACAGTCAGGTAACCCCAAGGCAGGTACAGGTATGACTCAGTCAATGTCCATGCTGCTGTGAATGGCCTGACACATTCCTCCCTGGACTACATGACATGAGACATTACAGAGCTCTCTGAGCATGTAGCCTGAGACAGTTTGACCCTGACCTTGAGTAGCATCCTACCCTCACCTAGAACAATGCCACAATATCAAGGCACGATGATCCCTTCCAACAATTGACTGACATACTGGTGTCATTCACAGGTGTGCCAATGCCTGCCATCTTGGGGTGGTATGCTTTGCTAGGGACAGCTTGCACCTGTCACCACAGTCCTATTGACATTTGGCGGAGCCTCCTGCTACACCCATAGTGCCTGTATTAGGCAAGGCTCATAAGGCAAACCCACATCCATTTGTATCACAAAGGATGAGGAAGTAAGAGTGATGCTACTCAACACTGGACGTCTAGACCCAAGGATGCACGCACCCAAAACCCTACCTAGCATTCTGGACATCGATATCTGTGCAGTAACATGAACCTGTTTCAGGTTTCACAGGAGCACACCAGTACTACCACGTTATAGCTGTTACCATTCTTGTCGGCCACAACACTTGAACAAGGGAGGGGAGTATCAGTATTCAATGCAGATTCCCACGCCTCCACATTGGTGGCACAGTACAACATAGGTGTTAGGCCATTGAGTACAGAAGACGAGTTGGGGACCTGAGGAAGAAACATGGTAGCGGTCTGTCATTTGTCTACCACATGGCCAACGTGGATTGACAGACATGTTATATAGCCCAGCTAATCATGACTGATTCACATGTATGGCAGGGGAGGTCATTGTGCCTCTGTACTCATCCATCATCAGGCCTATAATTGCGCATAATGCACCTTTTGGGATGTACCTAACCAGACACCTACAGCAACTGGTACAGGACAACAGTACATCATCAAGGGGATGCAATGGCTCACACAGATGTCATATGCTGCCCAGGTAAAGTGAATCCAGCTGGACTCAGTGGCATACTGCCTGTTCAGAGGCAATCTGTGCATGCCATATAAAGCCATGTCCTACCTAGCAGTAATGAACGTGATGCACCTCAGGCAATCAGAGTCCCATACAGCCACATGCTCAGGAGAGCTGGACCTCAGCACTGACATACATGGACATGCTGGAGGGCATATTCCTAACCGAGAGGCTCCCTTCACTCTGTAATGAGCTCACACTACTGGTTAGGCAGAGTCCCTCATTGACTCTCTTCCATAGGAATCTGGATGAGTGGATGGAGATCATAGTTGTACCCCAGGTATCACTTCTATGTCGCTGTTAGACAGAGGCACAGTATACTAAAGTCGGACAAGGGCATAGCAGCATAACTTGTGATTGGGTGGCAAAAGACAAACACATTCTATTAGGCTTACCAATGCCCTAGGGCAAATAGCCTAGTATGAACCTATGAACTGTTCATTCTCAACTGTTTGAGCTCATTACAGAGTGAAGGGAGCCTCTCAGTTAGAATTTGCCCTCAAGCATGTCCATGTATGTTCTATTCAGTCGCCACCGCTTGCTCAGAGGTGACCTTCCCCCAACATACAAGGCCATGTCAAACCCAGATTTGATGAATATGCTTCACCTAAAAAAATCTAGATCCATCAGAGCCACAAGGGCGGGAGACTTAAACCTCGACACGGCTATTAATAGGACATGCTGGAGGGATAGATTCATCACCCAAAGACTCCTATGCTGTGGAACAAAATCACGGTATATGTGAGGCAGAGCACCTCGCTGGCCTTGTTCAAGAGAAATCTTGACCAATGGATGGGAGATCGCAGATATACCCCAGGGATTACCTCCGTGTCACTGCTCGACAGAGGCACAGCAAAATAATGGGTATGGTTCCCCATACTAAAGGGGTGGCGTAAGCCACAAAACGATGGGCTGGGCTTGTAAATGCCCTCGGGCAGATAGCCTAGTATGAACCTATGAACATGTGTGTACTGCTATAGTACATCTGCCATATGTTGCATGTGGGGGATGCACAGGTAATGGCCAGATACTTCTGCATAGGTGACACGTCTGACACATTCTGGGTGTTCATCCATACATACTGGATGTGTGCTGCCATCCAACCCTGTGATGTGGACACACATTACTCAGCCTGGATATACATATCTGAACAACACCACAAGCACAGTACACTACCTTGCTATGTATGCATGTTATTACACAGTTATTCAGTAGTTATGACAGTGATGCTATCCATGCAGCCCACTGGGCCAGTGGAAGCCACAACACACACCGCCAGCACCTTTGCATATGCTTACCACAGACATCCCACATACTGCATGTACTGTGCACACAGTTATCTAACCCAGAACAACTGCACACCACTTATTAATCCTGTCCAGTGGACTACAGATACAGGCATATTGTATAACAATAGTAGGAGGCTACTGCAGCACAGGGCAGATTGACATGACGGAAGGCATCTGTTGTCTGCAGTGTTAAGATGCTTCACATTCACCAAATGCACAGATATTGCCAACATTGTTGCAGACAGTTTAGGTGCAGGTACCCCCCCCCAATTTCCTACACACGTGTTATTAGTTATCCCAGATGACTGTAACCTCCCTATCCTCTCACATGTCCAGGTGAGAGCCACCCTCATCATTGCAGAACACATATCATCACTGTTATGAAATGGTATCCCTGGATGTGTGCTACATTCACCCCTGGAGGACATAGCACCACATGACAGACTGATATTAATCCCTGGCCATACTACAGGATATGTACCTGAACAGTGCCATACATACACAGTGGTCCCACACCAATGAGGAGGAACCTCTACTGACCCTGGGAACTACTGCATCATATGCACAACTGGCCTTGTGTTCTAAGCTATGGAAGTGTTAGTTATGGCCCACATGTACAACAATATTACATATGTTTATATTTCATGACTATCTACACACAACCTATCTCATGGACATACCTATAGATAGTGAACTATGATACATTTGAGGTGTCACAGTATACACAGGATTAACCTGCTACTTTGCATTACCTGTGTTTGTGGCAGCTGTTGGTGTGTCACTGGTGCTGCTTGAAGTTTGCTGCTGCTGCTGCTGCTGCTAGTTTTGCTGCTGGCTGTCTTTATTTCTGTTTTGTTCTCTCTGTCTCTCTCTCTCTTTCTCTGTCGGTTTTGTGCAATGAATGTATTGCATGAGTGTAGTGTGGGTACTCATTGCTTTTGTAGGTATCTGCATAGGTCCATGTGATGGCCTCTGCACAAATTGTAAGGCAGCATTTGCTAATTGCATGCAGCTGGGTGTGTACTGATTGCATGTCTCACTGTGATTTCAGGACACTGCTATAAAAGGGTATGTGAGATAGGAGGCTCCCTTTCAGATTGTAGGGCGTGGACCATGCTGGTATGCTGTTGACAGTGTTTTGTGAGTGTGAAGGTTAGTACATCTACCATGCTTCATGCTGTGTTGTAGATTCAGGTTGCTGCATTTATCTTGCCTGTTCCCTATAGTGAGTGTGTATGCATACTGACACCTACAACTATATGTCATATGTATTGCTATATAAATATATATATATATATCTGTGTACATATACATACTTTCATATATGTACATTAGTTGACATTATTGGGTACAAGCTAACAATTAGCAGGGCTGTTTCTGTTAACACTACACTAGTATGGGAACCCAGTAATTGGGACTATAAAAGTCTGCATGACATGCTTTGGGTAGTAGACATACTATATTGCCTTTATCTTCATTCCTACTATTACGTGTTCCACTTATTTAGCACTATATTCCTGTATGAGAGTCATGGCTTAGTGGTAGGTCATACAGACTAGTGTTACAATGGTCTTGTGGTAGGGCCTACTAGTATGCTCATATTCTGCTTTTGAGTTGAGTATAGGGCCTATCAATCAAAGTGCTGGAGGCACCTTTAAGCAGTTAAAGGGCTTAGTAGGTCTCACAGGAGCCAGGCTGTGTTGCAGATTCTGTTTGCTGAATATATCTTCACTGTTTCCTGTAGTGAGTGTGTATGGCTACTGAGACCTACAACTATATTTCATATGTATTAATATATATTTATATATATGTATGTGTAGATATACATACCTTCACATATGTACATTACCTTACATTATTATGTACAAGCTAACAGGTAGCAGGGCTGTTTCTGTTCACACTGAACTAGTATGGGAATCCAGTAATTTGGCCATTAAAACTCTACCTGACATGCTTTAGATAGTACATCTCCTATATTGCCTTTATACTGATTCCTACTATTACATGTTATATTTATTTTAGCACTGTGTTCTTGTAAAGCAGGCATGGCTTAGTGGTAGGTCAAACAGACTAATGTTACCAAGGTCCTGGGTTCGAGACTGACAGTGGGAATTTATTTTTCTTAGCAAACTTTCAAACTGAGTACAGGACCTGTCAATCAAAGTGCCATAAAGGCACTTTTAAGCACTTTAAACCAGGTCTGCGCTTTTTGCTGAGCTCACGACAAGACTGGCGGTGAGCTCCGCTAACACAAGACACACCGCTAATTTCTTTGAAAGAAAAGAAAAGGGGTGACAGGAAAGTGGTGAAAAAGGGGTCACAAAGAGGGTAAGACAGTAGGGAAACAAGCGTGGGATTTGCAGGAGGGATGTAGGTAAGGCCAATAGATGCCCATGTCTTTGGCAGCAACAGCTGTGCATTTCCATGTATTTTGGTGAGACATGGAAACCTTTCACCCCTGAGAGAGGTGTCAGGACAACATTAATAGTTGTTGTAGAGCCAATTGTAATTAACTGTTTCAATGTCAAGCAGACATGTGTGCGACTTGGACAGCTATGTATGGGGCGTAATTTTTTTGGGCGTACAGAGTGCCCTTTTTTTTTTTTTCAGGTGAGAGTGGTATGTCAGGTGAAGGAAGTCGGTATAGCTGGGGAGGTAGGTTGGGTAGGTTAACAGACAAGACAGACAAGATGCATACAGGGCGTGTATGACACACGGGGGTTACACAATTGACGGGGACGGAGGTTGGGATTTCCAAGATGCATGAGCCCACAGATGGCAACAGTGGAACTGATATCCCCACCCATAGGCAGTTGCCACTGTTCCTTCACAGCCCAGGACGGGCTGTGCTGGGGCTGTGTAGGCGGGCAACAGCCGGGGCCGTTAGCTGCGCCACACGAGCCTCGAGCTGGCGTAGGGGCCCAAGAACAGTGTCTTGGATCTCCCTTCGCACCACAGACTGGACACCGCAGAGGGTGAGTGGACGAACCCCTCCGCCACACTTGCAGAGGGGACGGGCCCCATCCCCTGCAGCGCTTCCACCCGAAGGTGGCACAGGGCCACCGGAGGGGGTCCGGCCTGGGCACTAGTGCCAGGTGCAGTCACCAGCTGAGGTGGGAGAGGTGGGTCCGCTGGGACCTGCCTTCCCAAGCGTTCTAGGTTTGTGAGTAGTTATGTTAGTTTGGGTTAGTGGCATTGTATTCCATTCAGATTAGTTGTAACAGCATGCATTGGTATTCCCATCAAACAAACACCCAGATATTAACACCATTGAACAAGGGGCATATCAATATCACATGCATTATTTGAACAGAAATACACAGTCAAACAACATGCAGGGTTGATTAATGGCAACAGGCCATCAGATTTGCAGGTATGAACAGGGCACATGCACGAACAGACATGCATATATTTTTGAAACGGACAAATGTCCATGATTAATGAAATGTTCACATACCATTATTTAGTGGGTGTTGTTATATGGAATTATAGGGTTGGGCGGAGATAGAAAGTGATGACACATTCATATGTCAGCCACTTCCTCTTTTTGAACCCTATATACCTTCTACCTATTCTCTCTTTCATTTTTTAATATAGGCAATTCTAGTAGCGTCCTAATCACCTCTTTTTTATTACTCTTACTTAATTTCCTGCTCACCTCAAATTCTGTTTTTAACCAGCTGTTTCATTTCATTTTTTTTTCATTTTTTGTAGTTGTTATTTACAATTTTAGGTTGTATAGTCTGTCTCTGTTTTTTCTCTTTTACTTTTTATTATTACTCTTGCTTACCTTTGTAACATTTTGTATTTTTGCTTGCTATTGTCTTTTTTATTGTAAAGGTGTGCTTTTTGCCTGTATCTTGGAGCTTTTCTCCCCGGGCCTCTACTGAAAATGGATATATGTCCAGCTAGACTAGCCCGGTCAACAAATGTAAAATAAAATAAATAAATAAAAATAAATATGTTACACATTGATTTACATTTATAATAGGTACACAAGTTGAGGCTGATATTTCAAAATAAATTTTATTTGACTGTCAAGCTACACCTGTTACAAATACATCACTATCGTACTTATTTTGAATTTGATCAGATACATCATCCTGCTACACTTTGATGACAGGACAGGGGACAACTATGGCTGTTTAGTCTGTCAGATAATCATTCATTCTATCTGCAAATTGTTTACTGTGATCACCATATACAGCATTTGGCTAGACATTCCAGATTCTGACACACTGAAATCAGTTTGGTATATTAAGTTGTACTTCCCACATGCATTTAGTTCTGTAGAAACACACTGGGGCTAATATATTCCGGGGTTATTACTACTTTATTTATTCATACGTGACCCTTTCTGTCAGTCTCACACTTCCTGCAAATTCACAGTTCAGGTTGCTACTTCTAGGCTTTGTTCACATGTTAGACTAGTGGTGATTCAAACACTTTCCAACAGCCTCACTTCTGTCATGATTCAGCATTTCAACAGGGGATATATCTCACATGTGACTACCTCAGATTCTGAAGCTGTACTCTTGAGACTACTGCAGGTTACACTATATTTAATTAATGGTGGGACATCTGTATTACAGCACTGTTTAATTCTATCAATTATATTTCCAGTTACACTTGCATACTGATGAACTTCTTGCAGCCATACCTGCAGACTTTCAAATCTTGCTTGCACATTATATTACTTTTAATCAATACACTGCAGTGTTCTGATACATGCTACAGTATAATATTTATTTACAAGTACTGGGTGGGGTTACTAACCTGCACGGTGGCGCATCCGCACCAGCCTACAGGCATGCATCTCGCGATTCATAGAGCGGACACCTGCAGCTGTAATACAAAAGAAGTAATATTGGACTACACATCTCCATGGTATCAGCTAGTTGAAATCCTTACATACATAAGTAAAATGTAACTTACTCAGTAGTGGGGCATTGGGCATATCCCGGGCCTCCTGGATCCATTCAGACAACTGGTCTTGCTTGCGTCGCTTCAAGTCCGCATGGTGGTGACGGACCTGCTCACCAGTGCGTGGAATGCCAGTAGCACTGGTCAGATCACGAGCCAACTGGTCCCATGCCTCTGCCCTATATGCTCCCCATGAGACCTGGCCCTGCATGAGTTGGGCCTCGTGATGATGGACAAGGAGCCAGACCATGTATCTGGACTCCTCAACGCCCCAACGCTGTGCTCGAAAGCAACGTCCCTCACCTACTCCACTCATTCTGACTGCAGCTCTGATCTACAATCGCTTCTGCTGTGTATTCGCGCCTATGGGGCTTATATATGCCGATTTTCCCGCACATTTCTCTGATTGGCC
The DNA here is from genome assembly GCF_019279795.1 of Protopterus annectens. NCBI lineage: Eukaryota > Metazoa > Chordata > Ceratodontiformes > Protopteridae > Protopterus > Protopterus annectens. The sequence goes on from NC_056725.1 coordinate 106,062,198, forward strand.
ATTTTGGAATTGTATCTACTTCACTGAAAATGCTTTATCATGCTCCATTCTGGATTTTATCCCATATATATGCTATTTCTGCATTTCTAGGTATTGCTGTCATGGCTTAGTGGTTTAGTACCTTGACTCTAGTGCATGGTATCCTGGGTTCGAATCTGGCAACTGATTGATTTTCCTGACAGAAATGAGTTGAGACCTGTCAATCAAACATGCCAAAAGCACTTTTAAGCACTTAAAACCAGGTCTGCACTCGTTTGCGCGGAGCTAACACATGTGCACTGGCAGTTAGCTTGTGGGAGCACCGCGCAAACGGTGTGCGCTGGGATAAACCTTAATTGGCTAGTGACACACATGTTCAGCTAAGCACAGCTAGTTGCAAACAGTTTCACTCTGTTAAACCGATGCCTAGCAACAGGCACGCAGTTTGCAGCTTTTTAAACACTACTCAGCTACGGGCACTCCGTCTCACAGCAGCTTAGCTATCAGTACATTTCTGACTATTTTTGTTATTGTGTTACTTCAGAATATATGCTCCGTTTCATTCCATTTTACAAAAGGGAATACATTTACATGTGTACAATACTGTCAGGGGGCTTTTTAGTGCTTATTTACAAAAAAAAAAAAAAAAGGTTGTTGTGGGGGCTCGAACCCTGCCTGCCTACTCTTAGGCCGGCAACTCTACCGCTAAGCTATTACTTCTTGGGTTACTTTGCATATTTAGTTCTTATATCCTTTTCCACTGATTGCTAACTGTGATTGCGCTAGTAGTACACCACAAGACACGCATTACAGTAGCAAACATTTAAGGGGTTTAAAAAAAAGGTTTTAATTTAATTTTATTACATCTCTTCACTTTATGCAGTGATGGTCTATCGGGGCATGTGTTGTGTAGTGTGTTTATGCACATTTCCATGGCCTCTCTCGTGGCTGTTTACTTTCAGCCATTCTAGTCTTCCGAGGGCATGTCCGCTTGCAGGGCTTAGCCTACTGACACGCCCCCTACTCTCTTACACGGACCGTGTAAGAGTTACTAGTGTGATTCAGCATGCCTCATGCACCTCATGCATATGCATGACATGCTGACATCACAAAGTTTCACTGCAGCCTCCGTGTAAGAGTTATAACTCTTACACGGAGGCTTCCTGAATCTGGCCCATAGTTCTCATAAGTATTATTTGTTTTCCACAGTGTTAGTCTGTGTAATTATTTAATGTATTTTTTGAGCTTGTTTAGTTTATAGGAGTTTCTTTTCAACATCAGAGGGCACTCTGGAAGACAGATGAACAGAGACAGAAAACATAGGGAAAAGCTGAGACATATAAAACAGAAAACTGAAGAGATGCAATAAGATTTCAGTTATGCATGTTATCAACTATATAGTAACATTTCCTGGATCAAAATGCATTACATAATTAGAGTTTAACTGGCAACAGCAGTGTAAAAAATTGAAAAGTGCATAAAAGATTTATTTATGCTAAAATGCATAATCTGCTGTTAATTCTTTAGTATACTACTGTGCAGGAAGTTTCGCCATAGTAAGATCTGAAGCACAGCATTCATCTGCAACAATTGCACCAGTTGTTAATAAGTAAATTAAAATTAGTGGTGTTACACTTCAGAGGGTGGGAGTCGTAAACTTTGGTAGCAATCTTCCAGGACTGGTGCAGAATCTAAATCCCATACCATTCATAATGTGATAAATGTGCAAAAAGATAATATCACACAAAAGTGCAAATCTTGAGGACTCTGGTATGTGTTTGGTATGCAAAGAGGGTTTCAATGCCAAGTCAATGATACACAAAAGTATGAATTGCAGGCTACACTTTGGACCAGAGGCAGATAATTAAAGGTGTCCAAATGCAGACATACAGTACAAAACCAATAGTCTGGCATCCAATGTGTAAGTAATGGTACCACAATGCACCTCAACATAATACAGCTGAGCCACTGCCTCAGCAGAACTTGTGCAGAAGGTAGGGGCACTAGGGTATTTTGTAAAAGTGAAGCAATGGCATCTTCCAGTATGCAGTTGGTACACACAAGTATGCTCCTCAGATGCATCTGGCTCCTCCAACCTCACTGTGATATGGTTCAGCCAATATCAGTGGTAGCAGACATTAAACTGAACTCTTTCTTTTGTATGTATGCTAATGTTATGCTCTTTGCAGTCATGGAGAATAAACTAAATATTTTATGAATGTGCATAAAAAGCACTCTGTAATGGGCATGAGCTGCCATAGCACAGGAGAGTCTCATGTCTACAGATTGCCTGATGGCTGGTGACCATGACATCTCCACCAGCACCCACATACTGTGGTGTATGTACTGCATAGGCTGCCCCAAATGTCCACCTGCAAGACAAATGAATGCTACCATCTCTGTGGCAATCCTGTATAGTATGCATGAGTGCACTCTCCACACTGGAGTATTATTCATGAATGCTTTGTGGAAAGGCATCATTAACATGATTCATACTCACAAATCATGTTAGAGGCATAACTATGTTCTAAAATAAGTACAGACAACTACTTAGATAACTATGCACTACGTTTATACATCGAATTGACAGACTGCTGGACATAATTTTCTTGTAACATAAGGGTGTTATTTCTTGCTACAATATTGACAGATGCTGAAAACTGAGTCTTAACATGGTTAATCCTGTAAACTACAGAAGATATGTTAAAGACAATGAACTGTTTAACGCTTGACATAATTAAAATCATTCTGAATAGTGAACAATTTTTATTAACTATAGCATTTCAAACAATTTTGCCCATATGCAGATAATATAGTTAGGTAAAATGACAAGTTATCTATAGGAAGTTTATTTTGTCATGCTGTAAGATGGAGTGATAATTATGAGGTTTAAGCACTTTTTTGTACTGTGAACTTACTATGCCTTCCAGATATTTAGCATCATTACAGCAATCAGGATATGCGTCAGACAATATGATAATGATGTGGCCACAGACAAATCTTCTGAGAGGAAAGCTTACATCTCTTATTGGAGATGGCCTGAATTCTGGGCACCGACACTTTCACCCAGTGACTACAAAGATCAGAACTCTGCTCCATAGTTTATCAAGCATTTGGTGCTATTTATTCATTTAGTTAAGTCAGAGTTTTAAAGGCTTCAATGCCTTTAGCAACCCATGACTGTAAACATATGCTTCCATAAATTCTTGAAAATTCATATTTATTACTTCAATAATGCAGTCTATCCATCTTAGCCTCAGACACTCCCTTTTAATTTTGGCTTTGATCTTTTGCAGCAACGTTATCTTCTGTACTTAGCCCTCTCTTTGCATTGTGACCAGAGTATCAGAGTTTTAGTTTTACTGACACACCTTCCAGTGCACAGCTTGAGATTATTTGCTCATTTATTATAGTCCACAGACTTCTCAAGCATTTTCCCCAACAGTACAGTTCAAAAGCATTAATTTACCAGCGCTCTCACAGCTATCTGTTATTACTTGGAAAAATAGCTTTGACTATATTGACCTTCAAAGACAGTGTGAAGTCTTTGCTTTTTAAAATCACATTTAGATTTGATATAGATTTCTTTCACAGATTCATGTGTCTTTTAATTACCTGGCTGCAGTCAGCATCTGTAGAGATTTTCAAGTACAAGAAAATAAAATATTCCACTGCTTCCACTTATTCTCCACATATATGCAAAGACTTGACAATATTTTTGTTAGTTTTGAGCAGCAAGCCAGATTTTGCAGTTTCTACTTTCATCTTTATCAACAGACACTTCAACCCCTTCTCACTTCAGCCATCAGAGTGGTATAATCTACATATATGATAGGTAACATTTTCTCTGCATATTTGTTTGAAGTATCTTATTGATGTAACCCAGCATTCTGTATGATATAGTCAGTATATATATTAAATAAGTAGGGTAACAGTACACAACCTTGTTACACTAGTTTAACAGACTTATAAAACAAAAAACACTGCTAAAAAACAAAACAAACAAAAAAAAACGGAGAAGGCAGAAATTACTAAACACTAGTTTAATGCAATGTACAATGAATGCTTTTGTTCATTCGAATGAAAGAATTTCTTCAGACAAACTCCTTGAGGGTAGATCAAGAAATAAATATCCATCTTTTAAGTCACATGATCGCTGGAAATCTATAACAACCACCCATTAATTAATATAGCAATAACCCACGCCTGGGTGTGGGTAATGCTGGATTTACCCATGGTTGGCGTGGTTTGGACCCGAGGGCAAAGCCCGAGGGACCAAACAAAGCCAACCGTGGGTAAATACAGCATTACCCACACCCAGAAGTGGGTTATTGCTATTATACCATGACATTATTTAAGAAAAGAAACTATTACTTTTCTTAAATAATGGCATAGTATAATGCCTGTTTACTGCCCTTCAGCAGATGTCTGGCATCCAGTTCTGATGTACTGCGCCTGCGCAGTACATCAGAGTTGTGAGCAACGGAGAAAGCAAGATCTCCGTTGCTTTTTTGTTTAGCTATGTTAAATGGGTTTAACATAGCGACAGTTTTAAAATAAGCAACAGAGATGTCTGTTGCTTATTTTAATGTCTCGCTATGTTAAACCCATTTAACATATGAACAGTAAAAAGCAACGGAGATCTTGCTTTCTCCATTGCTTTTTTACCTGTTCAAGATGTTAAATGGGTTTAGCATAGCGAGACAGCTTTAAAATAAGCAACATAGATCTCCTTTGCTTATTTTAAAGCTGTCTCACTATGTTAAACCCATTTAACATAGCGAGACAGAGTTATACTAATGGAAAAAAGTCCGGGCGACCGGACCTTTTTCCATTAGTATAACTTGATTTACAATGTGCACGCTGGCCAATCAGCGTGCATGTTTTGGGGGGGTCATGGTATAATTAAAAATACATCATTATAAAATCTGTCAGCTAAATTTTAAAAAACATAATTGCAAAATAAATAAATGAAGAATATCATATAACCAAAGCAATTTTGTTCATCTTTCCACAAATTTTAATTTCAACATACAATAACTGGAACAAAGGTCATTCAACCCCGGCTGGAAATAGGCATTCAGCCGCACTTGCCAAATTAATTCTAGCTGCTCCAATCTTAAAGATGAAGGACCTCCCTTTTCCTCTAAAATACTCTAAATGAATAAATAAATAAAACTCTAAAATACTTTCTTAATTGAATGTGACACTCTGAAAAGTATGTTTCCAAATGAGGATACCTGGAAAAATTGCTAGGGGATCTAATTGAGGAAGTCCAATACAAAAGAATATTGGGGTATTTTAAACCTATTCTGAGCAATTTGACATTAGATTCATCCAATGACGCTTGTGATATGATGAGACGATGTAGCAATCTTTTGGAAACTAACACTAAGTATTCTTTAACTTTTGTCACCCCATTTAGTTTGGATCTTCTGGGACTTAGGCAAATTTTGATCAAGAATTGGTGTCTAATAAAAAATGACAGCTTTATTGGCCAAAATATTGAAGAAAGACCTATGTTTACATTTTAAAGGGTATGTAACTTGAACAATATTTTAGAGTTTAACAATGAGTCAGCCTCTAGGAACCCAAGTATGTTTAAATGTGTGGATTGTGCCTACTGTAAATACTTGGAAGTGGGGAACTTTTTTAATATCAGAGGAAATAAGTACAAATGTAAAGCTAAGTTTAATTGTAATTCTAAACTTGTTGTTTACCTTGCTAAATGTCAGTCTTGTCCAAACTTTTATGTAGGGAAGAGTGAACAAAATTTGAAAGAGCAAGTCTATAAACACATATACAGTATTAAGAAAGGGAAAATTGAAATGCTTTAGCAAAACATGTTTCTTTAAACCCGAGTCATTCCTTTACTTTTAGGGTGATTGACAATATTAGGCTTGAGGAAAGGGGAGGTCCTTCATTTTTAAGGTTGGAGCAGCGAGAATTATTTTGGCAAGTGCGTCTGAATGCCTATAACCAGCTAGGATTGAACGACCTGTGTTCCATTTATTGTATGTTGAAATTACAAAGTTTGGAAAGATGAATAACATTTTTGGTTACATGATATTTTTCATTTATGTATTTATTTTGCAATTATGTTTTTTAAAATTTAGTTGCAAGAGTTCATAATGATGTATTTTTAATTAATTAATGGGTGGTTGTTATAGGGTTCCAGTGATCATGTGACTTAAAAGAGAGATTTTTATTTCTTGATCTGTAAATGTTTTTCATGAGTGGGAGTTAAATGAGCACATCTGTTGAATTAATTCTCCAGTGATGCAATGGACCCAGCAACACAAAGATAAGTTGATTGCTCTGAGATTGGAATGGACTACCTATCGACACAATCTGGAGGACATTGTATTTAATGTAAGCACAATTGCAGAAATCTGACTGTTACTCTGTGATAGTGCAATGTAGATAGGATTAGCATCTCATTCTGTGTCAGTGAAGATATTGTGATGTTGAAGGTTTTGTGCAAATCCATATTTGTTGATATGACATGGTAAGGGCAATACTATGATCAATAATGCATGCATACTGCTGACTTATGTTAGCTGTGTTGTCATTAATGTATACTATAGAACTGAGTGTGACATATACCTTCCTGTCTTGTGTACATGAGGCACACACTTGTGAAACACAGGATGGGCAATGAATAATTCATGGATCATCAGGTTATGATAACGGAATGTAAACCTTAATTTATGGTACTGATATTAGCTATGGTATGTGCTAATGCATGAGTAATGTGGCCTGTTAATACCAAGCAATACTTAATGTTCTAATGCAGAAGGGATAAAGCACGGTGATTTATGTACATCAAAGCTATATGTGGTTGCATATCTTTTGTGTCAGTGCTGCAGTCCAGACCCAACTGTCCAGAATGAAATGATCAATTAACCACACAGTTCATTGTATTTCATGAGCACATTAAACAATTTCCATGTAATGATGTAATATAATCCAGTAGCAATAGTTATTTTTGTTCCAAATATCCTGCTAAAGATCAGTGCTGAGAAATGTATCTGTGCCGATGTTAGCAAAGTGTAAGCACATGTAAGTGTTTATAATGTGATGTGTTGAATTGGGACTGTGAAGTACCAGTGTTTCAGTGGTGCTCCCTGGCAACCTTTGTACAAATAAGAATCACAGAGGAAATGTTGTGATTCTGATTACATTTACAAAAGATCATCTTTATCTTCACATGTTGTATACATATGCTCCACATGTTTTATTATACCTCGGTGTTAGCTCCAAAGCTCAATTCACAGGTTCATAGGTGTTTACTAGGCTAACAGCCACAAGGGTCTTTTTAAGCCTAGCCATGCATCTCAAATCTCTGACAAGGTCTGATACCCTTGTTAAGTGTAAGCATGGGTCTGGAAGATAAACCATTTACAGGTTACCTGTGTCCATTAGACACATTGGTGCTAAACCAGGGTTGAATTTCTGGTTTACCCTCCAATTGTCCAAGTTGCACTTGAATTGGGTTAAATGAAGTGTTGTACTTGCCTTCCCCATTTGCACAATGGTATAGTGCGAGCATAGAGAGCTCTTTGCTGAAGAAAATAGTGAAAAACTTAATTTGGTGTGCTTTCTTCACTACAAACAGGCTTAGCAGTAATGTGCAGCCATCAGCACCCTGGGCATAGCAAAGAAAATCCACCTCTCAAATGAGCTTCCTCTATGGCATAAAGTGTAAACTCTCATAGCTAAATGACAAGGCAGAGTTGAAGCATGGTTCGACTCCAGTATGCAGATAATTTTACAAAGAATGTCAGAATGTAATTATTATTATACTAACTTTTTATCATGACTTTAAAAGTAACTAGCAATGACTATTGTGTATATGCTGCCTGGTCAAATTGTGTGTGTAATAGCTATTGAGACAAAATTTTATACCTACAGCATATGACATATGTTTGAGAAAAATCAGAAGTTAACCGAGTGTACAAAGAAATGTAAGGCTAACACTCATTGCATTTTGCATTAACATCTGAAATGCCATTAAGCATGATATACAACTGTTGCTCATTGCCCTGATGTTGCATTCTGTTACATCCAATAGTCAAAGAACTGTTAGAGCAACTGTTGCAAACTATTGCCCTCATTCTGCATTTACTCCATATTCTGATAGTTCTGCATGTTTAAGCACCTTTGTGTGAGGATAACTGGACTACTGCTGGTGATGGCAACAACTGATCAGGTTTGTCATAGCACATGAACAGCCATTCACCATTACTTGGCACTGGTGCACAGCACCAAGCTCCATGCAAAGGTTGAGGACAAAAAGTAAAGGCTTTCTTATAGGCCATTTCTGGCTATATGTGCTGTACAAAATTCTAAATTTTGACCAGATTAAACATGTGAAAAAGGGGTTGATAGGAAAGTGGTGAAATGGGGGGAAAACAGAGGGGAGAACACAGGAGAAAGAATAGAGGAATTTGCATGAAAGTATGTGAAGAGAGCCATAGCTATCCACTTCTTCACAACATAAAAGTTGAAGTGTTGCTACAATTTCCTGCATTTGGACTGTCATAATACCAAAGATAGGTGACAATAACAGCATAATGTTGTACAGCCAATTGTACCAAATCAAGTGTGTCAAGAAGACACATAGGTAAAGTGGAGAGCTATGTATGGGTTGTTATTTTTTGTGGGACAGATGCACATTTTATTTCCTTTTTTTTCTTTCAAAGAAAGTAGAACTTGAGGGAAGGCACTTAGGAATGAAAGGATCAGGTAGGAAGGTTAGCTGAGGAAACAAGTGCAGACATACAAGATAAGCAAGACAGATAAGGATAGTGATGGATACAAAAGGTTGGAGTCACCATGATTGTGGATAGGTAGGAGACATAAGATGCACATCACATCAAGCCTAAGAACAGTGAGAATCTAATCCTTATCATCAGAACTGTCATCACTGTCTCCTGTCTCAATTTCTTGTGTCAGTGCTCAATGTGGCATCATCTCATATTGGCATTGACATGGCCAATTTGAGCACTGAGGCCTCTTTCCATTATATCTTCCAACAGGCTTGTCAGCTCTTGGTGGGTGACAAAGTTACTGCCTCCACTAACACTACTCCTGGAGGGTAACACTGCACCAGCATCTAGGGTAGAGCTACCTCATGCAGATGGGGCAGGTAGGGCAGGGGTTGTAGAGGCAGTGCTGACAGCATGGGACCCAGAAGTGCTGAATGATGGTGCTGTAACTTGAGGAGGGATGGCAGGCTGATTTACAGTGGTCAGTCTACCTCTCTGTGCTGTGTGTCATTTTTTGTAAGTAGAAATGCATGACAACAGAACATTTTTAAGCCAAATAAAATATCCCCCCCAAAAAAACAGAGAAAGAGACAGAGAAGGGGGTGTGGAGAAACAAAGAGAGAGAGAATTAGATCCATGACATAACACACAACTGTATAATTTCAGAAAAGATACAGTTATGATTATCCACTCTATACACCATTGCCACATCCAGGTATGATGGAAAGGTCTTACTCTATTGTACCATTAATCATTTCCACTGCTATGATTTCAGAGACACAACTACTTATTACAGTATTGATGTATTATATATAATTATAATACTTATTAGGGTTACAGTAAGGCCTGATGCATATGTACCCCATGCTCTCTTAGGTGATATATCCTCTCTTGGTGTGCCTCACTGTTGAATGCAATGTTTTCTGCAGTTGTACAATGGAGAACAAGTTAAATGACATGAAACTATATTGAATAACAGTTTTGGCTGTGTCCTGAATTCTATAGCATTTAACACTCATGTGTTAGTACAATTACACAACTGACTGATGTCAGCAGTCCTAAACTCATCTCCCCATTGGTTAAGGAGTTCCTTCTTATACTGTTTAAGGTCACTATACCAGTGATGACAATTTTCTCCAGTGCATAGGATGCCAGCTGCACAGCAGACAGCCTTGTCTAATCTTCTCCAAGCCTCATTCTAATACAGAGACCCATTATAGCCCCCCCCCCTGCAACAGCTTATAGCTCTATACCTTCACAAGAAGTGCCACAAATATCTTGGACTCCTCAACACCCCATCTTTATGCTCTAAATTCAGTGCCATCATCTCCAGCACCATCCATGCCTGCTGAAGTCAAGCAGCAGCTCTAAGTCTGAATTGGCCCCAAATCCCAATCTCACATTTAATGACTAGTGCACAAACATGCACAACCATGCCAACTGCATCTGTGTGAAGGTAAGTATACAGAGGCATTTGTAAACAAAGTGGATGGTATTTTATCAAACAGCAAAGAAGATGTGAAACATGACAACGAGGATTGCCATGTGTGATGCTCAGCATATTCTCTCTTTTTTCAGATGGTCAACACTGACAGCCTCAATGGCTTGTCTTGTTATTTTCATGTTTTGGGTGTTAATTAGGATGACTTGGCACATGACTTTCTGGAACTACACACTAAAAAGTTAGCTGACCAATTTGGGAATCAAACCTAGGGAACAAAACAGTGCATAATTTCCAACAAGGTGATTTTTAGTGCTCCATTCATTACAGATAAACTGAATTCAGTATGAATGGAGATTTTGTCCACACAGGCCTGTATCTGTGTGAGTTTAGGAAGTCTTGTGAAATCCATTCCCATGAAAGAGGCATTATTACTGCATGTAAACGTTTGCCAGCTGGCTATACTTTCATGAGCTGATTAATACAGGTAGGGGTATGATATATACATACCTCACTACATATACTGTCTTAAGCAAAGAGTTGGCCTACGTGAAGATAGGAGATGATTTTATTATAGGGATTCTGCCAATCATAGATAATGCAAGTAGATATTTATTCTATTATCAAAAATGTCCTGCTAAAACAATTAGAGACATTCAAGTATGTTTCATAACTAAATCAGTAATGACATATGCTACTTACAAACATTAATTTATCAAAGTATTAATGAGACGTGCAATAAATGTAATTGTGATAGCCAACTGTATTTAGTGGTACCTTCCTAATAAAAGTGGTGTTAGAAATTACATTCTGACAACCTTTGTAAAAATAAGTGTTAACTGGATTTGAACCCTGGATCACATGTGTTCTTTCCTTAAAAACTGTGCACTTGGACCTTGTATCTCAGAGACAGTTACATAGCTGGTGGATGTTCTACACTCAGTACTGTCCATACTGCTGACATCTGCGTATTGCCGCTAAGCCTGTTTACTTTACAGAAGTCTGCCCAAATAAAATCCTTTTTTTTTTTTTTCCTTAAACAGGTAAGCTTGACTGTGAGCAAGTGTGCATGGCAAGAAATAGAAAAAATATTAAGTTATGATGAAAATTATTCCTATATTTGGAGTAATAATTTCCATAATCCCTTCACCATGTATGGATTTAAACTGCAGATAAACTCTGTTAAGAGGAGCCAAAGTTACTGCATTTACACCTTCTGCCACAAAAACAGGTATTGTTATTGTATGATAGCCTGTGATCATTACATTTATCCTTGATACTGCAGGAGTACTGCCTCAAGACCCTTCTCCTATAAGTTTACTGAGAATTTTTTCATTGTGTAATGTAAGGACATTTATCATGAAGAGCCTTGCTAAGTATTAACTTTATTCAGTTAAATTAATTCCTGTAATATGATTGAAAATCTCTGTGAAATAGTCCATGCATTCTAGGGGCCGCTTACTAAGTTGCCCACTGTCCCCTTTTTCTTAACCAGTAGATGCATATGCCAGTTATTTAGCCTCAGGAAATTACAGAAAACCTGTTTTACTTTACATCTATATGTTAATTGCTTTGTACTAGTTATAAACTGATTGTTCTCAGTTATAATTTGACGTGAGGGTGGGAAGCTTCCTACACTCCCCTACCCTACCTCCAATTCCCACAGACTCCCTCTTACACTTCTATTATACTTCCTACATACACATTTCACCTGTGACTCTTATTACATAGCCCTCCCCAAGTGACCTTACTACTTCTATACATACACTTCTGCTTCTTGCCTCCTGTTTCCCTATTTCCATTTAATTGTTATCCCCATTCCCCATTGATTCTGCTACTGCCCTGCAATTCATGTTTCCTTCTTCATTGCTACTTCTTCACTACTTGACACCTATAAAATACAGATTCATGTACTTAATTATGTTACTCTTCAGCTTATCCTCTATTCTTCTCCCTCTACTGAGCCATCATTCATCCTTGCACCACTCAATAATATCTCTCAAATTTCTCCAATTCTGTCCCAACCACCTATCCATACTTTCCCTTTACACTCTCCACAGACTGCACCAAACCTATTTAATATTTCCCCTCAGCTTTACTCAAACTATAAACAGATTAACTGAACTTCAACTCAAACCAAAACAGAATTAAGTGCAAGAATCCTCTCCAAAAACAAGCATGCATAATTCCCCAATATTCTAAAATTCTTCTAGGAGGAGATATACACCCTAATCCTGGTCCCACCTATCATAATGAACACAAAGATAATTTTCTGCCACATACTTTAATAGGCAGTCCCCAACCCTGGTGATCTAATTTTTTGCCGAAATACATGTTAGAAGCATAAGAAATAAAGCTGATGATCTACATGCTTTGAATACCCAACATAAGTTTGATGTTCTACCTGTAACTGAAACTTGGCTTAAACACAGAATAAACAACTTCAAAGTTATACCTTCTGGCTATAATATCATTTGTAGTGACTGGATAAAGAGAAAAGGTGGTGATATTGTTTTAATATTTCTCAGCATCTACCACATTTCCCCTTATAGCAAACACGTACCAGAATTCAGTTCAGAACAGCTTTTTATTGCTGTCTTAAAAAATATATAAACAAATATGTATTATTGTCCTTTACACATTCCCCTGGTGAACTAAAAGATATCCTACATTAGATATCCATAACATTTCCACAAGACAAATACTAATAGGTGATGTGAATGTCAGTTGGTTGGACATAAACTCTAACTCCCCTACAACTATCATGAACTTATATGGTTTCATACAATGTCCAAAAAACAACAGAAAGAGACCACCACGACGGAATAAAACGTAAACTGAATTTATTATAAGAACAAGTGCTTTCACATGTATTAAAACACGCTTCCTCAGGTTTTAACAGCTGCAAAATATCAAGGAGTTTAAATACATATCTAATCTCTAGTTCATAGGTTAATGAATTAACAGGTTAATAGATTAGTTGTTCCCAATTACAATTAAATAAACAAATCAACCTATATGTCCTGTTCTGTGAAGCAAAGCAACTCCTTTAGTTTTATGACAGTGTTTCAATATAAACATTTCAAAGTAAAAATGAAAAGATAAAATAAAATGAAAAATGAAACTAAAAAACTAAAATGGCATTTCAAAATCATAAAATCCTGTCATGTTTAAAACTCAACCAAATAAATTATAACTATGTAACTATAAGTATATATTTTTTCTATCCAATATACCTAATGAATCAATCCAAATAAATAATAACATAAAATACATTCAAAATATTAGATACCAATTACAAATTACAAAATATAAGATAAATAAGCTTAAAATGCAGCTTAATAGATGCCATTATAATCATCTATGTGCAATTAAAGCAGGTTTAATGTTGACACATTGGTTAAGTCCTGGTTCAATATGGGCTCTCATTCTTAGAATCCAGCATAATTCAACTGATTCAAGATAGTTCATCTTGTCCCCCCCTGCTTGTTAACATTTACAATCTGTAATACTCTAAATTTAAATGTATGATCTAGATGTACAGCAATATGTTTAGCCAGAGCATTAGATAAATTCATTTTTCTAACATCATTGACATGATTATATACCCTGTCTTTCAACTTTCTCGAAGTCATGCCTATGTAGAATGCTGTGCATTCTGTACATGTGGCTAAATATATTAAATTCAAACTGTCACAAGTAGCATGAAATCTGGGAGTAAAAATGTAATCTAGTCAGGGGTGAACAAATTGTTGTTCATCAGTGATATATTTACACATATTACACTTATTACATGGAAAATTACAATTCCTCAATATACACCTATTTATATTATTATATTTAACACTTGTCCTCTCAATACAAAGTAATCTTTACAGATTCTTGCTGTTTCTATATCTAAATCTTGGTTTTTCACCTACAAGCTTAAGAATCTGTGGGTCTGTGAGTAGTGCATTCCAATTCTTGCTGATAATTTCTGTAACTTGTCTGTTATCATTGGTATATCTGGTAGTAAAGGCTATCTTAGTTTGATTATATCTGGTTTCGATAGTACACTTCAACCTTCGATATCCTTTACATATATTCTGATGTTTATTTATACTGGCATTCACTGGATTTAATACTAATTGTTTCATATCTCTTATCAGAGAATCAGTGTAACCTCTATCCTGAAATAACTCATCCATGTGTTCTAATTGCAGGGACCTATCAGTGTCATTTCTACAAATATTTATAATTCTCATAAACTGGCTCTTAACAATATTCTAAAATACAAAACGTGGGTGCATGCTATTAAAATGTAACAGTGCATTCTTCCAGCATGGCTTCCTGTATAAAGTGGTTGAAATTAAACCTTCCATATCCCTAGAGATAGTGATGTAAAAAAAAATCTATCTTTAAGAAAGAAGCTTCCATGGTGAATTTTAGGAAGTCTGTAGTTGTTTCCAAATATACGACTAGATCTTTTAACAAATCCAGGTCTCCATCCCAAATAATAAGTATGTCATCCACAAAACGTCTATACAGTATTATGTGTGGGAAGAATGCACTGTCAAACAAATAAGCCTTTTCCCACTGATGCATAACCAAATTCGCATAAGAGTTTGCGCATGGGGTGCCCATAGTGACACCCCATGTCTGTGCATATAAACTTTCTTGAAACATGAAGACATTATTGTTAAGAACTATATCCAAGAGAGTACAAATACGTATCTGTAAATCATTTTCAAACCCCCCCATTTCATGTAATACTTCTCTAATGGCCGCAATTCCATATTCATTAGGAATTGCTGTAAATACATTTTTAACATCTAAAGTAGCCAATATATATGAAGATGGGAGTATGTCTTCCATCATTAAGTTGTTTAAATCATCTAACAACTGATGGGTATCTTTCAGGATAGTAGGAATACTTCTGGCAAGAAGTCCCAATATCATTTCTAAATAGTGGGAGATATTCTCTGTGACCCATTTTTCTCCAGCTAATATTGGACGTAGGGGAGGTGGCATGATGCCTTTATGTATCTTCGGCAGACCTTTAATATAAGGAATTAAAGGAAAGTCCACTATAAAATAATCATAAAGTTCCTGAGTGATCTGTATGCACATCAATAAATCATATAAATCATCATGAACCTTTCTCACTATTTTAACAAGAGTATTTCGCTCTATCAGAGTATATGTGTTCGTATCATTCAGCATATTAAGCATCAATTCATTATACATATCAGTATCCAATAATACCACACCTCCCCCTTTGTCTGCAGGTTTTATGGTCAAGTTAGTATTATTTGATAGACAAAATAAATAATGTCATTCATTAATATTTAAATTAAAGTACTGACATTTATGTACAGAACTTGAAAAATATTCATAGAAATCTTTTTCACACATTCAGATAAAACATTCAACATTAGAAGGCAAACTAGGTATGTATGTACTCTTATGTTTGTGATGACAATTAAAATTCAAATCAACTTCATTACTATCATTAAACAGTAATTTTTAGAGAGATGGATCTTCCAAAAAGGCGTATATCAGTCAATAATTTAGTAAGGCTGCTGCCTTGTGAAAGAATGAAGGAAAGGCCCTTGTTCAATAGAGTTAAATCAGTGGAATTCAGTTCATAACTCAAAAGGTTAAGTACGAGTTCATTTAGTTTCTGTTCCGTCGTTTTACCTCTAGGTTCTCACCCGAGAACTTTCTTTTCCGTCGTCCTCGACTGTTGGATCTTGTTTGTGACTTCCCTCGATAATGCTTGGGAAGGGGTAAAAAATTGTTATTAATAATACCAAACGCTGTTTTAGGTCTTGCCCCAGTCATATTTGAAGAAGTCTGACTCACCAAAACCTGTTGATTTGGTGGTGGAGTATCCATTGCTGGAGAGGCATCTATCATACTGCCTCCACCTAGTGACATCATATCTGCGCCAGTTTCACTCACATTGTCATCTGGAGTTGTTCTCATAATTTTTAAAGAGACAGTATCAGTTGTCATATGTTCACTATTAAGAGTATTACGCTGATCTTGTACATGAACATTATCAGTGTTTAACCGATTAACTTTCGGCCATATAAAAACCTGGCCAGATGTAAAGTCTCGATAATCTCTTTGTAACTTTCTGTATTTCACCTGCTGTAACTTATCACTATAGGCTGCAATCTGCATATACATAGTATCAATCTTCTTTTCAAAGACTTCACCCTTAAAGCAGTTATGTAGATCTTTATGCAAAGCCTCTACCTTAACAGTTAGTTCAGTTTCAATGGGCAAAAAGTAATCAATCAAAAGCTTCATATATTGATTACTTAAATCTAGATTCAATTGTTGCCATCTTTTTAATAGTTCAGGGTGACTGTCTCCATAAGTCGGCATGCAAAGCACTCGCATGCCTCGTGGTACTATGTGAAAGTGAAGACTAGCTTCCATGTGTCTTCTTTGCCAAATTAACCTTTGCAGCCTATATAAATCATTCTCGAGTTCTCTAAGGTTATTATTGAACTCGTTAAGATTTTCTACAGTATCTGTCGCAGTAGATGAAGCAGGATAGTGTAATTCCAAATTTAACAATGGATTAGTACATGGTTGTAATATCATTCCATTTGCAATTAAGGCTCCTCACTTCTGGGTTGTAGTCTAGCTCCACGGCAGGTGTCCCCATCATGTGTAAGCAGCAGTAATCAAGAAGAAACAAGAAAAATAGCAAAATAATGAAAACTGATACCATCCAAAGGTCTCTTTACAGAAAATACGAATTAATGTCCAAAAAACAACAGAAAGAAACCACCACGATGAAATAAAACGTAAACTGAATTTATTATAAGAACAAGGGCTTTCACGTGTATTAAAACACGCTTCCTCAGGTTTTAACAGCTACAAAATCTCAAGGAGTTTAAATACATATCTAATCTCTAGTTCATAGGTTAATGAATTAACAGGTTAATAGATTAGTTGTTCCCAATTACAATTAAATAAACAAATCAACCTATATGTCCTGTTCTGTGAAGCAAAGCAACTCCTTTAGTTTTATGACAGTGTTTCAATATAAACATTTCAAAGTAAAAATGAAAAGATAAAATAATATAATGGTTTCATACAACTAAGTAATAGCCTCTTGCATTACAGCAAGACATCAAAATCCCTATTAGATTGGGCTCTAGTATCAGACCCTAACAAATACTCCACTACATGTATAATATCAGACTCTTTCAGTGATCATCTCCCAACCTATATGACCAGACATCTCAGACATCCAGTTAAACATCAACTTGTTAAAACAACAATCTTTCCAAGTTTAACCCCAAAAATGTTCATTACTACACTATCATCTATTACCTGGTGCTTCCTAAAAATCCTTCCTTATTTGATGCTGTAAATGAATTCAGTACAAGTTTTCTAAATATCCTAAATAGCCTTACACCTCCTAGAAGCAAGAGATGAAAAACTAATAATGTAATTTGGCTATCCAAAACGAGTTGAATGCTAATGCAAAATAGAGAAAAAGCATAGAAACTATGGCAAAAATACCAAACGCTTCACCATCTTGAAAACTTTAGAATGCTTTGCAATTGTAGTAAAAATTAAATAAATGATGACAAAAACTATACTATAATAACTTTCAGTATAATAGTAGTAAGCACAACCCTAAAACATTTTGGACATCCATTTAATAAATCTTATCTCTGAGACAAAAATTCATCCTAAACCCCCTCTCTTGATAACTCACCACTCAAAAATGCAATACAGTTCAACTCTTATTTTATAGATGGTATAGCATCTCTAACCAAGGACTCTCCAACATCTAATTCCAACCCTGCCCAACAGCCACATATCACCACATCCACTTTCACCTTCAAACCTGTGTTCACATCCTATATAAAACTACTCTTAAACAAATTTAAACTGTGCTCTTCTTCAGCTGGTGACCTTCCAAGCAAGTGCCTAAAAATGGTAGTCAATAACATTGCCTATCCTAGCTCAATCCTTATAAATAGGTCAATCTGGGAATCCCACATTCCCTCTCTCTGGAAAAAGTCATACATTATCCCTCTGCACAAAGGAGGAAATTCAACAGACATTTATAACTTTAGACTATAGCAATCTTATCTCGCCTCACCAAAATACCTGAAAAATGTATTCAAAAATAATTGCTAGACTGTCTCCTGCAGGAAAACTTCCTATTCCCTACACAGCATGGCTTCCATCCTTCCTATAATACTAGCACGGCCCTTCTAACCTGTATAGATCCTGTCAATAAAGATAGAGATAATGGCAAACTAGTCTCTTCCTTATTTTTACACTGGTCTACAGCCTTCAACACAGTTTGTCACAGCAAACTTCTTCTTCAAATGTCCACTAGGTCTCTCTCAGCCCACCCTTCTGTGGTTCAAAAGGAACCTGTCCATTAAGTATCAATCAGTAAAATTGCTATCTGCACTCTCTCCTTACCTCTCATCACTGCTGGCATACCACAGGGCTATATCCTTGGTCCCCTCCTCTTTAACATTTTCACCAACACCCTCTCTACATCCACCCAACAGGCCAACCTAATACAATATGCTGATGATTCTACTCTCATTTGCACATCTGACAACATGATACACCTCCAAAAATTTGCTCAGGAAGCTTTAACAGTAACTGAAACATGGCTTTATAACTCACAGCTCATGCTCAGCCCAATAAACCCAATCCCTCTCTCATGTAAAATAAAATTAAAAGTCCTTTCTCTTGATAATACAACCATTGAAGTCACTTCTCATAGCAAATTATTAGGGGTGATAGTGGATGATAATCTTACATTCAACATGTGTATATAAAATGCAAAAGAAAAACTCATCAAAAACTAGAGATGCTTTACAGAGCCAAAAATCTCACCAATGCAACTAAAAATACACTTGCCACTACTTATCTCCTCTCCGTTCTTTTTATGGTGCTCCCATCCTTACTAACCTCTCAGCTTCACAAAGATTGAAACTTGAACAATGTTATAACAAAGTTGCTAAATTTGCAAGAAATACCCCTTTCAGTACCCACCACTGTATAACACTAAATAGCCTAAATTGGTTAGAACTGCCTCATTAACTAACATCTACACTGCTTTTTACCACCTATAAAATTATCCAGTATCCACCTGCCTGTCCAGCACCAAAAACATGGGAGCTGGAACCATAGAGCCAGGAGGAGGGGGAGCCCCCCACTTTTACAGCTGTAAGACCTGTCGGGAAAAATTAATGACGTGGAGTTTTCACTCTAATGTGGATTAGTGTGTGGAAGTTAAACCAACTGAACTAGCTGTTCTTGTTCTCTTATTGCTCTGTGTTACAGGAGTTATGCTGCTGCTGCTCCATTGGTGTTGACAGAGCCAGAGTCATGCCGGTAAGGAGAGTTTTATTCTTTTATTTGCAGGAGTTATGCTGTGTGTGTGTGTGTGTGTGTGTGTGTGTGTGTGTGTGTGTGTGTGTGTGTGTGTGTGTGTGTGTGTGTGTGTGTCTGTATAATCCCCAGTTAGGTATGCCTGGTGGTTAGTGTTATTCAGGCTCATACAAGAGCCTGAATTCCCTACCCATACCATCACTTGTGATTCAGGGAGTTGAGTCCACAGCTCTTCACTGTCTAGATTTTCACAGAATGTTTGGCTCATACCTTTGGTCTGTTCCTCTTAAAAAATTATGTTTTTCTGGCAAATCAGTGAAAACTGAATTCACTAAATAATGACAGCTCTTTAAGTTTCAGTCTTCCTATCTTTAAGGAAACATATGGTAACACAAAACACTTTATTTTGGCAACTTTCTAAGATTTTACAAGCAATATTTAAAACATTTCCCTGGTTTGGGGCATTTGCCCCCCCCCCCAATAATTTTTGGCTTTTTTCAGATTTCCTGTGCTGTGAAGTTCAGAGATTTAGTTGATTGTCAGGTGGATTTTACAGGGATATGAGAGCTTCAAGGGAAGAGAAGTTTAGTGCTGCTTATACTGAGCTGCTTAGATTGTTAGTAGTACAACAGGTATTATACCTTGCTCTTGATGTAGAAGGCTGTGGGTTCTACTCCCATAGTATACAGATGGATTGTTGATACTGTACTGTGTTGTACTTTAAGGGGAGTGGATGCTGCAGTCCTCTGAATGACCTAGTAACTATGAACCTGTTAGTTTGCCATCCATTCCCCATTGCAAAATGAGTAGCATATCATTTTTTAATGTAGCATAGGCAATTTATTCTTCAAGGGCAGCAGGCACTTTATTTGTAGATGAAACAATGAAATATAAAGTTGTTTGCTAGCAGCAACCCCTTCATTAGTTACAGATCCCTTTAATGTGGAATTATTTAGATGACTTACTTCTGCAGAGATTTTGTATGTTTACTGATATTGGTGGATTGCAATGACAGAAGTTTGAGTGGCCTTTTATGGTTTAAATTTTCTGAAATGGATAGTTTTGTCACTATTGGTTGATACATTTTGTTTCATTGCTTACTAGAAGACTGTTCCAACTACAAATTTAAACACACATTCTAACAAGTGGTGCTGTATTATACAAGGAATATAATTTAATACAATCAGGTTAATACAATCAGGAAGGTGAATCAAAGAATGTATAGATGTATGCTTGCTCACAGGATGCAGGAGATCAAAATAGGTGAAGAGACCAGTCACCAATGGAGTCCCCCAGGGTTTGGTGCTGAGACGCTTTCTGTTTGGCATATACATCTCAAAAGTAAAAGGAACTACCAAAGGGCTTTGGCCGACTAAGTTTGAGATGACTGCAAGTTAGGAGCAGTTATTGAATCCCCAAATGACTTAAGCATCATGTAGGAAGGTTTGTCCCAAACAATAACTGGTGCCAGAATCATGAATTGAAATTAAACTCCAAGAAATACATTATCATATCCTTTGGGAAG
Source organism: Protopterus annectens (assembly GCF_019279795.1). Lineage (NCBI taxonomy): Eukaryota > Metazoa > Chordata > Ceratodontiformes > Protopteridae > Protopterus > Protopterus annectens. The sequence continues at coordinate 106,083,286 of NC_056725.1, forward strand.
TCATCTACTCCCAGGAACTGCCAAATTGATAATTCCCTTTGAGAGCTGACCCAGTTGTTTGGCATTTGGGGACTTGTGTGTGCAGTGACCTAACTTTTGACCAAAATGTGCCCAGAGTCATAAGAAAGACTTTCTATATTGCACAGCTTATAAACAAATTGATTGTGACTAGATCGAGAAATGTTATTGTCCCCCTTTACAAAGCCATCATTAGGTCAGTCATTTTGCATAATGCCCACGTTGGCATGTATCTGTCCAGCCCTATGCAACAATTGGAATACCCACAGATATATATTACTAAAAGGATACAAGTCCTAAACAATAGGTCTTGCATGGACCACCTCAAAGATTTATCACTATACTCGGTATCCTACAGAGTGTTTAGAGGTGACGTGTGTGGCATACAAGGCATCCTCTGACCTAATACAGATGGACCTACTGAACATCAGCAAGTCAAATGGCATCAGAAATACTCAGTCCAGGTATCTAAATTGAATGTTGTGGAGAGATGGATATATATCCAGAACAGACTATCCATTCAAGTAAAAAAAAGCTCATCCCTGTCCATATTTAAATGCAACCTGGACCTAAGGATGGGTAATAGAAAATGTACTCCAGGATTGCCCCTCATGCCACTAATGGATAGAGGCAGTTCCTAAATGCTGCATCCCTTACATAGGTCCCCTCTAATTATCTATAGTATGATCACATTTATTCTCACTAGGGCTAATATACAATTCCCAGCCATGGGATAGGTAATACCAATCAGGAAATGTTAATTCAAGCACCAAAATGGAAATTGGCTAAGCTTATAATGTTCTCCAAGTGAACCTATGTTGTCATAGTAAATAGTTTTAAAAATTTCCCTTTTTAGATCATTAAGTGCATCTGTCACCCTCCGCCCCTAGTCTTCAAAAACTTCTAGTGCCTCTGACTAAAAACCATTCTACACAACTATGTTCCCAGTCGATCATCGCAAACCAGTGACCAAAAACTCCTGCCTGTCTAAAAACCTCTCAGATCTGCTGGGCATTGTCTGTACTTGTACAAGGTTGCTAAGACCTGGAACACCTTACCTGTATCCACCAGGTCAATACCCTCTCTCACATCTTTCAAAACCACTCTGAAAGACTTCCTAGTTAAAATTTGGATCTGTTCTTGCTCAAAACCAGGATAAACTATATCTCTAAATGTGAATAAGTACATTTTCATTACTTATAACTCATTACTCTCCCTTCTTCACTTACTTCCTTACTTCTATCAAATTCTCTTACCTGGCTTTCTGTCTAAATATACTTTAAGCCTGTTTTTCCCTCCCTCCCTTCATATTGCAATTCCTGTTTGGATTAGACTAGCTTACCTTTTATTTCTCTACAAACTGTCTAAAATTTATCTAAGTATTAAGCCAGGGGTCTGCAACCTTCACTATCAAAAGAGCCATTTTTGACCCCTCTCCCACAAAATAAAATTCATCGGGAGCCACAAATCCTATTTAACCCCTAAAATGAAGATGACACAGCGTATAACATTTTATATATTGTTGTATTTTATATATAGTTATTATACTAAATATAAAATAACTAAGTTTATAACAACAATATTTAAAATCCGTCCCTATTTTTGTTCCTTTGTTGGGATTGTTCGATCACTCTCTGTATGTGTGTATGTGTCATATCTCTCAATGTTTTAGAACAAGAAAATCTGGACAAAGCCATAAATAATGGGGCACAAAGGCCCAAAAACAGGGACACTTTTTAAATATTGCGCTTACAAACTTAGAAAGTTGAATGAATAACAGATTTTGCATTAGCATTAATTTTCTGAAGGGTATGAAGTCTGAAACACAAATTTCTGTCTATTTTTTTCTGACTTCAGTCATCAATGATTTGCCAGAAAATCACAATTTAATGAGAAACAGACCAAAAATATGAGGCAAAAGTCAGGACATTATGCGAACAATCTGCACAGTTGAGCAGTAACTGTGTGTGTGTGTGTGTGTGTGTGTGTGTGTGTGTGTGTGTGTGTGTGTGTGTGTGTGTGTGTGTGTGTGTGTGTGCACTGTGTGGTAGCGTGGCCATTATTTTGCAAAGCTACAGGGAGCCACTGCAGAGGGGTGGAAGAGCCACATGTGGATCCAGAGCCACAGGTTGCAGACCCCTGTATTAAGTGATTGTCCTAAAACTTGTATCAATTCTTAACCAATATTTTTAAATAATGTCCAATTTGCTATAATTATTTAAACTGCAGATGTTTTTTTTTTACTTTTGAAGATTGTAAAATTATTGTTTTTAAATATTGTTCTTAAAATGTTTTGTAATAATTTGGAGCTTTCATCCCTGGGTCTTCCCTGAAAATGGGCTTCTACCCACTCAAACTTTCCCAGCAATCAAATGACAATAAATAAATAAATACTAAGTGTGCTCTTCACTCACTCATTAGAGACACTGAATATCAGTGACAAACATGTTTGCATTAATGAAGAATGCAGAAATGAAATTGTTCACTGTTTCCTTCCAGTGTGGCTCTGTTTGCAGTCTGCTGACCAGTGCTGAATGTACACAGGCAAAAGAATATATGAAACAATTTATATTCCACACAGCATGCGGTGGTGGTGCTGCGGTAGTGTTGTCGTCTCACAGTAAGACGTTGTCCTGTTTGATTCTCAGCTAAAGCGTCTTCTGTGTGGAGACATGCATGAATGGGCGTACCTTCATTGAAGGTTGTGCGTCAGGGCTGGCAACTCGACATGTAAAAATCTACTGCCAATCATTAGCGGACCGGAGTTCCGCTGTGGTGACCCCTAACCGAGAAAAGCCGAAAGACACAACAACATCACAAGCTGCATTTTCACATCTGCTGCAAACTGTCCAAGCAGAATGTGGCTTAAAACCCTACATTCTCTTTCCTGATTCTTTAAAATCATTCATTTAACCCATATGCTACAATAATACTTAGCTGCAATGTAGAATTTCTTCTTGTACTGCTGTTCAGAGTAAGTAGCAAAGCACACCAGTGCCACTATAAAATGTGCGACTGATAGCACGACAAATTAAATTCCTCAGTTTGTACCCTAGGAAGTGGACTCGTATTCACTGCTTTGAAAACCTGCCACTCTAGAGTGTGCACTGCCAAAATGTGCACAAATGAGGAATGCAAAAAAAGGACAAAAATAATAAGCAATTGTCAGTAGTAACAAATATATGAGAATAATAAAGAGAAGACAGGATTGTGAAGTTTCCTAGATCTGTGTGTGGTACAGCCTGATCATATGCTCTGAAAGAATGTATTAACTCTGTCAGACAGTACAGTATCTGAACACTCAGCTTGAAGAGTAACAACATGTACTCAATTATGTTTCTTATCCCTCTTTGCTACCAACACAGAACCAGTAGATGTTACGTTCTCATTTGCTTGAACATGTCTAGATCAATGTCATATTGAACAATGCTTTATGCTAATAATAATCCACACCATTTTAATGTCAGGCTGCCAACACTGCCAGCTATTTCTTCTGTTTATTTTCTGGTCATCTTTCCTTCCTCTCAGCTTAACTACAAAAATGCAATGTCATGGCCATTTATTTGCATCTTTGAATATGCAATATAATCAGCATTTCAGACACATTTTAAGCCGAAGATGGACACTGTGCTTTCACTACAAGGATATCAGTGTTGTGAGGCTGTTCTTCTAGCTGTCAAGGTGCTTACATTTTTTTTTTGTTTTAACTCTACCCTGTACAATACGAAGAGTGCAGAGAGAAGAGTCACTTCATTATTGCTTGTTATAGTCAGAGCAATCGCTAACACTTGCAAACCATTAGCAGCTAATAATTGCCATTGCCCCTCCCTGCAGTCCTAGGGCATATGCATGCTGTCATGTAGCTAATTACATCATGTTTACATCCCCTACACCAAGTGAGTGTTTATATTCAGGAGTGCTACTAATTTCACACCTCATTTGCATTTTCACAATGCTCGGAGGGCTGAATCTACACTATATAACGGTAATGGTGTAGCTATGGAAGTGGAAGGAGGGGAGACTGATTGGATACAGATAGACCATTACTGCTAGTTACTTGGATGAGATTTTTTTATTAATTACTGCACTATTTCATAAGATATGTTGTCCTCTTCATAAACTTCTTTGATTTCCATATATTAAACGTATTCAGTGTACAATAGAAAAAAATTGATATGTATGCAAGTTTAAAAATCACTGCTGGCATATTACACATTTGTTTGTTTTTGCTGTGTTTTCCAAGTTAGTATGGTTAAATCACAAAATTATGTTATCCTTTGCTATTGGAATTTAAACAGGTACTGCAGACAACTATTTTGTGTTTAGCATCCACTTCAAGAGTTTGTGCATTTGTAGCTAACAGACATATTAGGCTACTTAGATGGCCACTGGTGACCTCCACAGTAGTGGAGAGACCAACTTAAATTGTCTGGGCAGTTGGACTTTGAATTTTTGCCTACTCGTTGATTGCCATAAAGCAACATTTACACAACTGCTGTCATTATTACAGACATGTTAACAGAATGGATGTAATGCTAATGTATTCATGTTTCTTTTTTTATGGGGGATCCCTTACCTTGTGTGTAGTCTGAAATGAACATTGTGTGTTCAATTGTTTTTTGCTGAAGATGGATACACTGACTTGTTTTGAGGAATATGCTTTCTGTAAATACTATGTCTATTTTTTTCTGTTTCATGTCATACAGATTTATGGCACCCAGACAAGCTATTCAATGAAAGCCACCAATCAGTGATGCAGAGAATGAGGTCATTGAAGCCATATCCCACTATGGATCCTTCCTGCTTGACAGAGGCAGAGGATATATCAGCCAAAAAAAGAATATGGCAGCATATTGTAAACATAGTGGGTGGACATGCCAAAAATTATAATCAGGTGTGGCACCATGCCTCTGATATGATTACAGCCACATGCAGGATGGCAGCTGCAGCAGCATGAGAATAGATTGCTATGGGGGGGGGCTGCTACAGAACCACCACTTACTAAAAATGAGCATTTCCTGCCCACTGTCAGAGATCCAGACAGCTCAGCAGAGGGTTCACGCAGACTCAGTGATATTGGTGCTGATGTGGAAACCCATGAAAATGCAGGGATGACATGCAGACTCTGCATAGAAGGCACTAAAGTGAAGAATCAAACTGGAGAACCTCTTGCTGTGAGGCAGCAATGCTAACCTCTGTGCCACTGCACTGCCCAATGTGATGCTGGCAGTGGCAGTGAGAACTCATACCACGTGATGTCAGAGTATTGGCAGCCTCTGATGATGATGGTAGTGATATAGAGGTACTGTCAGGGGGGTGCGGAGGTTCAGTCTGACACTGAGGTTGAGGCTAACACATCCACTGGCCTTATTTCAGACACAGTCAATATGCCTATGCATACCCATTTCACTCAGGCCCCAGATACAGGACAGGTTGTGGTGACACTGTTGATCAGGGTAGTGTGGTTACTCCAGTTGCAGAACTGGTTGAGTCTGCTCGTAGCCATTGTGAGGGTGTGGTACCACACAGGAAATTTGCTAAAGGTGCTCTGAAGAGACATACTATCCACCCTCATCCTGATGTAGTTCTTTCATTATATGCCATCTGAATTATGTATAAGGCTGTCATGGAAGAACAGACATGTTCCACAGTGGCCTCAGAAGACACTGTGTGAGCCATAAACATGGCACATTATGACATGTATGACTGCCTCAACCATGTGGGTGACTCATTGGATAGAATGAGTGACACACTGGATCGGGCAGAGTCTGTGATGGAATGTCTAGGTGGGAGGGCTAGAATCCATGCGTCTGTAGAGCTGCAACATCCTCTGATGTTAGCTGAAGTGGCCATGCCAGATCCCACTCCTGTAATTGCACTACTTCCACTGCTATGTCAGTAATTGAGGTTTCCATACCCAGTTGTGGTAGGCCATGGAGTTGTGGTCTTGGACATAGTCATGAAGAGAGCTTTTCCAGAAGACATTGCTCACATTCAGGAAGCACCCCCACTTCAAACAGGGGACATGGAGGTGGCAGTGCAACTCCTGGCAGAGGCAGCTCATATGGTCATGAGTAACAAGACTGAACTGAGAACTCTACTACACATGGATCACACATGTCTGACATGGAAAGGCATAGTGCTAGCACAGAGCTTGATGTGTTCATGAAGAGACACACACACACACACACACACACACACACACACACACACACACACATGCACACACATTTTACAAACACTGTCTATACTGACCTACATGCATACAAGCTAAGAAAACCTTAATGTTGATTGTAATGTATCTCCTGTTAGTGGCCTTAAGATATTTTCTACTTTACCAAATGTTATGTGTTTCCTACTCACACACTCTTACTGCTGTGGTGTCAGCCTTGTTTACTGCCCCCCTGCCACCCTGTGCAAATTATAATGATGACTCTGCCATTCCCTTTGTTCATTTATGTTTGCTTTAGGGTTGCTTATATGCCTAATACATGAGTGTCTTTCTCTGTATATTGATTATATGCATATTTAGTGCATAACAGGATTGTGGATTTTTCAGTAAATAACTCATTTCAGAAGGCTACTTTTATTTACTATTGTAAGTCATGCATTCAAATCACTGATATTGCAGTCCTGCATATTGCTCGACTTATGAAACTGTTGATATAATTTCCCTGTTGACTATTTTGTGTACAGTGGGTAAGTGGCTGGCTTGATGCCAGTTATTGTGTGCAATGCATAGCTGTATATTTCAGATATCATTCCTATAAGGCAAGAATGCCTTTGGTGGACACCTCACTCAGGTTCTGATTGAGTACATTTATGACTGACTTTTTCATATAATACAGGTTCCTCATTTACCTTAACATTACTGCAGTTGCGAGTCATGTTCTTTGCAGCTACCTCTGCCTGCTGCTATCTATACACAGACATTAAATGGTTAAGTAGAGTTTGTGTACATTGGATGTCATTACTTTTAATATGTGTATGTGCTTAGGATGTTATGTGTATTGCTTCACCGGTGAGTGCATTTGCTATCATTTGCTCTTAATTGCTGAGGCCTGTGACACCCCTACTATATCCTCTGTAGGTCTCTGGAATGTACCAGTAGCTAATATCCTTAATGCTACACATACCTTGGTTTCCAGTAGTATAGGTTCTCATTGATTTCCTGTGGGTCTGAGGTGGGGATGGCAGAGATTGCAGAGATCCTGTACTGTTTCCCTGTCAGTCCTGTATTGCTCTACTATTTCAATGTCCTGAAGTCCATGATATGTTAAATGGGGTTCAGACACCCTTCTTCTTCTTGGACAATGTCTATAAGTAGCAGCAGTATAGATTTGAGCCTGTTGCACATACACATTGCCTTTTTTCCTTATTGTGATGGTGGACATTATTCCAAAAGGTTTTGGTGTTCATGGCAAAGGGCTACATCATCACTGCATGGTTACTTTATAGCTTCCTGAATAGCTCTGTCATATTGGATTGGTTCATTAGCATATAATTCAGCTGATTATGCTTTCCTTAGCATGCTGTGCTGTTTACCTTTGTTTGGTGGCTCTACATGATGTGTAGAGCCATTTAATGAATACAAAATGACATACTATCATGTGTGCATCACAGCAGCACAAAAATAAGATGTTCATGTATCTGTCCCATCTTTATTTCATATGAATGTAATCTCATTAGGTGATATAAAGGTGTAATTGATAATACTTCTGATTCAGCAAGCTCTGCATGGAGTGCAGGAATAGTGCAAGAGTTGCTGCACGCAATACGGGCAATGGGCGATCCAGAATCAAGTCCCCGAGACATGAACAAGCCCTACACTATTCCCAAACTGACACGACTGCCATATGCTAATTACCTCATTTGCCAGTGAAAATCATGCAATGAGGTGAATTAGCGATCGAGGAAGCAGGCAGGTGTCAGTGCAGGAATAGTGTAACCTGCAGAAATGTATTTGATTACTAACTGAATACATTTCTGCAAATTACAAAATGGAGGCATGAAAGCTCGAAAGAAAGCATGTATTTTATGTAGTAGGCATGCCAATGTCCAAATATATGGCCATTGGCATGAAAGATAAATGAAATTTTATAAAAAACAAGTTTTATTTATTTTTTTTGCAGATCTCGGCCATTTAAGCATAGGGCAGTGGTGCGCAAATGGGATCATCATGAAAATAAAAAAAAAGGGGAAATAAGCTTTTATACCCAAATCTGCATTTTGCCATAATAGTCAATGGCATACATAAGACAACAATACAAGGGAAAAGTGGTTGCTAAGGGGGAAAGCTCAGTGTGAGTGTGGTAATTATGAATTAGCAGTCTGGTTTATGCAAATGGGGGGACTGATATTGAATCACAGATTTGCTCTCAGTGTTAGCTTGCACCCAACTGTGTAGATGCAGCAACACCATTGTATAAGTATAAGAGGTGGATGATCTCATAAGGTGGTGAGTCATGCATGCTGTAAGTTTATTGGAGCTCTGTGGCCCATGTTGACCCTTAGCTAAGCATAGATAAGGAAGAGGGTGTGTCTTACATTGTTGAGCACTGTTTTCCATGCTTAAATGGGTGTGTGTACCACGCACCAGGTTTTAAACATAAAAAAAAAATGGAAATAGCAGCACTTTTCACATCTGAGCTTAAACCAGGAAGAAATGGGAAGGGGAAAAAGCAGTAGTAAGGCAATCAAGGAGAACTAGCATAGCTGGCAGGTGAAATGTATCAGAATCAGCCAATTACACAGGCAGCAGCCCAGCACAGTACTATAAACTATGCAAACACCTTTCAGTCTGCTTTTTCCCACAAAGTCTACACCACCTGTGTACACAGACGGAGAAATTTTACCTGACAAAACTAACAAAATGTTAGGGGCTGCTGTTGCTCTTATACATCAATATGTGCAAGAGGCTGAGGGTGGTGACTATGTGAATGCTGATGACCAACCCACAGTGATGAGAAGGAGAAGAGTGTACAGACTCAGGGTAACCTATCAGGGGCTACATGAGCTGGAGATAGTGGAGCGCTATAGGGTGGACAGGGACATTCTACAGCAAATTGTTGAGCTGTGCCGGCTACCCCTCACACACAGAACCAACAGAGGGGGACCCATCCCAGTGGATACCAAGGTTTGTGTAGGCTTAAGAATATTAGCCACAGATATCTTCCAAAGGCCAGCTTGTGATATCATGGGGATCTCACAAGCATCAGCATCCAGGGTACTCCACCAGTTCCTCAATGCCATGTGCTAGTGAGCACATATATTTCCTCATCACCCGTGAGGCATTGACCAGCAATATGCGTCTCTTCCACCGCATAGCAGAATACCCTGAGGTAGTGGGTGCTATAGACTGCATGCACATACACATCAAAGCACCACCCGGTGAGCAGGGTAGGGTCTACATAAACCACAAGGGCTTCTCCTACATCAACTGCCAGGTCATGTGTGATGCCCAGGACAATCTCATGAATGTGTGTGTTTGCAGCCCTGGAAGCAATCATGACTCCCACATCTGGCATATGACACAGCTGTACCAGTCATTTGCCAGTCAGGACATCCCATATGGCCACCTAGTTGGGGATGCTTGCTATGCACTGGGGCGTGGCTGATGACATCCCTCAGAAATGCACACACACCTGAACAAGAACTCCATAATGAGGCACACGCACAAACCAGAATCATTCGAGAGCGTGTGTTTGGGATGCTCAAGTCACAGTTCTGCTGCCTTGACACATCCAGTGGAGCCTTGCAGTACTTTCCAGCTACATGTACACAAATGTTCATAGTATGTGCCATGCTACACAATATTATCCTGTGGAAACAGCTGCAGCAGGAACAGCATGGGGCAGGGCCACACAGCCCCCCACCATTGCCAAGGCCATCACAGGCACAGAGTGACTCGGAATAGGAACTACCTGAGCCTGCCCCAATAGGCAAAAGTAGACATGGCCAGTATGCCCAAACCTTGGCAAAGAGGCAATGCATAGCACATACACTGACATGGTAGGGACCCAGGGAATGATACCTCTCTCTGACTCGCACATACAGTAAAAGGAATGCCAAACATGACACTATCTGTGCCTTACAATGTATAGACAGTGTACTGTGTGCATCCAACATAGTCAGCCCTCCAGTACCATCTGCAGTACTGGCCCAGGCACAAGGTGAGTCACTCCTCCTATCAATTAGTGAATGTAGTAATATGTTCTGATACTGAGATCTATGGTCTGGATTCAAGCATGCAAGGGAATTGTGTGGCCGAATGGGATAGCATCAGACAGCTGACAGCTATATGGAACAGCAGGAAATCCATAACAAATACTGGTGTCAACATACTAGGCTGTAGTACACAAGTTGACAACTTCCACCACAGTACATGTGGTGGCCCAAATAACTGGGTGTCTGTAGGCCACACACATGACTGTCAATGAGGGTTCACATACCCAACCCCAGCCTCACCCAGCAGGACAGGTGTAGATGACCATAGAGAAAGGTCGGGCTAAGACCCTCAAATGCTGGCAATGGTGAACAGCCCCCCTTACAGACCTACATAGACATAGTACAACAGGTCTGGCAGTTGCATCATAGTTCTGAAGGGCAAGAAGTCTTAAACTGAAATGTATGCAAATGCAGTCTAACGTGTATTCTACTGAGATGCCTCGTTTGTGCAAGATAGGTCACAATATAATACTAAATGGAAGTAAATAGAGTAAGTGAAATACTACTACAGTCATTGCAAATATGTAAAGTCGTCAGGTGTGTCCCCCCCGAACACAACCCATGTGGAAATGCAGTAACATGTAAGTTTGTGGGGTAATATCAGTTGAGTACAGAGTGCCAGAGATGTCCCAATCAACATGATAAATTGGTGCATGTCTACAATATGCAAGGGTCAGTGTGCTAGGTTTCTGTGTGTTTAATGTGTGGAAGTGGTCAGCATGTAAGTCTGCATGTTGTGTCTCAATGGCCTAGGTACAGTACTGTGCTTGACAGGGCCATGTCCCAATAACTGCAGTGCCAACCAATGTGCTTCTCAGTGACACTCATGTTAACAGTTGTACCCTGTCCAGATGTCAATAGCAGTCAACGGTGGGAAGCTGGACAGGCCATGAACAGGGGGCCCTACATGGAAACACTACACAGGTGGAAGTACCCTATGCAGTGCCTACAATAACTCTCAGCTGCACATAACTGTGGAATTATATATCTAGAGGTTTGCATAACATTAGTTGTCCCTCCACTATGGAATACTGGTTGTCTGCCCAGTCTCTGCCACACCACCAAAGCACTGTTACACAGGAATGCCAGACTGCTGATGGCCATACACAAGATGGGATATGGATAAGGTCCCACTTATACCTGTGAGGTAGGTGCCCTAAGCTGACATATCACACATGCACTCAGTTCACCCCAACACCCAAAGGTATCTCACAGGTGAGATTCTTGCTGTTGGAATGATTACAGAATGACCTTACTGACTACGGCACATGTGTGTTGAATAGGTGTCCCATGCAGGTGTGTCTCTAGCCATAAGCACCAACATGCCCACATCCAGACTGATGGATCACTATGAAAAGGAAGGATTGCCAGAAACACCTCACCCACTTACCACTGTCACCCCAGGGGAATCCACCAGTTTGCAGCCTGGAGTGTATGAGTGACAGAATGCCCTAGTCTAATACAGATGACCTGCATTGCTCTCACATGGCCTACAGGCCTCAGGCAAACCCCAATACCTCACTCATACTGCCATCATAGGGGATGTCATGGGGTCCTAACTAACAACCTAACACAGTAAACAGAAAATGAATGCAACTCCATGCTGCCAAATACCAGTAGCATACCTCTCCATGTTGTAGTGCAAGAATTGTGGACCAAGACATAAATACTGCAGTGATAAAGGTCCAGCTATAGAGATACTCCTGAAATATTGCTCCCATAATGTTGGGAAGAGGACAGGATAACAGAGAAGGGTGGCTAGAAGTATGGATGCTATGGAGTGTGTGAAGTCTAAAACTCTAAGGTCTGCTTATACTTACCCCTAACCACAAACCCATCAATGAATAACTACAAACCTGCTTGTAAACCACAATGTGAAGGAAACTGACCAGATATATGATTCCTGGCTTTGTATAACCTGGGCAAATCTGTACAGCTGAGAGGTATGCCCACAACAGGATATGGCCATTCTGTTAAGTTAAGAAGTGCACAGGAAGGGGATACCCAGCCAGCATACCACTAAGGTGCTGTACCATTTACACAGACCCATCACTCAGTTGTTTGTAGCCACCCCTCCACAATGGCCAGAAATGCCGGAATGTCTAGACTTTGCATCACAATATTGGTCTCTGCTGCATTCCTCCTGTATTTCCCTGGTAAACAACTGTGAGCAACCAATGAGATATCTGTCAGTACTTGATGACACAATACATTACAGTGTAAAACAGTACATATGTCCAAACATCTATGCTAAAACACAACATGTCACACATGCAACACAGACAGTAATAACAATCATAGTTACGCACATTATCCCCCCATGTTTGGCCTATTGTGTGTCCATATTGGCAACCTATCTACAAATATCCTGCAAAAAAGGTTGCTAGGTGTAGCTGTAGCACACAAAACCCTGGACTGGATTACAACGCTCCCTGAAATGGATTCCCACAGTCAATATAGAAGGACATAATGGGCATTCTCCTACACTTAGAGAAATAAAGCCGATGTCTGACAACACAGTGGACTATGGATATCTGTTATCTGCAGATGTAAACTGTTTGGTCTTCAGTCTTACACACACACATTGGACAGGGAATCCCACAGCCAGTTGTAGGTGGCAGATATGTGGTAAATCTTCATCTGGTTTGTATGATACACATATCTAAGTCCAACATACTACAATTATTCAAACATACACACACATAGACATGAGGAAGAGAGAAACAGACAGTGAGAGAGACAGTCCCATTATGAAGCCTTTCCCACCCAGTACATATCCCATAGTCCCACTCCACAGTATCTGCTAATGTATGTCACCTAAGATGTACCTTTGAATGAGCCTCAGATCTATAAGCTCAATAGCACATGCAATAAATGCGTAACTTACTAGAACAAATAAGTAGATAGGTAGGGGGTTTGAATCTCAGTCCTGGCAAGTGTGTGCGTGTGTCAGTAGAAATCACTGTTTTACTCCATCCTCATCCAGTACACATCCCATTGCCCAATATCACAACATGTGCTGCTTTCTGTCACTGTACAGATTCCTATTGTTAGCCCTCAGCACTAAATGCTCTGTGGTGCTTGTGATAATTGTGTAACACTAGAGTACCAATAACTATTTATGTAGCAGTTCTAATCTCAGTCCAGGCAAATGTAAAAGTGTGTCTGTTTGTATCATAGGTTCATAGGTTCATAGGTTCATACTAGGCTATCTGCCCGAGGGCATTTACAAGCCTAGCCCATAGTTTTGTGGCTTACGCCACCCCTTTAGTATGGGGAACTATACCCATTATTTTGCTGTGCCTCTGTTGAGCAGTGACACTGAGGTAATCCCTGGGGTATATCTGCGATCTCCCATCCATTGGTCAAGATTTCTCTTGAACAAGGCCAGCGAGGTGCTCTGCCTCACATATACCGGGATTTTATTCCACAGCATAGGGAGTCTTTGGGTGATGAATCTATCCCTCCAGCACATCCTATTAATAGCTGTGTCGAGGTTTAAGTCTCCGCCCTTGTGGCTCTGACGGATCTAGATTTTTGAGGTGAAGCATATTCATCAAATCTGGGTTTGACATGGCCTTGTATGTTAGGCAAAGGTCACCTCTGAGCAAGCGTGTTTACTGAATAGAGCTGGAGTTCTTTCAGTCGGGCAGCATAGGACAGATGTTTGAGACCCTTTATCCTTTTGGTGAGGAACTTTGTGGCCTCTCCAGCTGCTGCAAGTGTCGGGTCAGATACATTCCGAATGGGGCATTGTACTCAATCATTGGTCTGATGAGTGATGAGTATAGGGAGACTATGACCTCCCTTGATCTAGATGAGAATCCCTTCATGATAAGGTGGGCAATGTAGAAGGTCTTCCTAACTACTTTAGCTACATGGGTGTCGAATGACAGACTACTATCAACCTGGGTCCCCAGGTCCCTGATAACTTCTTCTGTACTCAGTGGATTGCCACCTATTTGGTAGCTAGGGGTAACCTTGTTTTATCCGAAGGGTATGACTATGCATTTTTTGGCATTTAACTTTAGGCCATGCCTCTGGCACCAGTTATCCGTTTCTGTGAGACCCTTCTGAAGGATATCTGTGTCAGATGTGTTTTCTACTATGGCCCAGTTTGCAGTCATCTGCAAACTTTGTCAGCCATAACCCTCCTGTGTTTGCTTGTACTGGAAAAGTAGATGCCAAACAAGAGTGGGCCCAGGACTGAGCCCTGTGGTACACCACTTGTGACAGGCTTTGAGTCTGACATGGTGCCAGCAACTCTGACCCTGTGGGTTCTGTCACTCAGCCAGTTTGCAACCCATCTTGTGATGTATGGGTTAACATTTAAGCTGATGAGTTTTTCAATGATACCCGAGTGGGGTATTGTATCAAAGGCCTTTGCCAGATCGAGGTAGGCTGTATGGACTGCCTTTCCCTCATCAATGGCTTTGGTGACTGTTTTGAAAAAGTCAACCAAGTTTAGAAGGCATGATCTGCCTTTGACAAAGCCAAACTGGGATGGATCCAAAGTCTGCAAATTCCCTATGTCTTTATTTATGAGGTCCATTATGATCCTGAGTGTGTGTGTGTTTATAGAGATATGATTTTGATGCCATTCCCACTTACTACATGACCCTTTCCCCTCCTTTAGCACTGCTGCTGATATCACTCACCTTTAAAGATACCTTTGGAGAGCTCTCAACTATGTAAGTTCTGTGGTGCATCTGATAACTGCATAATACTGTAGTGCAGTATATTAGGTAGGAGTTCTAATCTCAGTCCAGACAAATGTAAATGTGTGTCTGTTTGTATGAGAGTGTCTGTGTTTGTAGAAACATGATTTCTAGGCCATTCCCACTTACTACATTGCCCTTTCCCCTCCTTTAGCACTGCTGCTGATGTCACTCACCTTTAAAGATACCTTTGGAGAGCTCATAATATGTAAGTTCTGTGGTGCGTCTAATAACTGAGTAATGCTGTAGTGCAGTATACTGGTTAGGTAGGAGTTCTAATCTCAGTCCAGGTAAATGTAAAAGTGTAAGTAAGGTACTACAAATGGAAAAAGCAAACTTGTAAACATAAAAATAGTGAAAAAACAGTCACCAGAGAAAAAATCGATGGTCTTCCACTTTTAATACGCCAGCAAACACAGAAATACCAAATGACTAAGTGCTTTCACCAGGCTACAAACCACTGGCTTCTTCAGAATCATTTAGTTTAACATCCACAGTTCATTATATACAAACATTTAATTGGTTAATTGGTTACATCACCACTTAACCCAATGGTTTAACTGACTTCAATAATAAGCTCAATCCATGTATTTTCACCTTTCCTACACCTAAAATTTAAAAACTAAAACACTATAATATTAAATGGAATTTTTTGTTCATGTCAAAGTTAAAACTGACTTGAAACAAACATATTATGTTAAAAAACATACAAATTTATAGGGAAGATGTTCAACTTATTCTTACTATTGCACCCCTTAACTTGTAGTACATCTACATGATTACACTAAAAAGTGTCTTTCATTAACTTTTTAAACCTACTGGTGTTTACCAAACTCTATTCACCATAATAACTGTTAAAATAATATATTTCTTTCCAGTTACACTTGATTTGACTTTAATTTTAAAATGGGCATCAGAGAAATAGCATCATTTAAGCCAGGTAGCTTCAGGGCATTTAATCTTAATTGCCAGGTTGTCTCTAAAGCTCCAACCTTGTTGTTAATATCACAACCCCGTTCACCCATGGTTGAGGCTATTGAGTTTCCACAACCGCAAACCTTGTGGTACTTGATTCAAAGCCAACGATTTTTTCAAAAACAAGTTATCAAGTTGAATGGCTCTGAATTTAATACATAGTTTTTCAAAATTGAAGATTTGTTCTCTAAGAGTGGGTAACAATCTTCTCGCCTCCTTCAGGCTTGAGAAGTTAGCCTCAAATGCTGGTTCCTGAAACCACTGTTTGAAATCACCTGGTCTCATAGCACCACCCTGATTTATGTTCCCTGCCGGTGGTATTCCGTTCTGATTTTGTTGCCTTGCCACAACATTGCTGTAAGAAGTAGATGGAACATTGCCATTCAATGCTAACTTGTTTTTGAAAAAAACATTGGCTTTGAATCAAGTACCACAAGGTTTGCGGTTGTGGAAACCTCTGATGGGAATAGAAATAGGTACTGCAGCACACCGTAAACTGATTTCGCTGTTTAATGAAACAGGTATAGAAATGTTGACTATTATTATTAACAACAATGAGGCTAAACTTGTAAAATTGCAGGAAGAAATTAATAGCCTCAATGTTAGTATTACAAGTGATTTACTGTTTTCTCAACAAAAAGACAGTTTTGACAAAGTGTTAAAGAGTGTAGAGACCATTGTTAATAAAAATATTATTACTAAACACAAAAAGCTTAACAGAGACACTCTTGACTACAAGAATAATTGTGCCTATCCACCGGGCACTAAACAACAGAAAACTAACATTTCTATGATTGACAATCAAGCTGATTTTGTTGAACACGATAAAGTAGATGAAAATACTGACTGTGATGAATGTTTTTTAGAACACCAGACTGAATTGAGGAGATCGGAGAGACTGTTAAACAAGGGACAAAGAGGCAGGAATGTTCAACACCAGCATTGGAATGGTCGTGGGGGGAGGGGGTACAGAAGGGGTTATTAATGCCTATGATGGAGATAGATGTTCTTTTAAATAAATTGATAAAAGTGTCCTCCAAAGAAGCTTTAAATGTTTGTAATGGCAGTATTGTTAAGCTTAGAGATGTGAATGGTAATGAAATACATGATTTGGTACATGAGCAACAATTTTTTGGAAGTTATCTACGCAATGAATGTTCAACTGATAAGAGTTTTTGGTCGATTTTTAGTGACTCTGAGGAAATTACATTTCCCACTATCAACAACACATTAGAGTGTTATAAAGTGTGTAAGAGAATTTTTTTTTCTATTTACAATTATACTGATATGGAGATAGGAGATGTTCATTTTGATTTATTAAGTAAGGGCATAAATTTCGTGCCAAACTATAGGTTAGACATTGCACAAGTTCTGATTGATCTTAAAATGTATATGAGACAGTTAAATTTGAAAATGTTTTTTTCTTACGACAAAGGAAACGCCATTGAGACAGGAATGAATATGCCCCTTAAGAAAAGTAGCACATTCATCCCCCCAGCAAACTCCGAGGTTTCTACTTTAGAGAGATGTGTGGAAACAGACTTTAGAAGAATATTATCACAGGAAAAGAATGTGAAGGATAATTTATCAAAGGAAGAAAGGTTGTTTCTGAAACATTTATCTCAAAACAGCCAATATAGGTTTATAAAACCGGACAAGGGAGGGGGGATGGTGATTATGACTAGAATGGACTACTCGAGTAGGATGACTAATATCCTTAATGATGAGACTACTTACAGGAGAACATCAAAAAAATGAACTACATAGAGTCTATCTAAAGATAGACCTATATCTTCAGGATGCGCTTTTCCAGGGGATGATTAATGAAATAGAATTTAACTACTTATTAGTAAAATTTCCAACTTTGCCAGTCATGTTTGGCATTCCCAAGGTCAACAAAGAGGTGAGCAACCCTCCATTTAGACCGATAGTTGCAGCTAGGGGCTCTAAGACAGAGCCCCTTGCTTCCTTTGTGGACACTTGGTCCAAAATAGTAGTTGAAGAAGCTGGACATATTTTGAGAGATTCATGGCACTGTCTTGAGAGGCTTAGGCAAGTTAAAGACAATAACAACTTTGTTTTTTTAACAGTGGATGTAGTTAATTTATTCACAGTTATTCCCCATGAACAAGGGCTTACTATGTTTTATGAGAGTCTCTCAAAAAGTAAGAAGATGGGCAAAAATAGACTCAATTTGCTAATAGACCTTATGGAAATGATCTTGAAGAACAATTTCATCAGTTTTGAAGGAGAAATTTACCAGCAACTAACGGGTGTAGCAATGGGAGCCAAATGTGCCCCAGTATTTGCTAATTTAGTATTACTTGCCTGGGAGGAATTGTATATTTTTTCATCTGAATATAAAGACAAGATACTGTCATACAATAGATTTTTAGACGATGTATTAATATTATGGAAAAGGGATGGAACCTCTATTATAGAGTTTATTGATTATTTAAATACTACAACAGAATTTTTTAAATTTAGACATGTATGGCGCAATGAGGAGATTACTTTTTTGGATATAACTATCAAAAAAACAAGCCAAGGTCTATGTAGTAATATTTATAGAAAGGAATCATATTCCAACTCACTACTACACTTTGATAGTTGTCACCCCTATCACCAAAGGAAAGGCATTATTAAGGGCCAAATGGTGAGAACATCTAGACTGGTCAGTGACAATTCAACCTTTAAAAATGAATTATACAAGTTAATACGAATGTTCTTGGACAGGGGGTACCCGCTCAAACTATTATTAAACATCAAAAGAGAGATTATGAGAAAAGGAGAAACCTGTTACATCCCCATTATACGGAACATGGCACCTATCATAAAAGAGTGATAACAACTTAGAATAGTTAGGTGCCAACCTTATACTTAAATATAATGACAGAGCTCAGGAATTGGTGACAAGTTTGAGAAATGCCTGGAAGTTTTGCCTTAGTGACAACATTAAAGTTATTTTAGGACCTGAACCATCAATAGTTTATAGTAGAGGGAACAACATAAAGGGTATACTTGAAAGAGAAATCGACACTGGAAGAAAATCTTGTATGAAGAAATGTGCCACGTGTAAATATTGTAGATATATAAATGAGGACCATACTTATGTGTTTATGGTTTTAAATACACAGTTCCATGTCCAGGGATACGTAATTGCAACAACAAAAATATTGTTTATGTTGCGTCATGCATTTCATGTGATGGATTTTATGTGGGTAAAACCATTAGGAGGTTGTGTGATAGAATTTCAGAACATCTGAGATGTATTAATGGAAAGGATGAACACAATGCACTTTTTTTACATTAAAAAATGTGTAAGAATTTTAAGAAGTTGCATTCTTTATTATAGGCAGGGTAACCATTGGTGAAAGGGGTTGTGATATTAACAACAAGGTTGGAGCTTTAGAGACAACCTGGCAATTAAGATTAAATGCCCTGAAGTTACCTAGCTTAAATGATGCTATTTCTCTGATGCCCATTTTAAAATTAAAGTCAAATCGAGTGTAACTGGAAAAAATATATATTATTTTAACAGTTATTATGGTGAATAGAGTTTGGTAAACACCAGCAGGTTTAAAAAGTTGATGAAATACACTTTTTAGTGTAATCATGTAGATGTACTACAAGTTAAGGGGTACAATAGTAGTAATAAGTTGAACATCTTGCCTATAAATTTGTATGTTTTTTAAAATAATATGTCTGTTTCAAGTCAGTTTTAACTTTGACTTGAACAAAAAATTCCGTTTAATATTATAGTGTTTTAGTTTTTAAATTTTAGGTGTAGGAAAGGTGAAAAGACATGAATTGAGCTTATTATTGAAGTTAGTTAAACCATTGGGTTAAGTGGTGATGTAACCAATTAACCAATTAAATGTTTGCATATAATGAACTGTGGATGTTAAACCAAATGACTCTGAAGAAGCCAGTGGTTTGTAGCCTGGTGACAGTGCTTAGTCGTTTGGTATTTCTGTGTTTGTTGGCATATTAAAAGTGGAAGACCATTGATTTTTTTCTCTGGTGACTGTTTTTTTATTATTTTTATGTTTACAAATGTAAAAGTGTGTCTTTTTGTATGAGAGTGTCTGTGTTTGTAGAGACATGTTTTTGAGGCCATTCCCACTTACTGCATTTCCCTTTCCCCTCCTTTAGCACTGCTGCTGATGTCACTAACCTTTAAAGATACCTTTGGAGAGCTGTCATGTGTGTAAGCTCTGTGGCTCGTCTTTTAAATGCATAATACTGTAGTAGCAATAACTAGATAGGTAGGGGGTTGAATCTCATTGCTGGCAAGTGTCTGTGGTTGTCGTTAAAATTGTGATCCATATACATGGGGGGGGGGGGTTGCTACAATTTTGTGTGGTCCACACTGTACACTACCAAATGTCCACTGTACAGGGCCCAGTTTTGTGGTAGCTGTGGAAACTCTGCAGTCCTATAATCCATTTGTCATGTGAAATAATTATAGAATGGTATGGAGTACAAAACAACATATGTGGCCCTTGTAGTCCTGGGATACAATTCCACAATCAGGAATTATAGGCAAACACACTCATCTATTCATTAATTCCTATGTCACTAAGTGGTCTGCAATCCAGCTCAGGGATGGTACCCACAGTATGAAAACAGCAGACCCCATGTCAGACTGCCAAACAGTCATGAGTGGTGACAGCCTGCCAGTCATGAGCGGAGTACCACAGGTTCTTGTCCTGGGCCAACTCTTGTTTGTTATGTGTGGCTCTGACATCCAGCCAAACATGAATAAACTGTGGTTAGCAATGTTTGCAGACAGAGGTTCATAGGTTGGTACTAGGCTATCGGTCCTAGGGCCGATACAAGCCTAACCATAATGACTCCCTGGACATTTCTTCCCACAATATTTACTTCCACAGATCCCTGTCTAGCAGGGCAACTGACATGATCCCCAGGCTGAATTTCCTATCGCCCATCCAATTGTCAAGGTTCCTTTTGAAGAGGGCCAAGGAGGCGCTCTTCTTGACATGTATGGGCAATCTATTCCAGACTATGGGGAGTCTCTGCGTCAGGAACCTATCCCTCCAGCATGTTTTGTTCATTGTGATGACAAGGTTTAGATCCCTGGAGCATGTGGCTCTGAGGGATTGGGATTTTTTTTAAGTGGAGCATGACCAACAGCTCAGGGTTTGACATGATCTTGTATGTTAAGCAGAGATCGCCTCTGAGTAGATGATATGGCACAGAGTATAGCTGGAGTTTTTTTAGATAGTCAGCATAGGGCATCTGCTTTAGGCCTGTGATTCTTTTAGTGTAGTATTTCTGTGGCCTTTCCAGCTGTTGCAGATGTCTTGTGAGATACATACCAAATGGGGCATTGTACTCTATAATGGATCTAATGAGGGATGAGCACAGTGAGACAATGTCCTCCTTTTTTCTGGATGAAAAGCCCTTAGTGATCAGGTGTGCCACATAGAAGGACTTCATGACTGTGTGGCGATGTGGTTATCGAAGGTGAAACCACTGTCCACCTGTGTCCCTAAGTTTTTCATCACACTTTCGGTGTTTAGTGTACTGCCATCTATGTGGTAACTCGTGGGTACATGTTTTTTCCCCAAAGAGGATAACTATACATTTCTTGCATTAAGCTTGAGCCCATGGCTCTGGCACCAGGCATCTGTTTCTGTAAAGCCCTTTTGTAGAATATCCACATCATTTGGGGATTCAGTAATGGCTCCCAGTTTGCAGTCATCTGCAAACTTTGTTAGCCAGAGTCCCTTAGTGTTGGCCTGTACTTCAGAGAAGTAGATGCCAAACAAGAGCGGCCCCAGGACTGAACCCTGAGGTACTCCACTTGTCACTTGTCTGGAGCTGGATTAGGAGTTGGCTACTTTTACAGTCTGGGTTCTGTCAGTAAGCCAGCTGGCAACTGATCAAGTGATGTAGGGATTTATGCCCAGTTTAGTAAATTTATCTATGATTCCAGAATGGAGATGGTGTTGAAGGCCTTGGCGAGGTCCAGATAGGCTGTGCGATCCACCTTACCCTTATCCACAGCTCTGGAGACTGATTTGAAGAAGTCAATCAGGTTCAGGAGACAAGATTGGCCCTTCACAAACCCAAACTGGGTGGGGTCCAGTGTTTGAAGGTTGCCAATGTCTTTGTTTATAAGTTCCATGATAATGCATTCCATGCCCTTGCAGATCAGGTTCATCAGACTGATGGGATGGTAGTTCCCAGGATCCCAGGTGGATCCCCCCTTATGGAGTGGGATAACTGTAGCTGTGCGTCACTCAGTGGGCACAAAGCCTGAGGTGAGGCTATGATTAAATATGACACTTAGGTGAGGTGCCAGTTCATTTTGTAGTTCATGTAGTACACAGCCTGAGATGTCATCTGGTTCCATGGATGCTGTATTCTTAGCTTTGGAGAGTGCAGTTTATACCTGTGTGGCCATGATTACCAGCATTTGGCAATCTTTTGGTATTGAGATGGGCTTTTTAGGGGGTGAGAAGGGGGTGGAGTTGGCACTAAATCAATCTGACAGGATATTGGCAATATCCTTGGGATCAGTATATTTAATGTCATTCTGTTGTAGCTCAGAGCAGATCTGAGCATTGCCATTTAGATTCTTGACATAACTATAGAATGCCTTGTGGTTGTCTTTGGAATATGTGGCAATTTTTTTTTTTGTAACTAGCTTTAGAGGACTTTATGAGGAATCTCAGCTTCTTTTTGAGGCTGGTAAGGGAGCTTTTTGCATCCTGGGATTTTCCTCTTATCTGCAACAGTTTCTTCCTTCTTTTGTATAGTTTGTTTATGGCAGTCTATGGCATAGCCCCCAATTAGACATTGCTAACTGGGGGCTATGTTCACATCCCCAGAATATCTACACATCCTGTATAAAGTTGCCACTGACACCTCCAACTGTTGTCAGAACACTGGCCTTAGTCTCATTGTCAATAACTCTGTCCCACTCCCCTGTTGAATCAATGTGTTGCCCACAAATGACCAAAATGGTAGTAGTCCAATGGGCACAGATCTCCTTATAGGAGGTCTGTGAACACAGCTTGACTCCAACCTCTCTTCTGACCACCACCTTGCCACTGTGGACAGAAAGTCCTTCCATGTGGCACATCGCATAAGTAAGGGTGTGTCATCAAGGAATGGAGAGGTCAATGTCACCCTCTACACCCTGCTCAGTAGGCCAATCAGTGGGTACAATGGTCCATTTGCCATGTACCTCACTGGACACCTACAACAACTGTGTAGGCTGCAAATGTACCGCACATGTAGGACCCTAGCCATCACACAACTGTCCTATATGGGTAGAGACCTGAACCTCCAAGTGTTCCTGGTCACATCTAGGCTACTTACAGGCAATCACATTGACTGACACTGACATGTCTGCCCAGATGTGTTACGAATGCCACAGCTAGGAAACCCCACTCTGTATGCACCACATGCAGTGGATACCTCAACCAGACTACCACAGTCAACAGAACATGTTTGGGGACAGGTCCCCAACCCAGACATTGGCCACATTATGCAATATATGTTGCATACATGTCAGTTGGAGCACCTCACTGGCCCTCTTCAAGAGAGGACCAGATGAGTGGATGTTGAATTTAACTGTCACCCTGGGGATCACTCAAGTGGCGGTAGTTGATAGCTGGCCTGCTGACAAATGTCAGGTGGCATGATACCAGTGTACTCACATGCCCTACTCTTCTCATCTCTCTATGGACATTAGCCTGGTACCCACCTAGATACACCTGCACCTATGGACCTAAGTACTGACAAATGCATCTGTGTACATTACTGGGTATAACAGTGTTTGTGTGATTGTAAACTTGTAGTTGAAAATACTCTGAGGGCATTCTTAACCATTACACCCCCCCATTGCTATACTTAGAAAGGGCTGCTACTGTAATTCACATTAAATTTACCTTGTGACACTCTTCACACTATGGGCTACCTGGAGCTTGCAGTACCAGCATAATTCTGTTCTACAAATGGGTAGATAGGTGTGGATTACCCTCTGAGTCCTGGCAAATGTATGTGTATGTGTATGTGTGTGTATGTGTGTACAAGTGTGTGTGAGTGTGCATATTTGTAAGAGACAGCATTCTGATGTCTCATTCTCCAAATACACTAAACATTGTCATATGTTATGCGGGATGGTGATGTAGCTCACATTAGGAGAGCCATGACAAAACCCTCACCTTACTGTCCCTGTGGTGTTTGCAATAAATGCATATCCCTGTAGTAGCAATAATTAGATAGACAACGGTTTGTATTGCAGTCCTGGTAAATGTGTGATTGTGGGTATGTCAGAGCATTATCATGGGTTTCAGTGAGTACAATATTCAATGTGGTGTGGGGTTGCTGGGTATACTGTCTTTACACCATGGTACCCCCAGTACATGTCCCAAAGTTCACTGTATGAGGACCGCTGTCACCATCAATCATATAGGTAACTGATGATACTCTTCAGCCCAATAATGCATGTGCTGTGTGCAAAAACTCTCTAACAGTATGGACTCACTGACAAGGTAGTCAGCCCTGTTAAACCCAGGTCTGTCAAATGTGTCTATGACTGTATGTGTTTGTCAATATGTATATGTCAGTATGCTATACTATGTAGTGTCCATTAACACCTAGTACATCCCCCATTACCATATTGTACAAGGCTGGTGATGTTGTTCACTTTACAGCTCAGGACACACCTCACCCTACAAGCTCTTTGATGTGTGCAATTAAGGCCAAACACATTAGTAGCAATAAGGAACTAGGTAAGGGTCATAATCTCAGTGTTGCCAAGTAAGTGTGTGTGTGTATGTGAAAGGATCTACTTCAGTTTGTAGAAAAAAAATTCCCAGGAGATGATTTGTCTGAGAACTAACTGGCAAAAGGTAACATTGCAAAGCAATCATCTTGTGGAAATTCATTCCATCAAAACTAGTAGTGGATGTATAAATGCCCTTTTCCCCACTTACAGATGTACAGCAATAGTGGAGTAAATATATATAGTTGGAGGCGGTTGTTGTGGGCACAGCCACCCACATTGGGGCATTGCTGTGTGTATCCCTCCACTTAGTGTGCTGTTATACTGTCCAGTTTATCCTAAGAGGTTAAGTAGTTGTTGATGACATTATGTGTGGTTCTACGCCACCCCACATTCCACAAAGTGGGGGGTTGTGCCTCCCACACTAGCACAATTATTTATACCAACTCCAGGATTGCACCACATTTGGGAAAAGGACATATACCCTGCCAGTACTATTTTCGTTGAAATGAAATTTTGTGGACTGATTATTTAGTGATGTGATGTTTTGGCAATTTGGTCTTGGTGGAATTACAAAGGCCAAAATGAGTTCTCTGCAAAATGAAGTACATCCATGTGAACAGTATTCTCTGTGTGTTGCATCAACACAAAATCTTCTGTGTGTGTGTTATTCACAAACAGTTGATGTGTGCCACTCATTACACTTACCCTTGTCCACTGTAGAAGAGCTGCTTACATCAGTCACCATGCACTGACCTGTATACACCCCTCAGACCTATCAGCCATGTGGCACATGCAATAACTGTTATACAGACCTGTTACTTGTGTTTAGCTGTACCCGGGATATGACACAGTCAATGTGTTACCACAGTGCCACATCCCTTGTAGGAAAGGACAGCAGACCAACATCCTCCTGACACACAGACACATAGAACACAAACAGAATACATTATGGACACCACATTCAGTCAGTGTTAATAACAGCTATAATGCATCATGGCTGGACAGATACACACCTTGACATGTAATCATTAAACATTCTAGCTGACAACACTTTAAACAGCATTAAATTGCTAAACTGTAGTACATTCACCCTGTGTATCAGAACCATATTAGCATGTCCCTGCATAGATGGTATGGATGACAGCGATGTGGCACAGGTATCATTATATGCACAGGGTGTGGTGTGCATTTGCCAGAGGCCTAGGCTGAGCCATTTGGTTGACATCATGTGTGTGCGGGTTAGGGGGTTGTTTATTAAATGGCCTGTGCAGACGTGGTGTGTGTAAGTATGGAGGTGCCCTAGCTGTGATGGTGATGCGTGTGTGTATGGATGCACACAGTTCTGCCATGTGACTGCTCTATACAGGGTTATGTTGCACAGCTGTGGACTGTACAAGGCAAGGTGTACAGTTCACTATGTCTGACCATGGACATGGGAACTGGGCCTGTCAGGGGTTGCATGGGCACCACCAGGCAGAAGCCAAGATATGGTACTCTCCCCTGATGATGACAATTGTCTGTTGGATCCACATCTCTGTTGGGACTGACCAGGACCACTTGCACGTGGCCTGCTGTGTTGTGTTGTGGACAGCACCCCCCTGCTGTGGTGCTGCTGGCACTGCCACTATGGGAGGAGGAGTGAGATGTTGCCTGTCCATATAGACCTCTACCTGTTGGTGTTGCTGACCTACATCCACTTGGCTGACACCCTACTCCCACCACATGCTCTACCACAGACACCACACAGTCGAGGATTCCCACCATCACACCCAACTGTCTATCCATGACCTCTGCAAAATAACAGTGGGTATCTGCATGATCACAGATGTAGTCACATACAGCAGGAAGAGTAGCCTTCTGGAGCCTTAGACTATCTCTGGTGTAATGTTCAATATGTGCCTGTTCCTCCATGATGGCCCAAAAATGTGTCAGGTGACACCTGCTGTGGCACTTCTGCCAGGGGCATGATGGCCATCAGCCCCCCTACGAGCACCCCTGTCCATCTGCCTGGGTGGGACCTCGTCGATTATCTGGCTATGGATGCTGTGTACAGACACATTTGCCATAGTCACCACACTTTCCTGTCCCATGCCACCTCCCACCAACTGTCCCTCATCTATGGCCACTGGTGATGGGGTATGTGTGGGCATTGTGACTGTGTGCGGGGATGGGGGTGGATAAAAGTGGGATGCCAACCAATGGCACAGATTCAACCTCTGACAACCCTGCCTGTGCCTCACTATGCCTATCATCATTATCAGAGTCTGTATGGACACTAACATCAGTTTGCCTGCAGTAGGGACCCTGACCCACCTCGCCACCTGTGAGGGGTAGACAATAAATTTAAATTAAGACCTATACATTATGGTTTACTTCTACACACAAACACACACACACACACACACACACACACACACACACACACACACACTTACAGGTGAGGTGGCACAAAGATATTACACAGACCTCTCATTACCCAACAGTTGACATGTATGACATATGGCACTCAACAGCATGCACTGCAGCTATAGTCAATCCCTGTTACCAACATTATACATCTCTGTGATGCATGAGTTGTGTTAGTAGGTGATGTCCCTTCCCTTGGAACTCACTGCACTCATGTACACATTAATGCTGTGCACCTGTACAGCACACTGGCACGTACTGTGCGGGTTCCTATTGGAACACTGAATTTTTAATTATTCAAATCATTAAAGGTCGACCTTTAATGATCAAACAATTGAAAATTCAAACTGTTCAAAATGAACAGTAAAAAAAGAAGAAAAAGTAAAGTGTGTAGGCAGGGGGGCAAGCCACCCTGCACCCCCCACACCCCCTGCTACTTAAATATATCAACTCCAAGATTTCACTACAGTGTAGGAAAGGGAAATCTTCCCTTTCCACACCGTACTTCATTAAAGTGGGATCTCATAGTTGGTATATTTAAGTAGTGGGGTGTGTGGGGGGGCTGCAGCCCCCCATGTGGGGGGTACAGGGGGCTTGTCCCCCTGCTTTAACCCATCAGGGTACGTTTTCTTTTTTTTTCTTTTTTTTTAATTTCAAAGTTACGGAACTTCAATCATATGGTGTTCGAAGTTCTGTAACTTCGATTTTGTAATAGGTAACCGTACTGTGCACCATACCTCACAAGTGTAGAAATCATTGCTGAATGTGTAGATGCTGGCAGTTGTTTGCTCTGTTGCTCACAGCCCCTATGTGTTTGTCTGGCACATAACTGGGATGATATGAGGACTGCTATCAATAATTAAGGCCTGACATTTGATTTGCAGTTCTCATCATCAGCAGTGCATGTATGTGCAATAAAATCCAGCTACACTGACAACCTTCAAAGCTTAATGTGGATATGAGGAGTGCACACACCCCTGTTGACATGCCAGCCTTTTCTATGATATGCAATGGGGCCACACTACTGCATTTGATAACATTACACACACCTGATATGTGACATATGACCTGTGCAATCCAATGCAGTATCAAACAAATGTGTTAGTCGTGGAGATGCTGAATGAGATGCATACAATAGGTGGGTTGCATAAGTGTGCACACCCTTAAAACAATAGTTTGTTGAAGCACCTGTTAAGTGAACTACAGCAGTCACTATTCCTGTAAGGGGTATACTATCATGGCCCATCTTAACTTGACATTATTTGGTCTGTCTGTCCCCCAACTCTGCCAGATTGCAAGGTCAGCTCATGTGCACAGCCCTTGGAGGTCACACAGTGGCTTCACTATTGCTGTGGAGACTGGGTTATGTCTGGCACAATTCATAACCTTGAATGTGTTCAGATACAGCCATTCTTAGCTAGCTTTGGATGTATCCTTCAGTTCACTGTTGTGTTTGAAGCTTACACCCCTCCCCATCCTCAACCTTATTGCAGATGCTTGACAACTGTGGGCCACACATGTGTGTTATTTTGCAGTGTTCCAAATTTCCCCCACCATGCCTACAGACCTAGTTCCAGCTAATGAACAGCAACCCTAAAGGTGTATATTGGTGCCAGCAAGCTACAAGTTGGGGATGGTGGCCCTGAGGTGAAGTGAGGTGTTGCTTGTGCACCACACTTATCTTTATGAATTCTGTTTGTAGGTTTGTGCCTTGGTCTCATGACACCAATACACATTGAAACACATGCCTTTGGGAGACTTGATGTTACTTTCTTGCTACCTGTACAGAGCCCTGGATAATGTTTCATGTGGGACAAATCTTCTGTCTAATTACCCTAACCCATAGGCCACACTTATGCAGAATCCAGGCGATTGTTGACACAGGTTCTACACAGGCAGTACTTGCTAGACATTCCTGCAACTCCCTCAGTGTTGCTGCATGTCTCTGGGCAGCCTCCCTGACCAGTCTGCAACATGTTTTGTCATCTGTATTGGATGGGCATCTGTTTCTTTTCTACATCACTGTTGTCCCATATTTAATACACCTCTAGATCACTGTCTGCACTGTTTGCCATGGTATATGCAATGGTGAGGTAAGGTTACTTTTCCCACTCCTGACTGCTACCTTTCAGATATGGGATCCATTTCATGCTTTGTAAGATGTGTGCAAGCCATGGCTGCCTCTGTTGCAGGCAACTGGGCAAATGTCATGAACATTTTTCTTGGACAGCAGGCCATTACTTGGTGTGACATTGAGGTCCTGTACTTGATAGTAGGTCTGTACTCAAGAAGAGTGAATGCTGTCAGTACATCACAAGCTGCCTCCACAATATGTTATTTGGAGTGTGTGCACACATATGCTTCCAGTGTTTTGTAAGGTTTGTATACCCCATATTTGTTGTCCTAACATAGGATTCTATATTACACATGCATTGCTCATGTTAGGATCACATTATAGGTTGTAAAAGGTGTGGAATGTGTTTTGTGGTCTGCCGTTGTATATATTAGGAACAGTTGCCATCATAATAGTTGTGTATACACTCTTGTATCCACTGTATAAGGGTAATGTTTCATACATGTCCCTACTGTAGGCCATTTGTCCCACCATTTACTTGATCTCTGTCCACACATCTTGCACTGACAGGTTGTTAGGTATACTGCAGGTATCGTACATACCCTTCAGATATGCCATCATGGTGACCACTGTGATGCAGTGCAGGTAACACTAACAAAACTGGGGACTATATTAGATGATCGAAGTTTTACTACTTCAAATCAGTAAGCATCGAACTTTACTGATTGAAGATGTAAAACATCGAATCCATATTAAAACATTTTTAAAACAAAAAAAATAAAGCAAAAGGGTATAAGCAGAGGGGCAAACCCCCCTGCACCCCCCCACTACTTAAATATACCAACTCCGAGATAGCACCTCAGTACAATACAGTGCAGAAATGGAAGATTTCCATTTCCTACACTATAGCGTGATCTCGGAGTTGGTATATTTAAGTAGCGAGGGCTGTGGGGGGGTGCAGGGGGCTTGCCCCCTTGCTTACACCCTTTTGTGTTATTTTATTGTTTTACAAAATGTTTTACTACTGATTCGATGTTTAAATACTTTGATCAGTAAAGTTCGATATTTACTGATTCAAGTAGTAAAACTTCGATCATCTAATATAGACCCACAAAACTGAACATGTACAGAATGCATTATGGGTAGGTGTGTTAAATGTGTGCATGGCAAATAACATGGCCTTAACTTGGCCAGTGTATTGGCAAACCTGAACAAAACAACTCCATATTCACCAGCTACAGGCTGCTGTCCCAGTTATATACCAGTGGGACTTAAATAGTTGTGGGAAAGAAGTAATGTCAGTAGCCACTCCTGTGGGATTGGTACAGGGTGGAAGCAGCATTACAGCACATCAACAGTGCAAACCCCAATACTAAGGATTATGCATGCCATCAACATAGATGTGCACATCCGTGCATTACTACACTCCAGCAACAGAGTATCTTATCTGATATATGCATGTAGATACTATACAGATAAAAATGGATAAGCAACAGTGTTCTAGTAATGTGCACTGGGGCCTTACCTGCATGCTCCTCATCCATTGTGTGGGTAGCACCCACCTCCGCAATGCTGTCTTCGGCTTCATGGCTTGTCTGTCAGGCAGGTGCCCCAAAGCTGGCGAGGAGCTCCTCAGAGTGTGTCAGTGTGGGCTGGATGGCTTGACCTCCACCTGTGTCTAGCTGGTCTCTTGCAGTGGCAGCAGCCCACTGATGGGCATGGTGGATGAGGTCAGTGCAACAATGCCGCACCTGCTCATAAGTTTGGCTGTGCAGGCCAACATCATTTACCCTGTGGATAAGCTTGTTCCACAGGGTGGTCCTATCCTACAGATCCTGGGCTCTGCAGCTGAATAATATGGCATAATGCCGTATCACATACTGTATTATGGTGCCATTCTCTGTGTTGCTGAATGCTGGCAGCCGTGGATGTTGCATATTACCTGGAAGACATAAACAGGAAAAAAGGTCACAGGACCTCATATGGTTGTCCACTTGCACATCAACAGTGGATATTACTTGCAAATAATCCAGACTATACCATAGCACTGTATGCTATCATGGCTTTGGCATCTTTCATTACACTCCTGGCCCTGACCTGTCTAGTTCCCCTAACGTTGGGCACTTAATTGCATAATCATCTATTCTCCATTCATTTCTGTGCAGAGGGATGACAGTGGCCATCTTCCATGTGGATGGTGTGTGGAGTGGCAAGTCTGTGTTTGACTGTAATGTGTGATAGAGCTGTGAGCACATGCCTGAGTTCATGTAGGAGGCAGACTGTGAAGTTCCCATGCCCCATGATGACTTGCTGTTGTTGCCATCAGTAGGCATTATGTGCATGCTCACCATTGATGAGGGCAGGAGTGTGGTTAATGTGCATATCCCCCTGTACAAATGGTGTGGACAGGGTGGCACTGTTCCCACCTAACCTGTCTGATACAGGTTGCCTGTATCCATGGCATGTGCGTATGAGGTTTGCTTTACCCCCAGTACAGGTTAAATTGTGTTACTGCCTCTGAGACTTACTACATATGTGGAGACATTGTGGCAATTGGCCTTGGTGGTGTGGGTATGTCTGATTTATAGTCATAGTCAGCCTTACAGGAAGTCAACTGTGAACCTACATGCTTGCTCAGGTATAGGTGGACTTGCTTCCAAGTTGTGGTCTGCACCTATGTGTCCCTGTACAGCCACTATAGCAACCTATTATGTGCTTTGTGTATTGCTGCTGCCCACCAAGGGGGATTACTCTATCCTTGGTGGAGGCTGGTTTTACAGGTCAGGTACTGCAGATTCCATATAGCTACAGTGGATATAAAGTGTAAACACCACTGTTACAATGCCTGGTATTTGTGCAATTGAAACATGACCTCACAAAAACTCATTTCAACACAATCCCCACCTGTAATGTGACCTATAGCCTGCTCAGTTCAATTGAAAACATAATCTGTTGTGTGAAAACATATGGGAAATAATACTCAGTACAGTAAGCCAGCTGAATGTGTGTGCACACCCTTAAAGTGATATGTTGTGTAAATACCCGCTGAGATGATTACAGCATCCATGTGTCTTGGTTTCTACTCTAACATCATGAAACATCTCCACTTGGCAATGGTTGCTCACCTTTCTTGAAACAGCTTTGTTTCTTTTTCAATAGAATTGTACAGGTTATGGATCACATTTGAGGTGAGAAACATTATTAAATTATTTTCTATGGTCTCATTGGCATACAGCACACAGACCTGGCATTCCAACAGGGGTGTGTACACTTTGGATATCCAGTGTATATGGGTGTTGATATAGCTGTTAGTGGTAGGCATAGACAGTGGCTCATAACACAGTTGTACACTTCTCTTATTACTACCTGATAGTCATGCCTACTGTAGTACCCATATCAATGTCATGGCAATGCAACAACCAGTAGCTGTACACATTTATTTCTTTTGTATGCATTGACACTGATAATACACACATTTGCAACATGCACAACCTATTTTCCGGACTGCTTGTAACCCATGTTATTACTTTTGTGCCTTTCAGCTGAACTTGGGTATACATGCATATGCTCAGGGGATACCTGGTATACATTTGTGTTCTATGTCAGTATGGCATACTGTATTTACAGTCTTGCAGCTCAATCATACTTCTCAACCTGTTACACCAGGACTTCTGGACAATGACCCACATCAATGGGTAACAACAGGGAAATCAATATTGGTAACGTATTAATATAGCTGACATAACACAAGTATATGTGTATGTGACTACAGATATCAGTCACAACTATGACTATTGTCCGGCAGAACACTGGACAGTTGAATGTTATTAATTCAATATATCACATGCAGTTTAACACACACATCTGCAACAGTACTTTACTATGCATATGCCCTATATAGGTATCTTAGATTTACAAAACAAACATGTATAATACTCATATTCACAGGTAACATATGGATATGGACAACATCCCATTAACTGACCTAGCAGTGGCACACTCACGACTGTTTGACAGACACTCTAGTGGTTGTCATATGTGAGCTGTCCTTTCCCAGGGTGAGTCAGGCTCTTCAGCTGTGATCCTACCTCTCCACCTTTTAGAGCATCACATCTGGACAAAAACTAAATTTATGGGGGTCAAATAGGGACAGATCTTAAATATGCCTTTTACAAACCTATGACATTTGTAGCATAATACATTTTGCATTACCATGACTGTTCTGAAGGATGGGGAGTATGAAACTCAAGTGTTTGTCATTACCTCATGACTTCCATCCTCAGCTATTTGCCAGAAAAAATATAGATGTTAGGAGGAACAGGCTAAACACTATGATGGGTAAATCTTGACATTCTGTGAAGATCTGTAGAGTTGACAGGTATGGCCTACTGCAGACAGAGCCAGATGCTGTGTCCATACCAGCTGTTCAGCAGAACATCATTACAGCAAGTCTTGTTGGCACATATAATTCTTTCAAAATCATCTATCTCATTATTATAGACCAAGTACTACATTCAATTACATGCTTACATGTTTCACATACCTGTTTTATTTTTATGCTCTCTTCCATGTTCTGGTTTAGGTTTATATCTTTCTTGTTTTGTTTGTTTTTGTTTGTTTGTTTTTTTTCTCTCTCTCTCCACCACAGGGATCGAGCTGGTTTGAATAGGTTGCAGCATGGCTTTTGTAGGTGATGCTCGTGAGCAGGTGATGGCCTCTGCACCAATTAGTGTTCCCCACTTACTAATTGCATGCAGAGCAGCTGTGTAGTTCTTACAATAGCCAATCCCTGGGATTCAGTTCTTGCACGGAAGGGGCCATTCCCGTGCAGCATGGCAGCACGCCATGCATATTCATGAAGGCATGCTGCCAAGCTGTAATACAAACATGGTCCTGTGTACGAGTGCAGGGAGTGTGTTTGGGAGTAGTGCTCTCACAATACACATGGCTCCTGAACACCAGAATTGCCATACAGCAATTTAAATAGAACGAGATTGGTCGTTACACCTCTCAACCCATCAGAGTAAGAAATCTGGACAAAGCCATAAAGGACAATTGCCACTACAAACTTAGAAAGTTGATAGAATAACAGGTTTAACATTAACATGAATTTTCTGCAGGGTATGAATTATATAACGCATACCTCACAACCCATTAGAGTAAGAAATCTGGACAAAGCCATAAGGGACAATTGCCATTGCAAACTTAGAAAGTTGATAGAATAACAGGTTTAGCACTAGCATGGATATACTGAAGGGTATGAAGTAAAAAACGCAAGAAATATTTTTTTTTTTACATCTGCAAAAAAGTTTAAGCATAGCTGTGTGGGTGTGCTCATTACTTAGCTATGCTTAGTCCAGCTGAAACAGCAAGATAAGTAAAATAGCAATAGGCATCCTACTTAAGCAGTACCACAATAGTGCAGTGGTTAGAGCGTACACTTTGCATATAGTCATTCATGATTTGAGCCTTACCAAAGCAAATTCCATTTTGTATGTGAAATCATTACAATTTTAATGTATTAGTATATTTATGTAGGAAGTAACTTATATTTCTCAACCAGAGTGCCCCATAGTGTATAGTCACACAAGAATAAATGTAATGAAAGCATGTAGGGGGATGTCAAAGAAGGTAAACAAATGTATAATATGTAATGAGTGCTGAATCAATCCCATCCAATAAAATAAAACATAAGCAATGCTAAGCATTGCACAGCTATGCTGACAGGGTGTAAGCATTGTGTAAACATGACTGCTAAGCAATGAGTAGCCCAGCTAAGTGGATTTGCCCATTGGTAAGCAGTGCTGAACCTAACCCTTTAAGCACTGCCAACCTGAGCTAAGCAGGTTTGCCCATAGCTTAGCTTAGGTCAGCATATTCAAAACCATCCAGTCATGGCAAAGGGCAGGAAATCAGCTGTATTTAAATCTTGCAGGTGGGAATACGGCTCATAACTGGTTGTAGCTCCCCACTGTAGGCAGTATGGCAGGTGTTGGAGAGGGCATGCGCTTTCAGGTGCAGCGCTGGGACATACAAGAATCCAAGTTTATAGTAGGACTCCTTGTAAAAAGCCATGATGTGAGACTGCTGCAGGACCAGTACCAGGGCTTCCAATACAAAGTGGAAGCCTGGGAAAGTCATGCCCGTGATCTCACTGGTGCCACTCATATCCCTTGGACTGGTGAGGAGGTCTGGCACCAATATGCCCACTTGAAGCGGAGGAAGATGGAGCTCTTGGAACAGTGGGTACAAGAAGCAAGACAGAGGGGTGATGTCCCAACAATGTGTAAGCATTCATAGCGATAACTGTTTACCAAAGTCCAGCCTGTGTATGTGATGGATCGGTATGCAAAAATGTTTATCTAATTTCATTACAGCTCCAGCTGAGTGGGTTGCAAACCAGGAAGCCCATGCCTGTAGGTTGCAAAGGCTGCATCACAAGGCTGGTGAGTAACAATCTAGCTTGTACTATACATACCAAATAAATATAAAGGAGTAGAATGTCACCTGGCATTATTAATACTGGGTATGATTTAAACTGAATAAAGCAGACAATATTATAGTAATAGTCTCATATAGGTCATATATTAATAAAATGTAATTGCCTGTGAATAAAAGTCTAAACTCTGGACTGGTTGTGTTTACTCTGGTATGGTATGATTTAAATGTGTACAGGCTATGCATAGCAACTATAGCTCTGAAAGCATTAAACAATCAAGTCTGATGTGACAAAGTTAGTGCCTCAGTAACACACAAGAATAACTGATATTACAAATGTCATGCATCAAGATCTGATATCTGAATAGTAATGTGTTAACCACTGTTTTCCACACTGTTCTATGTAAACAGGTATGTAATGTTGTAAATACAGTCAGATTGTACAACAAAGAAAGAATGAGAAAGAAATCATTCAAGAAAACAGCAGCAGTGTCTCAATAGCTCCCTGTGATGAAACACGCACTTGTCATATTTTTAGCAGAAACAGCCATGGTTCGACTCCTGGGACTGATAGTAAGCTGTATGCATAATTTCAACTAGGAATTTGTGAAAATGTGTAGAAACAGTCATGTAGTATTGACAAACATTCCCTCCACAGGTCTCCCAGGTAAGATAAGGAATATAGTAGCTATAAGAAGGTTGTAGTTATACTGTGTCCAACCCCAAGGCTGCAACTCACAAAAAGATGCATACACCAAGTGGTCTCTCCCAGTAAATATTTAAAAATGTCATGCTGTCGCAGCTACAGGTCCCTGCTAAGAACAACCTTTATGGCTGATAGAAATCAAGGAGAGTGTGTCAGTAGCACACACACACACACACACACACACACACACACACACACACACACACACACACACACACACACACACACACACACACACACACACACACACACACACACACACACACACACACACACACACACACACACACACACACAGTATGAGTGCACATATGTAACCCTGACTATGGGAATATGGGTAGAAACAGTCATGTAGTATTAACAAACATTCCCCCACAAGTCTATCAGGTAAGAGAAAGTTAAAAGTCACTATAAGAAGGCTGTAATTATACCGTGTACACAAATAACACTGTCCAACCCAAGACTGTAGTTGTTGTAATAATACCTGTAGAGTAATGTGTAGAGCAATGATCATTAAAGCTGTGACCACTGCAAGAGTCTACATTTGTTAACTGACATCTCTCTCTCTCCACCATCTTATCTTCACCAATAATGTAAACACATAAATGGATGGGTATGTTTTCCACCAAACCTACTGTTGGGACATGTGTCCTGTTGTTCTAAAAACACTGAAATTTATTCCAGTTAATGTTCTCTGTTCAAATACCATCATTGGCGGCCTGTTGTGCCCACTGTGGGTCCATATATGCATGTGTTCTGTTTGATATGCAAATGTTCAAAATGTGTTATATTGGGTTAATGGGAATACGCATGCATGCTATTATAACTAATCCTGGAATGTGTTAACCATTACTAACCAACATATGTTCTAAATCTGCAACACCATAGCACATCAGGGAAGGCTGATCCCAGTGGATCCGCCTCTCCCGCCTCATCTGGCCATGGCACCAGGCCCCAGCACATCTGGGACCCACCCCAGGACCTCCTCGTCCACTGGTCCTGCACCACCCTTGAGTGGAACCACCTTAGGGGATATGGCTCGCCCTCCCCCCCGGGCATCGGCACAGACAAGATCCTGTCACCCGAAGCCAGGTCTGGGGTATGGTGTGTAGTGAGCTCCAAAAGGAACTTGGAGATCTGCTACGTTAGCTTGAGGGCCACATGGTGCATTTAAAGGGTCAGCCTGCCCTTCGTGCTCAGCCCCCAGCACAGCCACCTTTGGAGCCATGAAGGTGCAGTGGTGACTACCCATGTGTGGGGACCTAAGTCCCCCTGTATCTATTGGGGGGCTTGTGGGCTTCCGATTACCAAACACCTCTCCCCGTCCAAGGTGTTTACCATTCACATGTGTCATATACATGCTGTCTTGTCTGTCTTATCTGTCTTCCTACCCAACCTACCTCCCCAAATATATCTGCTATCCTTCCCCAACATCACACTCTCACCTTAAAAAAAAAAGCGGGCACTCTGTTCCCTAAAAAAATTCACCACATACATAGCTGTACATTTCACACACATGTCCACTGGACATACGTAATCTGGTCTAATTGGCTTCAAAACACATTATTGTATTCCTCACCCCTCTCTAAGGGGTTTGAGTGTCCATATATACCTCCAAATTCAGTATATATGCACAGCTCTTGCTGTAGAAAAAATGGACAGCTACGGACATTCCCTACACCCATCCTGCACATCCCTAGGTACTTTCCCTATTGTCCTTTCTCTGCATGCCCCCTTTTTCAACACTTTCCTATCACCCTTTTTTTCTTTTAAAGAAATTAGCATGGAGTAAGTGGGAGTAAGCTGTTTTAAGCAGTAGTAAGCAGGATTGCATGGGGATAAGCAATGCCTACAAACATGAAGCACTTTTAAGGCTAACTGTCTGTAAGCATATTTAACCAGAAATTATCATTATTTAATGCCACACAAACGTGCTTACAACTGCCTTAATAACTATGTATAAAAACAGCCCTTGTTCTGCCCAGCAACAAAACAATCAGCTCTTGCAAGTCTTGAGACCAGGACCCTGTACATCATAGCCACAGCAATTTACCACTAAGCCATCTGAGCTGTAAATATGTCTGATGTTTTTTCAAACATATCATGCAGCACAGTCATTCAACAATAGGGAAAATGTATTTATATATGTATATATGGATGGGAAATAGGAAATGCACCCCCAGGGATCACCTCTGTGGCTCTGCTCGGTAGTGGCACAGGAAAATAATTGTCTTGGGTGGCAAAAGCCAGGGTACC
Source organism: Protopterus annectens (assembly GCF_019279795.1). Taxonomy (NCBI): domain Eukaryota; kingdom Metazoa; phylum Chordata; order Ceratodontiformes; family Protopteridae; genus Protopterus; species Protopterus annectens. The sequence continues at coordinate 106,121,871 of NC_056725.1, forward strand.
TTTTTGGCTGGGCTTGTATAGGCCCATATATATGTATACAAAT
>NC_056725.1:106124413-106209413 GCF_019279795.1 Protopterus annectens
CTTGAGATTTATTAAAATGTACAGCTATAGAACTGACATATTTCCTATCAGTAATATGTCTGACATGTTCTACATAATGCAATCACCAGAGTATGCTACTGATTTTCCAAGGACAACACCTGTCTGGGGAACAGCTCATAAATAACATGCTAACCTGTGGACATTATGTGGATGGCCCTACAGTTGAGAGCTATGCAGAGACAGAACTTTGTCAGACTGAAACCCATGCAGAAGTAGCATGTGCAGACAAACCCTGTTAAACTAGCAGTACTCCAAACATATAATAGCAATACTCACATTCTGCCCCTAAGTCTTGAAACTTCCCCACCATTTAGTTGGCTTGTCTCCACAAGTCTTGTTGTAAGAGGTAGTAGCTCACACATCTCCAGGATGTCTTCCTCTCAAGTAAAGGAAAGGGCCAAGTCCACATGGAGTACCCATTTATATTAAAGTGTTGTCATGACATTGGCTATTGGAAGAACTACACAGCTGTTCTGCATGCAATTAGCATGTGGGGAACCCCAATAGGTGCACAGGCCATCACCTGGTCATGAGCATCACCTACAAAAGCCATGCTACCACCTATTCCAACCAGCTCTACCCCTGTAGTGCACAGAGAGAGAGAGAGAGACAGAGAGAGAGAAATAACAAATGAAACATAAGATGGAAAAGAAAAGAAAGAAAAAAGGTAAGTGGAACATGTAAGCAAGTAATTGAATGTAGTACCTGATCTGTAATAATGGGAATATAATTTGGAGAAATATATGTCCCAACAAGACATGCTGTAATGGCACTAATGAGACGTATGATAGAGTATGTCTGAACTCAATAGATACTTTCCAATCATCTCAAATTACTACTCGAGTTGTTTCCAACAATGTTTCCAATGAATGTGTAATAGAGGAGGCTATTACAACCAGTAGCCGTCCATCTGTGACTACTAAACTGAAGAAGGGGGTGGCATTGATAGATACTAGTGTACACACAGATGTTACAGAATCCAATGATGTGATCAATGTTGTGACTAATAGCGATTCCAATGATGTTATACATATAGTACATTCCAGTATGCACACTGATGTGAACCTTTACCCTGAGGTACGGATTATTAAGAACAATCCAGTCAATGTAGAACAAGGGACAGATGTAGTTGTTAGACCTAAAACACAATGTCATAAAATAGGTGCCTGTCCCGACACTGCTTTGAATGTTTCTTTTCCTCTTCCAGTAAGACTAGAGAAGGGCCCGAGACGCACACGGTCTATGAGCCGTGGACGTCAGAAGAGGAAGCTCTCAGAAGAATTTCCTCAGAATCAAACCCTGAAGAGAATGTGGAACAGCAGGGAGAAACGTTAGTATATAATCTATCTAGTATAATGTTAACAGATGATGATGTGAAATTGTTGAGTAGAGGAATGAATTTCATCCCCAATAGCACTAGTGCCCTGACTGAAACCATGACAGACTTAAAACTGTTCTGTAGGAATGTCATGCTTAAGCTTATACACAAAGGCTCTGATATAGGTGAATCAAAAGATAGGCAGTTTGCTTTTAAGAACCTAAGTGAGTATATACCTGTCAACCATCCATTAGTAAAGACGTTCCAGCGCCTCACAGAGGAGGAACTTTACAAATACTATGATAAAGGTCCGAACAAGAGATCCTATAAGAGAGATAATTTAACCCACAAAGAGAGGATCAGTCTTAGGAAATTGCAGGACATTAATACCATTGTTATTAGACCGGCAGACAAAGGTGGCCGAGTTGTTGTCATGGATATCATGCATTATTATCAATCAATGAAGAATATGTTGAATGACAGCTTTTATGAAATTATTACATCCAATACATCCTTAGAGATTATAAGGCACATTAAAGACATACTATCTGATATACGTATGAGCCTTTTGATTGATAAAGATCTTTATGAGTACCTTACCATCAAGGCCCCTATGATTCCTATTATGCACGGTCTCCCAAAGATACATAAAGATGCCCATGACCCGCCCATGAGACCTATAGTCTCTGGTCGAGGATGGGTCACTGAGCATCCTTCAGTATATATAGAGAAAAATCTAAGACCTATCCTTAATGACAACAGATATGTGTTAAAGGACTCCAAACAGTTTTTGTTGGACCTTTATGAATGTATTGAACAAAGTAATTCGATAGAAGATTGTGTCCTTGTTACACTTGACATACAATCACTGTTTACTGTTATTCCCAACAATGTTGGCCTTGTATATATATATCTGATTACTTGAAGACACACAGTGACTATAGCTTGGTCAAGATTGACCTATTGGTACATTTCTTAGAACTAGTGTTGGAAAATAACATTTTTGTCTTTGATGAAACGATCTACAGACAAGTGGATGGTGTAGCAATGGGGACACCATGCGCGAATAGTTATGCCAACATGTTTTTAGCTCACTGGGAGTGGGAGAAGCAAGTCCTGTTTGATCTTGAAATTTTCAAACAGCATGTAATGTTTTTCAGACGTTTTGTGGACGACGTCTTCATTCTGTGGAAAGGTTCAATAGATGAACTGCAGTCATTCCTAGAGGCAATGAATGAGTTGACCAGTTATCTTACATTTACTATGAATCACTCATTATACAGCATTGAGTTCTTAGATCTATATATAGAAAAGCTCCCCAATGGCATCATCAATACTGGTGTATTTAGAAAATCATGCTATTGTAATTTCTTATTAATGAGATCTAGTATGCACCCAGCTTTTGTGTTTAGGAACATTATTAAAGGCCAGGCCATCAGAGCCGCCAGACTAAATCCAACTCAAGCAGGTTTCCTATCAGAGTTGGACAACCTGAAGGGAAGGTTGACAGATAGAGGCTATAGCACTGCAGAGGTCAGTAAAAACTTAGAAAATATACAAGATTTAAGACAGACTATAGCTACACCTTACTTTGGACCCATGAAGCAAGTAGGTGTTATTGATAGGGGTACATTTACCCCACGTATCGTGAAATTTACTACTACGTTCACATCTGACCATAATGAGATCAGAGATATCAACACATTTTGGACCGTTCTACAGATAGACGATGATCTCAGAAAGATTGTTGGGGATACTCCGAGGTTCCAATGTAGAAATAAGAGTAACCTTAAACAGATGTTATGCTATCCGAGACACACTAGACGAGATGAGGTGGCAGGGAATACTATGCCATGTGGGCATTGCAACTTTTGCTCTTATATTGATACAGCCACTGAGTTTACACATCCTGATTCACACAAAGTGTTTAGAACTAATACAACTGCAGACTGCATGACGTGTCATGTGGTATATCTTGGGGTTTGTCAAGCCTGCTCTAGTTTCTATGTGGGCAAAACAAACCGTAAGCTCAGGGATAGAATGAGGGAACATATATACCACATCAGGAAGGGATCCAGCCATAATGCCTTGGCTAAACATGTGAGTCTTTATGACAACACACACACACATTCTTATTCAGGGTTTTAAAGGTTGTAACACCGAACAAAAGAGGAGGTGACATTAGTAGTCAAACTGAAAGTAAGGAAAGTGACTGGATTGTCCGATTAAGAGCTGACAGTGGATTAGGCCTGAATGAGAGATCCTCCATTAAACCCAGATTGGGGAGACGCAGGAATATAAAATGATCATATCCACACATTCCTGCTGCCCTTAAGTGTAGATGTTCTGACTGAATAATCAAGTAACTTACAAATGTTTTCAGTATTTAGATGTAAGTAAGATTTTTTCTGCAGCCCATGACATGACATTTTAGCATACTCAACTTTTTACATTTTTTGATCTATTTGTCTTTTTATACATATGTGTATTATATTATTTATTCATTTTTCATTCATCTTTGAATGTTAGATATAAGTACTTACACTCATATACCTATATTTTTTAGCATTGTCAAGTATATGAGATTTTTAACATTTCCCTTTTAATTGTGTCAATTGTGTTAATTGTTTCTCTTGTTACACCCATATATATACTGGGAATTTTAACTTGTGTACCATTCAATAGATCTGAAGAAGCTCTTAGCAGCGAAAGCGCTTATCTGATGGAATAAAGATTTTAAGTCACCAGTGGTTGTGGTTCACTTGCTTGGACATTACTGGATTACTACTTTTGTTTGGGATTTGAATACTCTGTTACAACACAGTTTTTGTTTTTTGTACCAAAGAGATCAGCGTCGCTCCTTTCTACACCTGTTGTATTTTTATATTTGCTTTTTGAATAGGAGCGTTTACCTGGCAGGAGGCTGTACCTTTTTTACAAGGTGGAAAAGAAAAGAAAGAAAAAAGGTAAGTGGAACATGTAAGCAAGTAATTGAATGTAGTACCTGATCTGTAATAATGGGAATATAATTTGGAGGAATATATGTCCCAACAAGACATGCTGTACTAATGTCCTACTAAACAGATGCTTTGAGCATAGCACCTGGCCCTCTCTGCAGTGGGAGATATCATAGACATATCTCTCAACTGTACAGATATTCACAGAATGTCCACATTTTACCATCATGTATTTTTGTCTGTTCCTCCTGAGATCTGTACTATTCTGGCAAATAGCTGAGGATTGAAGTAATCAGGTAATGGCAAACACTTGGGTTTAAGACTCCATAGCCTTAAGAATATTCACCATAATGCTAAATGTATCATTCCACAAACTTCATATGTTTGTAACAGGGATATTTAAAGTCTGTCCTTATTTATCCTCTCATCATTTTAGGCATTGTCCAGATGTGATGCTCTGAGAGGTTGTGAGGTGGAATCACAGCTCAGGAGCCTGACTCATATATGACAGCCACAGGGGTGTCTGTAAAACAGTTGTGACTGTGCCACTGCTAGGCCAGTTAATGGGATGTTTTCCATATCCATGTTATCTGTGATTATGAGTATGACACGTTTGCCTTGTAATGCTAAGAGACCTATAGAGGACATGTGCATAGTAAAGTACTGTTGCAGACATGTGTGTTGAACTGCATGTGATATATTGAATTAATAACATTCAACTGTACAGTATTCTGCTGGAAAATAAGCACATTTGTGATTGATATCTTTAGTCACATACACATACACCTGTGTTATGTCAGCCAAACCATTGGCAGGTGTGGGAGCAATGACATTGTAACATAATAGCCTGCATGACTGATGGACATCTTCCAGGTTATCCCAGTGATGTCAAACTCTACTGTGCAATCAACATACTAATGTATGGTGCAGCTATATTAATACAGTATCAATAACTGATGTCCCCTTTGACGCCCATTTATGTGTGCCATTGTTCAGATGTACTGCTGTAACAGGTTGAGAAGTATGATTGAGCGGCAAGACTGTAACTACAGTGTGCCATACTAGCATACAGCATAAATGTATACCAGGTATCCCCTGAGCACATGTGTGTATGCTTATGTTCAGCTGGAAGGCACAAAACTAAATCACATGGGTGTCAAGCATTCAGGTACATAGGTTATGCATGTTGCACATGTGTGTAGTATCAGTGTCAGTGCATACAACAGACAGAAATGTGTACAGCTACTGGTTGTTGCACTGCCCTGACACTGATATGGGTACTAGAGTAGGCATGATATTCAGCTATTAATCAGAGAAGTGTCCACCTATGTTATGACCCTCTGTCCATGCCTATCATTACCAGCTATATCTACCCCTATATACAGTGGATATCACAAATGTACACACCCCTGTTAGAATGCCAGGTATGTGGGCTGTATGACAATCAGACCAGAGAAGATAATTTCATAATGTTTGTCATCTTTATGTGACCCCTAACCTGTACAATTCCATTGAAATACAATCAAAGGTGTTTCTAGAAAGATAACCGACTATTGCCAAGTGAAGATGTGCTATGATGTTAGAGTCCAAACCGAGACGGATGAATGCTGTAACCATCTCAAGAGGTGCATACACAACATATAAGTTTAAAAATGTGCACACTCATGCAACTGCTTTATTGTACTAAGAATTATTTCCATATGTATTCACAGACCTGATTGTTATGTTTTCAATTGAATTGTACAGGCTATAGGTCACACTACAGGTGGGAATTGTTATGAAATGGGTTCTTGTGGTGTCATGTTCCAATTGCACAAATACCAGGCAGTGTATCAGGGGTGTGTACCCTTTATATCCACTGTAGCTATATGGACACAGCAGTACCTGACCTTTATATCCAGCCTCCACCAAGGTAGAGTAATCCTCTTTGGTGGACAACAGCAATACACAAACGATATAATAAGTTGCTACATTGGTTGTACAGGGACACATAGGTGCAGGCAATAACTTTGAAGCAAGTTCACCTATATCTGAGCAAGCATGTAAGTTCACAGGTGACTTTCTGTAAGGCTGACTATGACTATGAATCAGACATATCCACATCACCAAGGACAATTGCAACCATGTCTTCACATATGTTGTAAGTCTCAGATGAAACAACACAATTCACCCTGTACTGAGGGTAAAGAACACCTCATACATACATGCCATGGATATAGGCAACCTGCATCACCCAGGTTAGGTGGGAACATTGACGCCCCTGTCCACCCCAGTTGTACAGGGAGATATGCACATCAACCACACTCCACTCAGCAATGGTGAGCATGTACATATTACCTACTGATGGCAACAACAGCATATATCCATGGGGCATAATAATATCAGTGTCTGCCTCCTACATGAACTCTGGCATGTGCTCAGAGCTCCATCACACTCCACAGTCAAACATAGACCTGCCACCATCCACATGGAAGATGCCCACTGTCAACCCTCTACACAGGAATGAATGGAGGATAGAGGATTATGCAATCAAGTGTCCATCATTTGGGGGAATAAGATAGATCAGGGACAGGTGTGTAATGCAAGCAGCTATAGCCATGATAGCTTGGAGGGTTTTGGTGTAGTGTGGATTATTTGCAAGTAATATCCATTGTTGATGTGCATTTTGACAACCGTATGAGGTCCTGTGACTTTTTTCCTGTTTATGTCTTCCAGGTAACATGCAGAGTGCTGGCCTACCAGCATTCTCTGTTGGGGAAACAGACATCATCACCCAATATGTTTTTGGACATTATGCCCTGTCATTTGGATGGATAGCAGAAGATGTGCGGGAGAGGACTGCCCTGTGGAACAGTGTGGTCCACAGGGTCAATGATGCCAGCCTGCACAGCAGAACTTATGAGCATGTGCAGCATCTGGCCACAGACCTCATATGCCATGCCCATTAATGGGCTGCTGCTGTAGCGAGGGACCAGCTAGCCAGAGGTGGGGGTGCAACCTTCCAGCCCCCACTGACACCCACTGAGGACATCTTCACCACACTTGGGTCACATGCCGAATGCACAAACCATGATGCTGAGGGAAGCATTGTGGAGGTGGGCTGCACACTCTCACACACACACACACACACACACACACACACACACACACACACACACACACACACACACACACACACAGACACTGTTTGAGGAGCATGCAGGTAAGGGCCCAGTGGGGATTAGTGCACTAATGTATCAGACATAAATGTATCTGTATTGTATCTACATGCATGTGTCAAGTCCGACTGCAGTTGTGGATGGGGTTTTCTAATGCACAGAGGTGCACATCTATGGTGTGGACAGCACATTGTGTATTACTGCAGTTTGTACTGTAGATGTGCAGACATGCTGCATCCATCCTGTACCAAGGCCACATGTGGATCTGCTACAATACCTCCCTCTCACAATTCCTAGGACCCCCTGGTCTGCATATGGGACAGCAGTCTGAAGCTGGTGAGTATGACATTGTTCTGTTGTTGTCTGGCAATACCCCAGGCATGTGAAGTGCATGCAATTCTGTGCACACAACCATCAGTAATAGCTATATTGTTTTATGTAATAGGCATATTGCTTGTTGTGCATGTTCACTTGTGCTGGGGTTAACTGTATTGCATCACAGTGGCCTATCTGATGTGAATTCAACATTCCTGTAGCATACCTCACAACTTGTTAGTGCCAAGACTTCTGGACAGAGGACAGCAAATTGTGTTGGACAAACGGCCAAAGTGTAGGGTCATGCATGACACATTACTGGTATACAGTGGATATAAATTGTGTACACGCCCCTCTTAAGATGCAAGGTGTTCTTGTTACATACTAATTAGACCACGATATGACAGTCCACACCTCTTCCAGCCTTAAATGTGACCCATAACATGTACATTGCACTCATATGCCATGCCCATCACTTGTAAAACCAAGCATCTGGACTCATGCATTGCACCTACAAGTCTGGCCACCTGTTAGGGTGGCAGACGTCCTATTAGCATGATGTTTCAGTCAGGTATGATGCCTCATGGTGCCATATGTGTCAGTATACTCACTGTGGCCTATTTGGCTATAATATCATATACATGGACATTGTTAAGACACACAGACCACTTCTGACCACATATAGGTTTCAAACATATGGATATTCCAGACACATCTGTACAGAGGATTGTACAATGGTTTAACCTGCTGCATGTGAGGCAGATGTTGCTACCACACTATATAAAGCAATGGCAGTGGGAGGTGGTCATCAGCCGTGTATGGTATACACATCAAAATGGTATGAGCCACATAAGATATGATCCTCACACACAAACAGTTGCCAGCCTTAGGATTAGAACTCCTGCCTAAGTAGGTATTCCTATTATAGTGCTACACAATTATCAGATGTGCCACAGAGTGCATACATTTCCACATTTTCCAAAGGTACTTCTAAGGTGGATGACATCAACAGGTCTATGAAATTGGAGTGTAGGGAAGTGTAAAGAGTAGTACACAGGTCAAAAATGGTATGAGTCAGACAGTACATGATTCACACACATACATACATACATACATGCACACTTGCCAGTATTGGGATTAGAACTCCTGTTTATGTATGTATTCCTACTATAGTGCTATACAGTTATTAGACACACCACAGAGCTTATACATTTCCACCTCTTCCAAAGGTACTTCTAAGGTGGATGACATCAACAGGTCTACAAAATTGGAGTGAAGAGAAGTGTAAAGGGTAGTACACAGGTCAAAAATGGTATGAGCCAGGTAGTACATGATTCACACACACATACATTTGCTAGTATTGGGATTGGAACTGCTGCCTATCTAGGTATCTCTCTACTATAGTGTTACACGATTACTGCATGTGCCACAGAGCTTACTGAACTGTCATATGGCCAAAGCTGCTGATAACTGCACAGCTGTGGTAAAGTATTACAGGTGGCAGACAGTCTGCCTCTTGTTCCACCTGTACATCATGCTAGGTCATTGTATCTTGCACTTCAACTAGCATTATGGCTTGGCACTTCACCAGGTTAATGTATCAAGAAGTGTAGCACACCTGTGAACTGTTAGCACTGCTCGTTCATCACAGATGAAGCCCCAGTACTTGCTAGTTATGTCCACCCCTCCTGGCATGTTTGAAGGGCGGTTATCTGTGCTTTCACCCATTGACCTGGTGCACTTGTCCATTCTGGGGCACTGTTGCAACTGCTTCATGTACACAGACAACCTTCCCATCTAAACTCCAAACACTCAGACCTGTGAGGGTTACCCATATATCTCCCAATGTGGACATATGCACTCTCCAGCAAAGACTGGACTAGCAGGTCAAGAGGATAAGATCAACACCTGCACCACCATGTGGAACATGTAGCTCACCATGACACCCACTTTGACAGCCGTAACATACAGTGAAAAGTCACACACCCACCTTCCCTGAGGCACTCAATGGACATTTACCCAAACAGCACAGACCAGCAAGACAGACACCCACTCAGACAATGCAACATAGCACATGCCAAGGAACACATATTTAACCTACACAGTGTGCCCCCAACCTAAGCTCCTAAGGTTAACCACCTTGCACAATACAGCGATCATGGGAAACTCAATCTGAGGCACACACATCCCACTCACTAAGTTGAATATGGAGCAGGTAACAACCAAATATCTATCACATGCCAGCATCTAACTCACAGCACAGCCAGTCATGTCACTCCACAACAACTATGAGTATTACTCCGTATCCATGTGGGTGTGAATGACTTGGGGCACACCTCCCTGGTCTACATGACAGGAGACATGGTTGAACTCTCTGGTTATGCAGTACAGGCAGGTGTGACAGTAACCCTGAGCAGTGTACTGCTGTCGCCCAGAATGATGCGTTGGTAGTATCAACAGATGATTGATTACAACATTGTCTTATGTGTTATGTGTCATTCTCAGGGGATCCAGAACCTCTCTGCTTGGGATGACATGGTTGACAGAACCCAATGACTTGCCATGGATGTTCTACATCTGTCACTGCTGGGTTTCCAGGTACTGGCTAAGTATCTTGTCAACCCTATGATGCCTTATTAGGCAGTGTTCCTAATGTTATTACCACCATAACAGCTACACATGTATGCAATCTGAGGGTAATGCTGCTCAACAGTGGACATCTAATTGTCAGGATGCAATCACTCATAGCAGTCTGTGGAGTGGGGGACACATGTCTGCTGTAATGGATAGGTGGTTCACAGCAGCAGACAGCAGACCTGCAGTACCAGGCTATGACACATTCCACAGCTGTCATCACCCAAACATAGGACCACATCACTCCTCCACAGGTGGTGTTGTCTCCATATTCATTATGGATAGGAACACCTCCAGACTAGCATCCTATCATAATGCATTGGAGATACTTCTGGTACAACTGCCTTAGGGTAATAGTGTAATCCAGACCATAGCCTGCTATGGGTCCACATCTATGTCCCTAGACTGTCAATGCACATTTCTCAACACCCTGCCATCTATGATTGTCCAAAGCAACACTGACATAGTATGAGTCTTCAACTTCCCCTCCATCACCTGGGGAATGTAGCCAAGCACCAGTACAGTGGCCCAACACATCTGGGATTCATTATTTCCATTCCTCTAGACCAGCTCATACTGACCCCTGATGGAGGATGCGACAACCTTGACCTGTGTTGATCACTTAAATATGGGACTGTTGCTCATCCACAGTTGTCAATGCTTGCATGATGAGATCCATACAGGCTGTAATCAACATGGAACTCAACATGTCAGCCACACCCCCCACAAAGATAACCACCTGGCAAAACCTCTCCAAAGCTGACTTTGCAGCCATGAAAACAGGTGGATGTCTTCACTGCACCCATGGCAATGGGAAATAGCTGCATAACTGTGGAATCATACACATAGGCATTGTACAAACAGGTACATGAATGCATAGTACTAGCCAGAGCCAACAGAACCCAAACACTGTCCTCCAAACACTGGGAGACAATGTGATGGTCCCCTGCCATTACTAAAGTGTATATCAGAAGGAGGACATTGTTGCAGGGACAGGTGATGTCCCATGACTGTTGAAATCCCTTATTAGCCTCAAACACAACTTTAGATCCCTCATGGAATCCCTGACAGGCATCTATGGCAGTAGAGATACAGAAGACACTAACAACAGTAGCAACAGCCTTCGATAGTTACATGAACAACCTCCACAGCATTAAACACAAGTGCTGTGAGTTACTGCACAATGTTAATACCTATTCTGAGACAACTGGTATTGGCCACAGTCATGGCAACACATTTAGTGACAGCTTTACCCCTCTCTCCCCCCACATGTGAATGTGTTCTCACATGCTGTATCCCATTTCCATTCTTGGCATCTGTGTGTCACCAGGATGTGGCCCTGCAGCAAGGCCACTGGGTATGGCAGTGTGGTAACACATTCACCATGTCATAGGCAGGGTACATTATGTGCACAGTAATCCCCCATTTGTAGCACAGTGACTGCATATGCCTCACAGACTATAGGGCTAATAGTTGTACATAGGTATATGTTGATTTACAGCATCTGTTGTAGAATGGAGAATGATGCATGTTCTGGTTGGGACACACCTCTGATTGCTAATAACCACAGCCACAGGGGATATTCATCAACCAAACATACTGGGATTACTACACACACACACACACACACACACAGACACACACACACACACACACACTTGGTACTGAGATCCTTAGGTTCATTACTTTTCATTGCTTTTCATTGCTTCATAGGTGTGTAGTAGGTGAATGGGCCTGATGTCTCTACAGGCTATCCCAAGGGAATACCCTGGTATCTGGCCACATGAAAATAGTCCCCAGTGTGGATCAGGAGTATAGTCACTGGAGTGGTCTCCAGGGGTGGGCATTGTATTCCCCATCCACACATCCAGATTTATATTGTGGGTGGCCAGTGATGTGCACTGCTTTTCGTGTATGTGATTTATATTCCATAACATGGACAGTGTCTGAGTTGTGCACATGTCCCACATGCATGTTCTTTGAAGTGTGGCAGTGTACCTCAGGTCTCTGGGGTATGTTGTGTGAACAGATTGCTATACTCTGATGTAACATTCCTGACCTCATTTGGTGAGACCTGGCTATGTAACTGAGGTAGTGATTGCACCTACATTGACAGTATGATATGGTTATTCATTGGAGTTATTGGCATCTGTCCATTCAGGGCATGTGTATAAGGCATGGTATTCCCTTTGTGGGGTACATTTACAGACTGTGCAGTTGCTGCAGGCGTCCATTGGGGAACATTGCAAAAGGGCCACTGTACACATTGACTGGGCTACTGAGGGGATGGAACAGGATGCCATGTCCTTTTACTTGCTGGATAACACACACTCAGTCAGGAGATGTAACACATCAAAGTACTTTCCGATGTCAGTGGCACTGTTGCATTTAGTCCACTGCAATCACACCATAGGTACTATCTGTGAGGCAATATGCAGGGGAACTACCGATATAGCGGTTGTTGCCTAGCCAAGTGTGTTTGTGTATGATTCGTGGGTGGAGAGTTGTCTCTGAATATTAGATGGGTTGCCTATATTGTTCACTAATACATACTGTCACGTAGTCATTACACATGGCACTAGACATTTAGGGATGTGGATTGTCTACATCAACTTCTATGGTGCTTGACAACTGTTGGCCTTGTAATGTGGATATTGTGACATATACTAGGTCCTCAACATAATAATTTAACCAAGTCCACCCCCCCAACGGATCCTGTTATTACACAATCCCATCACCCCCCACACAGGATACTGATAATAGACACAAACACACACACTTGCCAGTACTGAGATTTGAACCCTTACCTAGTTATGTATTGCTACTACAGTGTTATACATTTATTGCACATGCCACAGAGCTTATAGGACAGATGTTGTCCCAAGGTACTTCTAAGGTGAGGAACATCACCAGCCCTTGTAAATACTGGCATTGGGTGATGTAGTGGGTGAGAGATTCCGCAAAATAATTTACCTACCCACACATTTACATTTGCCAGGAATTAGGTTCAAACCTCTATCTAACTATCTTTTTGGACCATTATGGTTACGCATTTGCCACTTGCACCACTGACCTTACATGGTTTAGGGTTGCCAATAGGTACTTCGAAGGTGAATAATATCTGCAGGACAGCTAAAGTCAGGCACTAAGATGTGTACTGGTTGTAAACGGGGCCAACATCTTTGAGGTACAGACATATATGTGTAGACATATGTACACACACAAACACTCACCAGGAATGAGATTCAAGCCACTACCTATGTAGTCATTGCTACTATATTGCTCCACATTTATCACACATGCCATGGAGCTTACATGTTAGAGAGCTGTGCAATGGTATCTTTGAAGGTGAGTGACAGCAGCAGTGTTAAAGGAGGGTAAGGGAAGTGTTGTAATTGTAAATGACCACAACATCAGGTCTCTACAAGGATACACACACTCTCTCACACAAACACTCACATTTACACAGGTGCAAGGATTGAAACTCCTACCTAACTAGTTAGCTACACTATAATATTACACAGTTATCACAAGTGCCATGGAGCTTAGAGCTTGGATAGCTGTCCAGAGGTATCTTCATAGGTGAGTGACTTCAGCAGCAGTGCTAAAGGAGGGGTAAGGGAAGTGTTGTAGGTGTAAAAGACCACAAAATCAGGTCTCTACAAGGATACACACACTCTCTCACACAAACAAGCACATTTACACAGTTACCAGGATGAGGATTAAAACTCCAACATAACTAGTTTTGCTACACTATAGTATTATACAGTTATCGCAAGTGCCACAGAGCTTATATGTTGTAGAGCTGTCCAAAGGTATCTTTGAAGGTGAGTGTCATCAGCAGCAGTGCTGAAGGAGGGGTAAGGGAAGTTTAGTGAGTGTGAATGGCCTCAACCACAGTCATCTAGAAACACACACACTCACACACAGCTTTGCAGTTGACAAGACTGAGATTACAATTGGATACTTATTTGTACTGTAGTGTTACACAGTTATCACCAGCACCATTGAGACTATAAGGCTGAGGGATAATGAAAGGTATTTCTACAGTGAATAACATCAGTACATCATGTGATATAGGCCAATGGGATGTGTAGTGGGTGGGAGAGGCCTCATAATGGGATTTTCTCTGTCACTGTCTGTCTTTCTCTTCCCCACATCTCTGTGTGTGTATGTTTGCCATATTATATTATGTTGACCTTAGATATGTGTGAGTATTCCTATCCAATGTGTGTGTGTGAAGTATCAGTGGTGTACAATCTGGTGTGTGTGTACAGACAGCTGTGAATAACCAATATCTGTAGCCCACTATGTTGTGAGACATGGGCTTCATTTCTCTAAGTGTAAGAGCATGCCCAGTATGACCTTCTATATTGAGTGTGTGCATCCATTCCAGGGCAGGTTGGACTCCAGTTCAGGGTTTTGTGTGGTACAGCTACACCTAGCAAACTGTTTCTGCAGGATATCTGTAGATAGGTTGCCAATATGGAGACATAATGGGCTTAACATATGGGGATACTGTAACTATTGCTGTCTGTGCTGCTTGTGTGACGTTTGGTTGTAGCATAGATTTTCTTATATATGTACTGTTTTACACTGTGATGTGTCATGTCATCGACTACTGACTGTTATCATTCTTTGCTCACTATTATTTACCTGGAAATACAAGATGAAAGAAGCTGAGACCAATATTCTGAGGCATATAGACTACACATTCTAACACACACCTGCCATTGTGGAGGGGTAGCTACAGATAATAGGCTGCTGGTTCTGTGTAAATGGTCCAGCACCTTGTTAGTATGCTGACTGATGGTACCCTCCTTGTGCTTTTTTCAACTTCACGGGATGGCCATATCCTGCCGGGGCCATACCTCTCAGCTGTACAGATACACCCAGGTTATCCAGAGGCATGACTCATATATCTGGTCAGTTTACCTTCACATTGTCATTTACAAGTGGTTTTGTGGCTATTCATTCATGAGTTTGCAGTCGGGAGTAGTATGAGTGGACATTAGAGTTTTAGACTTCACACACTCAATGACATCCACGCGTCTACACTCCTCTGTTATTCTCTCCTCCACCTAACATTATGCAAGTAATATCTCTGAGATATCCCTATAGTTAGTCCTTTATCACAGTGGTATTTTTGGCCTGACCCACAGTCCTTGTAGCAGGACATAGGGAGGCATGCTTCTGGCATTTGTCAACATGGCCTTCCATTTGTTTTCTGTTTACTGTGTTAGGTTGTTAGTTGGGACCCCCTGACATTCCGTACATTGGCATTACAGGTGAGGCATGGGCCTTTGCCAGAGGACTGTAGGTCATTTGAGAGTGCTGCAGGTCATCTGTTACTGCATTTCTACATGGGATTGGGGGGGTGCACACCTGCAGACTTTAACATTGGAAATGACCGTACTGGTATTTCAGTTACTCTGTTGGCTTCCACTTCATATTGTATTGTGACCTATCATTCAGACAGGAGGCATATCAGTAGAGTGCATGTGTTAGATCTTAATAGCATATATTTCACTTTCAAACTTCTTACCCTTCAGAACTAGAATGCAACTGACAGACCTGTTGTAGTATGCCTGTGTAGGTCTGGTGGGGGGTTGTTCACCATTGCCATCATTTGGGGGCCTTAGCCTGGCCTTTCCTCATGGTTATCTACACCTGTCCTGCTGGGTGAGGCTAGTGGCGGGTTTGTGACCCTTATTGACTTCCATGTGTGTGTATGACATATTGACACCCACAGTTCTTTGAGCCATCACATGTACTGCAGTGGGGGTTGTTACCTTGTGTAGTGCTGCCTAGTATGTTGACACCAGTATTTGTTATGAATTTCCTGTTGTCCCATATAGCTGTCTGCTGCTATCCCATTCAGCCACCCAGTTGCCTTGTATGCTTGCATCCATATCATACATACAAGTATGAGAACATACTACTCCATTCAGTAATTGATAGGAAGAGTGACTTACCTTGTTGCTGGGCCAGTATTGAGGATGGTGCTGGAGGGGAGGCTTTGTTGGATGCACATAGTACACTCACTATACATGGTAAAGCTCAGGTAGTGTCATGTTTGGCATCCCTTTTACTGTATGTACGAGTCAGAGAGAGGTATCAGTCCCTAAGTCCCTACAGTGTCAGTGTGTGTGCGCTATGCGTTGCCTCTTTGCCAAGGCCTGGGCATACTGTGCATGCCTCCTTCTGCCTACACGGGCAAGCTCAGGTTGTTCCTCCTCCTCCGAGTCTCTCTGTGCCTGTGCCGGCCTGGGCAATGATGGGGGAGCTGTGTGGCCCTTCCCTGTGCTGTTCCTGCTGCAACTGTTTCTAAAAGATCATATTGTGTAGCATGGCACATACTATGAACATTTGTATATATGTAGCTGGAAAGTACTGCAAGGCTTCACCAGATATGTCAAGGCAGCGGAACTGTGACTTGAGCATCCCAAACACATGCTCTACAATGATCCTGGTTTGTGCATGTGCCTCATTGTGGTGTTCTTGTTTAGGTGCGTGTGCATTTCTGATGGGGGTCATCAGCCATGGCTCTAGTGCATAGCCAGCATCCCCCACTAGATGGCCATATGGGATGTTCTCCCTGGCAAATTGCTGATGAGCAATGCCAGATGTGGGAGTCGTGATAGCTTTCAGGGCTGCCAACACACACATTCATGATAATGCCCTGGGCATCGCACATGACCTGGCAGCTGATGGAGGGAATGCCCTTGCGGTTTATGTAGACCCTGCCCCGGTCACCAGGCGGTGATTTGATGTGTATGTGTGTGCAGTCTAAAGCACCAACTACCTCAGGGTATTCTGCTATAGAGTGGAATAGACGCATACGTCTGGTCAGCACCTCACAGGCAGTGGGGAAATATATGTGCTCATTGGCATGTTGTGTCATGGCATCCAGGAAGTGGTAGAGTACCCTGGATGCTGATGCCTGTGATACCCCCATGATATCCCCAGTTGGTCTTTGGAAGGTACCGGTGGCTAATATTCTTAAGCATAGACATACCTTGGTATCCACTGGGATGGGTTCCCCTCTATTAGTTCTGTGTGTGAGGCATGGCCAGCACAGCTCAAAGATGAAATGATTTGCATAGGGTCGCTCGTGCATGTGAAAAAGGGACATACCTGGATCACAATGCTGCCATTTTCCATGCAGGAGCGGCTACACTGTTCCTGCAAGGAAATCAGCCATTCATGAATCCAGGAGAATGTCATACCAACCCACTACTATAATTGACTATTACATCTGGACATTGTCCCTTTACCTTGCCTGTATGGAAGACATCCTTCATGTGTCAGGGCAGCAGTGTTACAGACAGCAGGTTGGAATACCTCTTACACACAAGACTTGTGGACACAGGCCAACTACATGTTTGTATAAGGTTCCAAACCTGGGGAGATAGTGTGAGTATTGCTATTATATGCTTTGAATACTGCTAGTTTTACATGGTTTGTGTGTACATGCTAGTTTTGCATGGATTGCAATTTGCCTGCATAGCTCTCAACTGTGGGGCTATCCACATAATGGCCAGAGGTTTGGCTGCAATGTTTTGTCTGCTCCCCAGACAGATGTTGTCCTTGACAAATCAGTGGCATTCTCTCTGTTGATTGCTATCAGTACATGGCAACATCCATTTGTGTTTCTGATGTCATATTCCTCAGAAAGGGTATGTTGTAACCAATCCTATAACACCAGCAACTCTCACAGTGTATAACAACAATATTTCAAATATGGCTCTGTGTTTTAGCCTCTGTCCTCCAGTTATATACCAGGCTTTCTCCAGATGTTATGCAGTAAGAGCTTGATAGGTATGGTCTGTCGTTATTTAGTGCTGACATTCCTGCTATCATCCCAGTGATGTTGTGGGGTAGGGGCCATAAATATGAGGGCTGGACAACTTGTGTGACCCTGTACAGTCAAGAGGTCAGTGTATAGAGAACGCTGTTATATGCCCTTGTAAGACATTTTATGGGGGAGGGTATTACATGCTTTAACATAGTCTGTTAGAACATGTGAAGGATATTACTAATAAGAAACATAAAGGAATATGGCTGTACATTTTCATACATTTCACCATGGGGACAGTGGTGGGTTGGAGCTTACTGTTTTGTACACAGTTCTGTTTGTCAGTGTGATAGTACAGTTTGAAGTGAAGCAATGTTATGTAAAGGATCCATTTACATTGTAACATTTGATATTTTTCCCCCTAGGGGGTTATCTACGAAGTGTAACAGGAGGCTGTTGAACTAAATCTGTAACTAAGTGTTGATCTTGTGTTCAAGGCAAGTGTGCTTTTACTGTTATACTACTTGAAGGCTTTGGCCAGGACAGCAGAGTATTTTATTTTTTGTGAATTAATTTGAGTTTCCACCTGTCCCTCTTTGCGGGGGACAAACCTTCTTCGTGCAGTAGTGTCCTGCTGATAAAAACTGACAAATGGCAAATGTCCTGAGATGGTAGGACCAAGAATGTATCATATATTTTCTTTTATAGTTGCACAAATCAGTTATTTTGTATTTCAAACACCTAAATGCTATAAGAAATTGCATAAACAACTTAAATAGTACACAAATAAACATTTATATTTTTTGCAAAAAGTGTGGTGCAAGCCCTGCACGGTGTGCAGGACTAGTGCAGGAGCTCCAGCAGGCAATATGTCTGCCATGTGATCCAGGAATAACCTGTATGGGCATGCCCAAGAGTTTCTGCACTAGTCCTGCACTGAATCAGCCCCTGTATGTAAATTACCCCATTTGCAGGATAAATCCATGCAAATGAGGTGAATATGCAATCCAGGAAGCTGGAAACTGGCTGTGCAGGACTAGTGTAACCTGCAGAAATGTACTCTGCCAGTAACGGTGTACATTTCTGCAAATTACAAAACAGAGCCATGAGAGCCCCAAATAAAGGGTGAATATCATGTATAAAGCATGCCAATGGCCAACTATAAGGTCACTGGCATGGAAAACACCAGAAATAAAAAAAAATCAACTTTTATTTATTTTTAGCCGATCTCGGCTGTTTAAGCATAGGGCAGTGGCACACAAACGGGATCAGGAGAAAATAAGAAAATAAACTTAAAATAAGCATTCTAACTAAAAATCACTATTCTGCAATTATACTCAATGGCAGGCAGAAGACAACATGGCCAGTCAATAGTTGTTGCTAAGTGGGGGAGGCTCAGTGTGGGACATGTAACTATGCATTAGCAAGCAATCCTATGCAAAGAGGAGAATGATAGTGAATCCCAGATTTCCCCTGTATGCTAGTCAGCTCCCAAAAGTGTAAAAGCAGGAATAGCTTAGTGCAAGCCTAAAAGTTAGCTGATATCATAGGGCGTGTGTCAGGCATACTGTAAAAAGATTGGAGCCCTGTGGCTTGGGTTTGCTCCTAGCTTAGCACAGTTAAGCAAGGGAGTGTGTCTGAGGTTGCCTAGCACTCTTTAAATTGCCTAAGAAGGTGTGCGTGCTGTGCACCAGGTTTTAAAGGAAAAAGAAAGTAAACCAGGAAATAGCAGCTCTGTGCACATTTGAGCACTATGTTTGTGCAGCGTGCCCTCGGACTTAAACAGGAAAGCAATGGGAAGGGAAAACAGCAGTAGGAAGATAATCTAGGAAAACTAGCATAGCTGGCAGGTGGAATGTATCATAAACAGTCAATTACACAGGCAGCAGACAAGCCCAGCCCAGAACACTACTATAAACTACGTAAACAGCTTTCCCTCTGTTTTTTCCCATATTCTACACCACCGGTGTATACAAGCAGGGAACCTTTAACAAACAAAACAACAAAATGATAGGGGCTGAAGCAGGCATCATACAGCAACACGTGGAAGAGGCTGAGGGTGGTGATGATGTGAATGCTGTCGACCAACCCACAGTGAGGAGATGGAGAAGAGTGTACAGCTCCAGGGTAACCTACCAGGGGCTACATGAGCTGGAGATAGGGGCGTGCTATAAGGTGGACAGGGACCTCCTACAGCAAATTGTTGAGCTGTGCCAGCCATGCCTGACACACCAAAGTAACAGAGGGGAACCCATCCCAGTGGATACCAAGGTATGTGTAGGCCTAGGAATACTAGCCACAAGTACCTCCCAAAGGCCAACTGGGGATATCATTGGGATCTCACAGGCATCAGCATTCAGAGTATCCCACCAGTTCCTGGATGTCATGTCAGCACATGCCGGTGAACATGTATATTTCCTCAACATCCGTGAGGTGTTGGCCAGCAATATGCATCTCTTCTACCAAATAGCAGAATACCCTGAGGTAGCGGGTGCTATAGACTGCATGCACATATGCATCAAAGCACCACCCGGTGATCAGGTTAGGGTCTACATCAACCACAAGGGCTTCCCCTCCATCAACTGCCAGATTGTATGCGATGCCCAGGGCATTATAATGAATGTGCGTGCTGGCTGCCCTGGAAGATATCATGATTCCCACATCTGGAATCTGATGCATCTGTACCAGAGATTTGCCAATGGGGACATCCCTTACGGTCACCTAGTGGGGGATGCTGGTAATGCCCTGGAACCATGGCTGATGACACCCATCAGAAATGCACACAAACCCCTGAACAAGAATGCCATAATGAGACACATGCACATACCAGACTTATAATAGAGCATATGTTTGGGATGCTCAAGTCATGGTTCTGGTGCCTGGACACATCCAGTGGAGCCTTGCAGTACTCACCAGCTACATGTACTCAAATTGTGATCGTATGTGCCATGCTACACAATATGATCTTGCAGAAACAGCTGCAGCAGGAACAGCATGGCACAGGGCCACACAGCCCCCCACCAATGCCAAGGCCTGCACAGGCATAGTGACTCAGTGGAGGAACAACCTGAGCCTGCCCCAGTAGGCACTTGGTTGAGTGCCCAGTATGCCCTAGCCTTGTCAAAGAGACAATGCATAGCACATACACTGATACAGTAGGGACCCAGGGAATGACACCTCTCTCTTACTCGCACTTACAATAAAAGGGATGCCAAACATGACACTACCTGTGCTCAACCATGTATAGGGAGTGTACTATGTGCATCCAACATAGGCAGCCCTCCAGCACCATCCTCAGTTCTGGCACACCCACAAGTTAAGTCACTCAACCTACCAATTGCTGAATGGAGTAGAATGTGTTGTTACCTGTGTCTATGGTATGCATGTGAACATGCAAGGGAATCAGGAGGCTGAATCGTATGCCAACAGATAGAAGACACCCATAGTGGTGCCATGAGATCTGTAACAAATACTGGAGTCACCATAGTAGCCAGTACTATACAGGGCGACAAAACCCACTGCAAGAAATGTGCTGGGCCACGTGTGCCCATATGACTCACACATGCCAGTCAGGGAGTTTCACATACCCAACAACAGTCTCAGCCAGTAGGACAGGTATAGACAAACACAAACAGAGGCTGTGCTATGACCTCTGAATGATGCCTATGGATAACCTCCTCCCCAGGCCTACACAGACAGACTACAGCAGGTCAGGCAGTGGGATGTTAGTTCTGAAGGGTAGGAAGTCAGAAACTTATATGTAGGTCAACCAAAGCTAAAACCTGTAGTACACTGATATGCCTCTAGTCAGCATGATAGGTTAGAATACAGAATGAAATGGACTACCTGACATACCAGTACAGTCATAGCAAATTGTACAAGTGCCAGGTGTGCCACCATCCCATGTAGAAATGTAGAAATAGTCAGGTTTGTCCCCCCACAATCCTATGTAGACATGTAGTAGCAGTCAGGTGTGCCCCCCCACACTCCTATGTAGACATATAGAAACAGTCAGGTGTGCCTCTTCCCCCAATCCAGTGTAAAAATGTAGTAACAGTCAGGTGTGCCCCCTATCAACCAATGTGTAGAAATGTAGAAACAGAAAGGTGTGCCCTCTCCCCCAGTTCTGCATAGACATGTAGTAACAGTCAGATGTGCCTCCCTCCTCCAATCCTGTGTAGGAATGTAGACACTCAGATGTGCTCCCTCCAATCCAACCTAGTCATGTAGTAATAGTCAGGTGTGCCCCCCAACCCTATTTAGAAATGTAGTAACAGTCTGGTGTCCCCTCAATCCGATGTGCACATGTTGTAACAGTCAGGTGTGCCCCCCACAGCCTTATGTAGAAATATAGTACATGTATGTGTAGGTATAATAACAGTGGAGCACAGATGCCCAGAGGTGGCCAAGGTAGCAGGATAGGTTGTAGCATTTGCACAATATGCAGGTCTGTGTGTGATAGGTCGGTGTGTGTTTCATATTCTGTGAGAGTGGTCAGTATGTATGCATGTGGAGGTAAGACCTGGTGGTAATTGCCCACTACTGCTGATGACAGGGACAAGCCCTCACAACTGCAGTGCCAAAGACAGTCCCCACCGGTATAACACATGCTAGCAGTAAGCCATTGTAAATGTATGGTGGTAATATGTGTCACCATCTGAAAGACTGACATGGCATGGCTGTTGGGCTAGATATACAAGCAGTACACAGGGGAAAGTACCCCAGGCATACAGTATATATTGTGTCACTGTGAAATGGAGACACCCTTGGAATTGTACATGCAGGTATGCATCACATTATCATGTCCTGTAGTAGCGGATACTGTTGATGTCTGCTCAAACACTTGCAGATCACAAAGGACGTAGGACTGATGCATTGGGAAACAGCTGATGTACCTGCACATGCCAGCATAACTGGAATGCCCCATGCATATCTGTGTGTCAGATGCAAGTAATGTCCGTAGCACACATGCACCCAGCTCATGCAAACACCACCCACAGGTACCTCTCTGGTCATATCCCTGCTGTGGGGAATGAGTACAATATGACTCCATCTGTATATGGCAATAGTGGAAGAATGCAGCATGCAATGCAGGTGTCCCATGCAGGTGTGTCCCTAGCTGTAGGTAGCACCCTGCCAGCATCCACACCACCTGATCAAGACTGATAGAAGGTATTGGCATGAACAGCTATCACACCTACCCTGTCACCCCATGGGAATATACTGTATGGTGGTCTGAGACTGTAGGACTGACAGAATGCAACGGCTTGCCACATCTGGCCCACAGCAACACTTAATGGCCCACAGGCTTCTGTCAAAGGCCTGTGTCTCACACATACTGTCAATGCATGCTATGTCCACCAAAATAACAACATAATACACTCCACATAAGCCATATGTAAGGCCATGTGGACAAACCACAGTAACATGTCCACCATGTCCCACTGCATGAACTGTGGACCAACGCTAACACACACCTGTGATGGGGTGATAACCTTAGGGAAAGTATCAGATAATG
Source organism: Protopterus annectens (assembly GCF_019279795.1). Lineage (NCBI taxonomy): Eukaryota > Metazoa > Chordata > Ceratodontiformes > Protopteridae > Protopterus > Protopterus annectens. Next base: position 106,148,133 of record NC_056725.1, read on the forward strand.
TATTCATAATGTCTGGAAGAGGTTAGAGTAACAGAGGGGGGTGGGAGCATGGGCAGCATGGAATGGGCATGGTCAGACACAAAGCTGTGAGCACACACTATCCCTGGCTGCAAGCACATACATTGGTGGCTACATGCCTGCCTGTACACCACAATAGAGGTAATTTTCTGACCCATGGCCCCTGCCTCTGGGTAACCTGTGTGAATCTGTACAGCTGTGCAGCATTGCCACAGCAAGATAAGGCCATACTGTCATGTCGATGGATGTACAAGTATGGGATCTGCTGCCAGCACTCTACCAAGGTGCTGAACTGGATACACAGACCCTACAGCTCCCCCTCCAGAATGGCATAACTTACCATGAATATGTAGGTGTCTGCCCACAATACCAGACACAGCTGCAGTCACCCTTGTCCCCCAAGACATCACTGTGAGCAAGAATGTCCACCTGACAGTACATGAGGACAGAAAACATCATAGTGTATAACAGTACACATCTAAATATCTCTGCTAAAAAGCAGTACCATGCAGCTGAAGCAGCACAGACGCAATCACCTACAGTGCACATTATCCCCTGCACAGTTTGTCCCCATATTGCCAAATGATTGACGGATACCTCGCAGAAACAATTTGCTACCTGTAGGTGTACAACACAAAGGTCTGCACTGGAATGCAAACTACCTGGAATCAATCCACACATCCAATACAGAAGGTCATACTGGGCATGCTCGAACACTTAACCAAATGAAGTCCATGTCTGCAAACAACAGTGGATCATACATATCTGGCAGAACAGATGTTAGTGCATACACCCATCAGTATGCACCAGTCATGCTTTGCACACACAGTGGATAGGAATACAGACATATATCCAAGGACAACACACTATAATAAGCCAAAGGTAGACATACATAGATCTGTGGAAGAGAGTGACTGTGACAAGCAACCATCCATTATGAGGCCTGTCCCACACAACCAAATGGTGTAAATGTCACTCACTGTAGACATTATCCACCGGTATCCCTCATCATTACAGACTATGTGGTGCAAGTGGTAGCTGTGCAACATGACTGTACAAGTAAGTAGTCATCTAGCAGCAGTATACACGTACCTGTGGAATATAACCATGTGTGTGCCCACATGTGGTGTGTCAATCTCTAGATGAATGGCTTATGGCCTATGCACACACACTGCCCTCCCCATAGCCCTACTATGACAAGCCTGCTGAGGTCATCCACTGTGAAATACACCTTTGGGGAAAATGTATGCCAGTAATCTCTGTGGCATCTCCTATAACTGTGTAGTGCAATAAGCTAGTTAGGTAGGTGTTCCAATCCCAGACATGATTTGTGTGTGTGTGTGTGCATGTGTGTGTGCGTGTGTGTGCGTGTGTGTGCGTGTGTGTGTGTGTGTGTGTGTGTGTGTGTGTGTGTGTGTGTGTGTGTGTGTGTGTGTGTGTGTGTGTGTGTGTGTGTGTGTGTGTGTGTGTCATTCGTATCCTGTGTGGAGGTGGGTGTGAATGTGTAACAAGTAGACTCAATGTGGCGTAGGTTTTGCAAATTTCTTATATGGTGGCCCTAGTATATAGCACAATTTCCACCATGCAGGGATAACAGATGTGAAATAGCCAAGAGGCTGAGGTGAAAATCCATACTCCTACATGTGACATCATGGCCAGGTGAACAAAGTTAGCAACCTTTATATTACCAAAGAACACTTTCAACCCATATCTCATACACACACACACACACTTGCCTAGGCAACAGCCGCTATGTTGATAGTAGCCTGCATATTGCCCACTGATAGTAACAATGGTGTAATTGCAGTGGGCTACAGAGAGCATGGCACCCTGTCCAGCAGTCCAATAGGCATGTACATGCAGACAGTGCACCTTCCCTATGTTCCCCACTGGACACCTGCAATACCTGTGGTGCCTTCAAATGTGACCCACAAAGGACATACCATGCCTTGAAAACATGGCCTGTATGGACAGATGCCACTGACACCAAAAATACCTGTATCATGCTATCAATGTAGGTGCAGGGTCATCCTGCTGTCCATTAACAGTTCCCGCCACATGAGGCCGGGACTGGCACATCTGATGAATGCGTACACAACATGGGCCAGACACCCCAGGTACAGTTCCACATGTCACTGTACATGCATGTGGGAGGTGTGCACATCCCAGATACGGTTCATGTCATGGACTAAGGAACACGTACATGGCAAGCAATGCACAGCATTGGCCACAAGCAATAGTTACCCAGTTGACTGGATGGTGAATACAATACCAACCTGTGTGAGCAAATACAGACACTACACCCTTGAGCCACACTGCAGACCATTGTCATGTGGCCTAATGCCAAGGTATACCCATCACCTAGCCTTGTATAGCCATCTGGCACAGCACTACACACCTGTGAATCAATGCACCCATGCATGTCAGTACTGGCAACCTGTGTCTGTGTGTGTGTTGTATGATGCCTATGGCCACATTCACACTCACTACAACCCCCACTGGCATACTGAAGCATGCTGTCTGTCAGGCACCTCCACATACTTTTTGCCCATATAACCTCCGTATGACCCCTGTGGTGCATGTGATACCTGTACAGTACTGTATTGTGGCAATCTAACTAGTGATGAGTTGTATTCTTGGCCCTGTCAAGTGTGTCAATGTGTGTGCGCCCCTGTGAGAGAGTGGCTGTGTTGATGCTGGCACCCATTCATGCAGACAGGCACGTGCACTACACCTACTGTATAGCTACATATCACCATTGCAGATGTCACTCACCATTACATATACATTTGGAGGGCTCCTCACCATGTAACATATGTGGTGCATCCAATAACTGCATAGATATGTGATAGCACTACATAGTCATCAGGGGTTTGATACCCTGTACTGGTATGTGTGACACAAACATACTTAAGTTTTACTCTCCCACCCCTCCCTGACTTATCTTTGCCTCTGTCTGCATCTCTCACTCCCTCTCTGGTGGATGTGGAGACTTACACCTGCTTTGCTTAGACAGCAGCATGTGTATTGTAAGTGAAGCTTATAATCACCTGATGGCCTCTGCATGAATTGCAGCCCTCCTCTAGCTGCATGTGGAACAGCTGTGGTAACATTCCCATAGCCAATTGCATGGAAACATACTCCAATATCTAGGAACATCATGTTGGTGTTGGGTCTTTTCATTCACTGTGAGCAAGAACTAGATCTGTTGTTTGGCAAACAGCATCACAGATGGATTGGGGATTTACCCCTAACAACATACACTGTGGAAACAGGCCAACACACAGGAGGGGGATGTGCCTAACCTGACTACAGACTGTAAGTGCTGCTATACTGTATTTGGAGTAATGCTGGTTTAACAGTGTGTGTGTGTGTGTTTGTGTGTGTGTGTGTGTGTGTGTGTGTGTGTGTGTGTGTGTGTGTGTGTGTGTGTGTGTGTGTGTGTGTGTGTGTGTGTGTGTGTGGATATGGCTGTCCTACATGTTTTAATACATGTTATGGCAGTGCTATGTTTATGAGGAAACCCACATCTGTAGGGTCATCTGCAGACTGGGCAGTGTGTGGTGCCTTCTGTTTCTTGCGTTACCCACAGAGCACCTATCTGTGAACTGCAGAATGCAGTGTGAGGATTGCAGTCTGTAGATGGTGACAGCCGTGAGAGTTACTGAATTCATATCCCTCATAGAACCTTTGTTGCACCAAACCCTGTTACAACAGTAAATATATGAGGTTATCACAGCAACATGTCAATATTGGCCCTGTGTTTGTGCCTTCAGCCACAACTCTGTCAACCTTTGTAGATATGTCATGCAGTAAGAGGTGCATATGTGCTGTACACCATATTTACTGACATCATATCTGATAACAAGCCAGTGAGATATCAGACTGCTACACATGTTATGTATAGTAGGGGTTATATTTGATGACATAACCTCAACATTCTGTGGTTGTGTGTACAGTACTGAGGTCTGTGTACTTAAGATGATTGTCAACAATGTGTGTATTGTTAATATGTACCTTTGCCTGTGTACAGACTGTGGTAAATGCCATTGTTCTTGGTCCTGTTCTATCTGATGTTACATGCTGCTCCACTGTATGTTACCCTATCTGCTTACATGCTTGTAGGACCAAACACAAACATGTCCTATACTACAGACAGGTATTGGACCACACTGTGTAGCGGCCAGTATATGTAGGGTTAGTGTGAGTGGCACATATGAGGATGGTGTTGAACAGATAGCCCATATACTGCAATATTACGCTAGCTTACCATATATGGCTGTGGCTGTGTTCACATTGGTTGGGGTTATGCACTTTCACACAGGTGTCCGTTACTCTGTGCTGTGACATGCCTGTAGAGCCTTCTATATATGCAGGTACATGTGTATTCCCCCACAGGAAATATAGGCCAGTGTTGAGCCAGTCTGCCTGTAGCCTGCACAGTGCTTTGTTACATGCCTAGCAGCTTAGTGTACTTACCCAGTGAGATGTCATGTCCAGATACTTGCCAGATGTACTGCTGCGGGCCACCATAACAGTTATGTATGTCAGACAAAGCAGTGGGATGTTGTACAGATATATGTCAATAACTAGTGGGTAGTATGTGGCCATGCCACCTCTGTACCAGCAGTTATTATGTGTCAGGACAGACAGGAGTGTGTGAATGCATAATCTATGGGGCAAACGTATATCATGTTATACCCATCTACATGGCTGTTAGCATCCACATTGTCAGGCTTGGTCCACATGTCTTGCACTAAGGGGTTCTGTATATACCTCTGGACTGTCCAGAGTGTGTCAGACTGTCCACATATATTGGCCATATCTCTGATGTAGTCCACAGGAGCATTACTGTGCTAGCAGCGGTACTGTACCATGATGTCCTTAGGATGTCTGTCAGTAGCCAATGGCGCGCATGTTAAAAGCAGATGTGACCTCCCACACACACACCATGTCTGTGAAGACAATCCCTATTACTGTAATAATTGTCTACAAAAATACCTGCAATACATACCTGACATCCCCTTGCACTACAAAGTTGGGGCTATTGGGGCTGATATAGGGCACCACTCCATGTTCAGGACATATGGTGAACATATATGTATATATAATTATCCAGACATCTATACAGACATATACATATCGACATACATAGATGGATATGTATATGTACATATATAAACATATAAACACTCAGATATATACATATACAGAGCAATATATGTCTACACATATACAGATGGAGATACATAAACACATATGAGTATGGATATCTACATATATATTGGCAGTAGTAGGTATATCAGAATAATATGTATGCACATATAGTTATAGATATCTACATATATACCAACATAACTAGGCATATCTGTACACATAGGATGTGCATACATATATATATAGCTCTCTCTCTCTATATATATATATATATATACATATATATATATATATATATATATATATATATATATATATGTGTGTACATACAAAGAGATGTACACATGGCCATATATATGTTGCATTATACAGATGTGTATACAGACATATGCATGAGTATACATGTGTATGCACATGTAGACATATATAGACCTACTATATGTATATAACCATATTCCTGTCATGTGTAAACCTCACGGTTGTGTATACTCTCCTAGATGTATCACCGTATGTATATGCTATGTGTACATTATGATAAACTCAACATATGTTATGCAACAGTCATATTAATAACAAGGACTACACAATTTAGGAAATAAAGGCAATTGTTCAATACTGCTCAATATGTGTATTGACAGCTATATTAGTAAAACAACAGCTGTCTTCACAGTGGTCATGGCATAGTGGTTAAGTGTTGTGACTTTAGTATACAGAGTCCTGGGTTCAAGACCTGCAAGGGCTGTTCATTTTGTTGCTGGGCAGAACAAGGGCTGTCAGATACACAGTGGTTAAGGCAGTTTTGAGCAGCTTTAAGTGGGTTTGGGTGAAGCTAAACGGTGCTAAGCTATGGGTAAACATACGGGCGCTTACACAGTGTATGCTTTGCTTACCAGTGCACAATTCAGCTCGGCTGTTATATTGCAGCAATGTTGATACTTGCTAAGCATGGCTTAACCCTGGTAACCAGGTCCCACCACCCAGTCTGATAACATAGCAAGGTAATGACATCTGTAATAAGTGTATGTAATGCCATGTACAATACATGTGCCTGTGTGCTGTCATTACAGTAGCAAGGGGTGTGAGTTTCATGTGTGTACACAGATGTATATGAGGCCTGTACAGCACTGTTATCCATGTGAATGTGTTACATACAGGGGTAGTAGCCCAGGGTATGTGATGTCACACTGGAATGTAGTGTATCATGGCAGTACTACTGTTGAAAGTGCTTACCCAGGCAAGAGCAGAGTGCTACATGTAGTACTAACAATAGGCACACCTGCAGGCATAGCTGGACATTGAGACCTCCCTTTTGTATCCCTGGTGTGTGAGCTTTGTCCAACATGTGAAATGTAACTGTAGATTACCATCTGTACAGCACATGTTAATGAGAGCTACTGATATGTAGTTATGGCATACATATTGTTGTCAAACATCTATCTGTCAACACACTCATCCTACCGCATAGCTACTTGCCAAGCTGACTGTCAGTCCCTGTACAGATGTGCAGATTGCAGGTATCCAGCTGGGATACATACAGGCAACCTAAGCTTGATTGACACTGACATGTCTGCCCAGCTATGTAAGAACTGACACATATAGGAGATGTCATCCTGTACACACCACATGCCTCGGGAACCTCCACTACACTACCACAGTCAACAGAACATGCTTGGGTACAGGTCTCTATCACAGACACTAACCATGTGTTGTAATGCATGTTGCATACATGTCAACTTGATCACCTCAGTGGCCATGTGCAAGAGGCACCTGGAGGATTGGCTGATGCATGTCATTCTCACCCTAAGGACCACCACAGTAGTGTCTGTCAATAGATTGCCTGCTGCCACCTGTCAGGTGGCAAGATATCACTGTACACATAACCCCTACACAACCCATCTCTCCTTGGACAATAGCAAGGTACATAGCTCTGACCACCTGCAGAAATGCACCCCTGTACTGACACATGTACGTGTGCATGACTGAGTATAGCAGTGTCTGTGTGCTAGCACACCTGTTCTTGGGAATTCCATGAGGGCCTTCACAACCAATGCAACACCCATTGCCATAGTCAGTTGTGGCTGTTGCTTTATGGGACATTATATGTACCCTGTTAAGCTCTTCCCCATACCGGCTACACGAGCCTTGCAATACCAGCACAACAGTGTTTTACAAATGGGCTGCTAGGCATGGGATACCCATAGTGTTCTGGCATGTGTGTGTAGTTGTGCATGTCTGTATATCTGTAGGGTACAGCATTCTGAGGCCACATACTCCTATTACAATACCCATTGCCACACAGTAGTACAGATAGTGTTGTTGCTGCCCATAGGTGAGGCATGACAATGCAACACCCTACTATGCGTGTGGCATGTGCATTAGATGCATATCCCTGTATTACCATTGTTAGGGTATACGATGGACTGTATTGCTGTTGCAGCCAATGTGTAATGGTGGGTATGGCAGAGGGTCAACATGGGTTTCAGGGAGTACAATATCCACTGGGGGATGTGGGTGCTGTGTACACTGTCATTACACCAAGGTACACCCATTTATGTCATATGTACCACGTTATAGTTACCACTGTCACCATCAACCAAACAGGTAACTGATACCACAATCCAAGCCAGTTATGCATGTGCTGTGTGCAGCTTACCTGTAACACATTGGACAGACAGTCAAGTTAGTTAGCAGTGATAGGCCCTGGTATCTCGGATGTGTGTATGCCTGTTATGTGTCTGTTAATGTGTATATGAAGGTTTGTCACACTATGCATTGTCCATATACACCCATTACATCCCTCATTAGCATACTGTACATGTCTGGGGATGTTCTGCATGCAACATGTAACCTGGGACACACCTCACCCTAAGCGCTGTGTGGTGTGTGCAGTGTAATCCACACAGATCAGTATCACTACATACATAGGTAGGGGTCTAGTCCCAGTGTTGCTGGTAGGGACCTGGCGGACACACCTCACCGCTAAGCTGTGGGGTTAAAGGCCCAAACCACCCCTTTTTTTTCCCAGACCTTTTAAATTGCCCTTGGGGGGGCCCCCCCTTTGGGTGGTTTTTTCAGGGGGACCCCGGCCTGGGTTCCTTTGGGTGTTATTTTCCCCCCCTCCCCCCCCCCAAACCCCGGGAAAACCCAGCAGGCCCCCCCTTTTATGCAAAGCAGGGGGGCCCCTTTTTTTGGGGGGTTAAGACCCTTGAAAACCCAGGGGGGTTTTTGGGGAAAAACCCCCAAGCCCGCCCTGTTCCAAAATTTTTTTGGCAAACCCGGGTTTATGTGGGGGGGGTTTTAGGGGGAAAAATTTGGCCTTTTTCCCCCCGGCCCCCAAAGGGGCCCCCCCAAACCTTTTGGGGGGGGGTTAAAAAACCCCTGAAATTGGGGGGAAATATTTTCCCTGAACCCCCCATTGTAAAGGTAACAAAAAACAAAACCCCCCAAAAACCCCACACCAACACCAAACCCCAAAACCCAAACCCAAAAACCCCCCCTTCCTTTTTAAACAGAAACTGTTTCCCCATCCGCATACATTGGTAAAAAAACCCTTGTACCCCCATTAACAACAGCCCCAAAAAGTAAAAGTGAAAACCCGACCTGTTATCTTATGCCTGATGTGTTGGGGTTTTTTTCCTTGTCATTCATTTCCCCCCATTGGGCATCGGGGCATCCCCGGGTTGGGCACATTTTCCTAAAATTCACTGTTGTGTTGTGTATGTATCCAACAGCCAGTATCTCTCAATGCCTATCATTTTCCAAGAAAAGGGTCCCCCGGGTTATGCCCCAACATTTAGGTCTTTGGGGGTTTTCACCTCTTGCAATGTTTTGGCCTGGGCTCCCCTTCAATGCCTGTTTTTTTTAGCCCAAACATCCTGCCTGTATTCTCAACTTTCCTGGTGTTTTGGGGTTTTTTGGGGGCCCCCAAAAGGAGGATTTTATAACAACAACACCATGGCATCATCCCACCAAACCCAACATGACCATACCCAACCCCCTCCATTCCCCGGTGACCAAAAAACAATTAACCCCAGGCCCCCCAAAAAAACCCAACCCCCCCCCCAAAAAACCCAAACAAAAAAAACCCCCCCCGGGGGGGGAAAAAAACCCCCTTTCCTTTTCCTGCTGAACAGTATCTGTGTGGGGTGGTCATTTGGCCCCCCATCCACTCCCGCACGTATTTTTGCAGCTCCCCCCCTGCCGTTAAGGTGTAAAATTTGAAAATTTTGCTTGCATTTGCCTTTTAATGCTCAAGCCCCTTGCAAAAATCCTGGGAAATTAAAACATTTTAACCTGTTCGTTTCCCCCAAAACACAACAACCAAACCAACCAAACCACACAACAACCACAACAACCAGGGCTAGGGGGGTTACCCCCTTTTTGATCCCATTTGCCAGGGGACCACACATGACTCTTAACATACTACCCCAAGTGAAAGCCTGTATTTTACATCTGCTAAAAAATTTTTGGTGGTGTTTGCTATGCTCACCCTTTCTATTTTGGAATATTTTTTTGGCCCCTTTTTTGTGCCACAGTCCACTCCTATACCAATGGGCCCCCTTTTGATGTATTTCAGTCTCCCCAAATGCCCCCCTTTTTATGATTCAGGTTACTCTGTGCCCCCCTGGTTTCCACCCCCTATTGCTTGGGGTGGGGTTTTCTGAAGGTTGAACCTGCTATTTTAAGCCTTCACACCTTTAAACCCCCTTCAGTGCCTGGGGGTTCATCTGAAAAATCCTTTGAATGTGAAAAGTCCCCCAAAATGTCCTTTAGGTCCCAAAGAAACCCTGTTACAAAAACCCAGTGATAAGGGGACACAAATGCCATATGATCCTCAGCATTCCTTTTCCTAAAATTCACGGTGTCACGTAATTTTTCCAAAACAGTCCCACCACCCCACCAAACCCCACACACAAAACAGGAGTTATTATCACGGGTTCTCATACCCCCCAAAACCCCCATATGGTCACCCCGGATGCATGCATTTAAGCAACAATTGACATTACAGATGCATTCTGGGTTTTGGGGGGAAAAACCATTTTCATGCCCAGTTTTGGAAACTCTAAAAAACCCATTAAAGTACATTCCCGGGTGGTACGGGAAAATGGGGGTGGGGTAATGTCAGGGCCCCTTCATGGCCGGGTATTACAAAAATCAAGGGTCATTTCCACAACCCAACCAAAACATCTGTTTATCCCCCATCCAAACACATAATTATGACATGTGAATCTGTTACCTGACTAGGGGTGTATCCCGGGTCACTTGCCCTTGGGGCCCCTGCACCCTTTTGGGGGGCAAAAAAGGGGGGTGCTCAGGGGGGCGGGCCGGATGGGATCCATGTGTCCAAACTCCAACCTTTTGGGGAAATATGCAGAGCTCCAATCTTGCAAAACAGGTGAAAATGTGTGGCCCCTTTTTCCAGGTTTGCGTCCAACATTTGCCCCTGTACACCCACATTGCCCTCTCCCCATGGGCCCCAAAGGGCCCAGCCCAAAAAGGGGAAACCCAGGGTTTAAAGTTTTTCCCCTTTTTAAATAAATTTAAAAAAATCAAAAAATTGGGGACAGGGTTTGGGGTAAACCAAAATTCATTTTTTTCCCCAAAAACCCCTTGTCACACTTCTGCCACAAATTTTTCCCCCTGAGCCCTTAAACAGGCATTTTTTTCCCCCCCTTTTTCCCCTTGTGGAACCATTTTTTGTATTTACCTTGCGGGACTTTTTATTTTTTTTTTTCCTTAAAATTTGTTTATTCCATGCTTTTGTTTTTGAGGGGAATTAAAAATTTTTTTTGGGTTACAAAACTTTCCCCCAAAAAAATTCCCAAATTACTGTTCCCAAAAAAACCCGGGGAACCCCCCCTTTTGGCCCAAAACAGTCCAAATTTTTGAAAAAACCCAAAAAGACGGGCCCCGGAAAATTTCCCCCAGAATGTTTGTCCGGGGCAGGCCCGGGGTCTGTTCCAGGGCTCCACAGACAATGTGGGATGTGCTACATCACTCTGGGGCCCCCAGTACACATTCACAGGGAACATGCTCCCCCTGCTCAGCCTCCAGGCCAGGCACCTTCAGGTTTGGGCTGCTGTTTAAAGTGGGTGGGGGCTTGTTCCCTTTTTCCATATTTTGGGGCCCCCCCACCAACCACACCATTTTTTCCCCCCGTTCCCAAAACCCCCGTAGACTGTCCTCTATATCTACCAACCCTGACCACCTCCACAACTATACCTGCCATTTCCCCCCTATTCCCCTTCCATACTTAAAAAAATGGGCCCAAAAGGGTTCACATGTGACATACCATCCATGTTGCACAAAACTGCAGCTGGAAATTTTTTTTTTTTTTTTTCCCCATGGAGGGGGAAAATGGGACATTATTACATAAAATATATTTTGTGTTTTTGTGTGTGTGTGTGTGTGTGTGTGTGTGTGTTTTTTTTATATATATATATATATATATATTTATATATATATATATATATATATATATATTTGTGTTTTTGTGTTTTTGTATTTAAAATTATATTATATAATATATTATGGGAAAGAATATTTTAAAAAAATATTTCATTTTTCCCTTTAAACACATTATGCCCTTTTTAAAGGGCATAACATTCCCTTTTAAATTTTGGGAAAAAATTTCCCCCCTCCAAATTTAATTTGAAAACCAAATGTTTTTAAAACGGGAATATTTAAAAAATTAAACTTTAAAAATTTTAAATATTTATATGGTTTTTGTTTTTAAATCCATATATGCTTCCATGTTTTTGATTTTTAAAAAATTTTTAAAATTTTTTATAAAAAATTAAATATGGATGTAAATTTTTAAAATTTATTTAAAAATTTTTTTTAATATTTTTTTTGTGGTTTTGACTTTCTTTCTCCTTTTTCTTCCCTCTCCCAATTAAACCTTTGAATGCACTTTTTCTTTCCCGAAGGTGCCCCTTACACGCCTACTTGTACCTGCAGGTAACCATTTCCACCTATGGGAAATTTTTTAAAAACAATTAACCTTACCTAATGGGCTTTCCCTGTGTTCCCCTAGGTTACCCACCCCCAAACATTCCTTAAAAACTTCCCATTCAAACCCCACATTGAGGGTTTCCTTTCACCAGTGTGATTGACATTGATGGGACAAAGGGGGCAACATATTGATGCAGTTGTTCAGTTCACTTCCCCCTGATGGCCAAATAAAAATTTCTCACCCATTTTTGTGGAATCCTTCCCGTGTGTGGGTAGTGTTTCAGAACAGGTACAAAACCTTTGTTTCTACCTCACCGACTAGTATGGGGTTCCCGAAATACGAAAAGTGATTTTGCTTTTTAGCAGGGGTTTTCAGGGTTTTTTTTCAAATTGTTTAAATTAATCAGCTTCCATATTCACTGTGGGTTCTTTAGGGGGTGTGTATTATGTTTTTTTCCCCCAGGGCTTTTTCGTTTCCCATGTGGGTTTTGGGGATATAATGGCTACTCCATTTTTTTTTTCCTTATATTTCCGACAAGGGATGTTCAGTATTGCCCGATTGTTGGATGCAACATTTTAACTAGGGCCCGTTCCCCTTTTCAAAGCTTTTCCTAGAAAGTGTCATTTCTTATCTTGGTATTTTTGCCTTTTGCCATCAGCCCTGTTTTTTAAATATGTGGGGTTCCTTTTTGTTGGGGGTTCCCCCCCAATCATGGCCCCCAGCCCGGGCCCGTTATGTAAAATAATTTTTATTTTGGTCGGGGGGCCCCTAAATCTGGGTTTTGTGGGGTACAGGGAAGCTGCCCTTTAAGGGAAATTAAATTTCCCTTACCCTTGGGGGGTTCTTGCCTCGGTTTGTTTGCATTGATTTGATGGTGTCAATGCCGTTATGTAACGTTCATATTGTGTCAATTTTTACCCCTCTCATACCTTTGATTTTCAACTATTATTATATAATTTTAAAAATTATTTTTATATATTATGCTAAATGTTTGAATGGGATTAAATGTAAAATAACAAAAAAAACTTTCCATGTATGCAAATTTTTTTATATTTTACCTTTGTGGGTATTGTTACAATATTTTATTTGGGGGCCCACAATTTTAATTAATTAGGATAGTTTCCATATTTGGCATTTAAAATTCTAAATTCTTGTTTTTTTTTAAAAAACCCCCCAAAAAATTAATATTTTTAAAATTAAATTTTATTTTAAAATTTTATATATCTCAGAATATGTTTGGGGTTTTTTTTCCAAAATGTTGATTGTTTTTGTATTCCCATACCAGATGTATGATATATTTTTGATAAGCCTAATATAATGGGATATATGTTTAAATTTTGCCCATTTTATTTTATATTAAATTTATTATTGCGGGAATTTTTTTTATATAATTTTAATAGTTTTTTAATTAAAGGGGAATTTTTTAAAAAAAAAAATTTTTTTTTAAAAAAATTATTTTAAAATTTTTTTTTAAATTAATATAAATAATATAAATAATTTTTATAAAAAAAATTTTTTTATTTTACAAAATTTTTTTACATGTTTAAATTAATTAAAAATTTTTCTGTAATTTTAATTTTTTTTTTTAAAGAGGGAAATTTTTTTTTTTAAAATTTTTTCTACAAAGTTTTTTAAAAAAGAAAAGTTGATAAATTAAAGAAAAAAAAAAAATTTAATTTAAAAATTTAAAAATTTAAAAAATTTTAATTAAAATTTTTAAAAAAATTTTTAATAAAAATATTTAAAAATTTTTTTTAAAAAAATAATTTTATAAAATTAATTTAAATTTAAATTAAATATTATTAAAACAACCTTTTGGTAATTTTATTTGAAAATTTTATATTTTTAAAAATTTTTTTAAAAAAAAAAACCCAAAAAACCCCAAATTTTTAAAAAAAAAAAGGGAAAAGGGGGAAAAAGGGAAAAAAACCCGAGGAAAAAATTTAAAACGGGGGGAAACCGCCCCTTTTTTAAGTTTTTTAACAAAAAAAAGGGGGGAAAAAAAGGTTGTGAAATTTTGAAAGGCCAGGGGGGTTTTTGGGGCCCCCGGGGTGCAAAAAAATTTTTTGGAGGTTGGGCCCTTTTTTAAGGGGTTTATTTGGGATTTGGGAAAAAGGGGTGGAAAAAAAAGGGTTTGGTAATTTCCATTGGGGGAAAATGGAAAGGTTGAAAGGGCCCATGGAAAAAAAAAGGGGTTTTAAAGGGGAAATTTTTTAACAATTCCTTCAGGGGGTTTTGGGGGGGGGTTGGGTAATTTAGGAGGGGGGGGTTTTTTTTTAAAAAAAAGGGGAAAAAGGGGGAAAACCCAAACCTGGGGGAAAACCCTTTTTAAGTGTGATGCAATGTAGTATGCCATGATAGTGACCAGAGTTTTTAGTAAAAGCCAAGACACGTGTCCAGTGGACACGTGTGCGAAATGTACAGCTTTGCATGGGGTGAGATTTTTGGGGGGGAACAGATTACCCATTTTTTTAGGTGAGAGTGGGATATTGGGGAGGGATAGTAGGTATATTTGGGGAGGTAGGTTGGGTAGGTTAACAGACAAAACAAACAAGAAGCATGCAGGGGCAGTATATGACACATTGGGGGTAAACACCTTGATAGGGAGGGGTGTTGGGAAATTGGAAGCCCATGAGCCCCCTAGTGGAAACAGTGGGATTGAGATCCCCACCCATGAGCAGTCACCACTGCACCTTCACAGCCCCAAAGGTGGCTGTCTTGGGGCTGAGTCGCAGAGCCAGGCCGACCCTCTAGTTGTGACAGATGGCCCTCGAGCTTGCGTAGCAGATCCCCAACCTCCCTGCGGAGCTTGCTACGAACCACGACCCAGACCTGGTGATAGGTGACAGGTTCCTCTCCGCACCCGCTCCCGAGGGGGGGGTGAGCCCCATCTCATGAGGTGGTTCCACCCAAAGGTGTTGCAAGACCAAGAGATGAGGAGGTCCCAGGTTGGGCCCCAGGTGTGCTGGTGCCTGGTGCCATGGCCAGCTGGGACCCGCATTCCCATATGTGCTATGGTGTTTATGGTGTATCAACATATGTGGGTTAGTAATAGACAACACATTCCAGGGTTAGGTATAACAGCATGCATAGATATTCCCATTAATCTAGACACCAGATATGGAATAGTTGCATAGCAAATGCATATATGGGACTACAGTGGTAATAACAACAGCATGCAGGTACATTGATGGCACCATGCCACCAATGTTGGAATATTTCAATATAGCACATGCATGGAAACAGATTTAAATAGTTATCATCCAATAGGACATAATCAGAACAGTGAAGTCATTACATACCAGTTGAGGTGAGTATGTAGTTTATTGCTGGAGATATGGTGAGGGGGAGAGAAAGATGTCAATTAACAACTAGTATATTCCTGTAGTCCACATTTCTTTCCTAGTCAGTGCTATTATATGTACCTTACAAGTATAACTATACTACCTTATAGCCTTAGTTTGGACAGTGATATGGCTGTCATCATCTTTTTACATTAACTGGTTTTACCTGCAGCATCCCACATTCTAGGTTGAAGTTGTGCACATAGCTGACCATCTCTTTCTGCACAGACTCTGGCCATGTCTTAACCACATGCAGGTGAACCAGGACATATCTAGACTATTGCCCTCTTCAACCTTTAGTGACTTACCACACACATATACAGGCTTTCCTACACAGTTATATTATGTAGCACAGTGTGGGTGACAGTGATCAGTGATACTTTATTATTCAGAGCAACTGCAACCCTCACAATTCCATACAATACCAGCGTAAACAGTACCAGTACAGGGTATCAAGCTTTTTATTTCTCGGCACAGTGTTCGTATCTGACGTACCTGTGGGAACAATGTTTGTTAGCACTACCTGAAAGTTGACACACAAAGTACCAAATTAAACTGTAGTGTTATGCACATACATCTCACTCTGTTACTGTACACACTCTGGTCACAGCTTGACAACATGGGGGTGTAGATAGGACATATTGGCTTATTACTCTCCTAACAGTTTCAGGATTTGCTAGAGTGACAGGTTTGTTCTCATAGATGTGTGACAATGAATTGTATTCCCTGTTTGCTTCCTAAACATCTGGGATCATCCCACAGACTTCCCAGGGGGACAGGGTGACAGGCAGCAGATATGGGCCCATATACTGGACAGTCTGGTCTTATCTGTACAGTTGTGGGTATGATTCTGTATGCAGCCTACTTCCACTCCCAGGATTCAGACCATGGATGGTTGTGTCTGCTGCAACTTAAACACTGTCCATCAGAGTTCTGTGTTTTTGTTGTCGTTGTTGTGTCTTTCGGCTTTTCCCGGTTAGGGGTCGCCACGGTGGAACTGCGGTCCTCTAATGATTGGCAGTTGATTTTTACATGTTGAGTTGCCAGCCCTGATGCACAAACTTCAACGAAGGTATGCCCATTCACGCATGTCTCCACACAGAAGACGCTCTAAGTGAGAATCGAACCGGACAGCGTATTACTGTGAGGCGATTGCTATATAGATATTGCTGTATATCTGTTATCCACTTTCTGTCTTATAATTCTCCTGTGGTTTTGAATTCTGACCTTGTATTACAACATTTCCTAGACAGTTATATTTTGCAGGACAGTGTGGGTGACAGTGCATCAGTCACAATGCCATACAGTACCAATGTAAAAAGTACCAGTACAGGGTATCATTCTTGTATTTCTGGGCACAGTGTTGGTATCTGACAGACCCGTGGGAGAAATATTTGTTAGCACTACCTGAATGTTGCCACACACAGTACCAGATTCCTCATTACTATTATGCACATACATCTCACTGTGTTACTGTACACACTCTGGCCACAACTTGACAAAATTGGGGTGTAAATGGGACATACGTGGCTTACTCTCATAAGGTTTTGGGGAGTTGCTAGTGTGCCAGCTTTGTTCTCATAGATGTGTGTCAATTAGTTGTATTTCCTGCTTGCTGCCTATACATCTGGGATCATCACAGTGATTTCCCAGGGGGACAGGCAATAGATACCGGCCACTTTATTGGACAGTTGTGCAGTATGAGTCTGCATGCAGACTACTACCACTACCAGGATTCGAACCATGGCTGCGTGTGCTAAAGTTACAACAGTTCATGTTTCAATTGCATGTGCTATTCAGGTTTTGCGGTTTCCCTTTTCCCTGTTTTCTATCTATGTGTCTCTCAGTTGTACTAAATGGCCTCTGGGGATTACACCAGTCATATACAGGCATTCCTACACATTCTATTTATGGTGCACAGTGTGGGTAACAGTGCTTAATACAACAGTACTATTACATGATTGCAAATCTACATTACCATATGATACCAGAGTATACACATGCAGTCCAGCAGTTAGACCTTTATTGTCAGCCTATCACGCTATTATTTACATACAAACTATATGAGAAATTTCCTGCCATATTCTCCATTGTATGCAGTACTTGTCTTAAACAATACAGGTTTTATACAGGCATTTCATTTACTAATACTTTTAAATTTATTTCCTATGACAGTACTACTGACCTGCCTTGCATCACAACCTCTCCAGGTGACTTCCATGGGCCTCCTGTTTCATGGCCTGCTCACTTGCAGCTGTGGAGGACATAAGAGGAATATTTAGCCATACCTATCCATGGTATACATGAGCTGACAATTATTACACACATAGTGGAGTGATACTTAATACAACTGGGACAGCACCTGCCATTCTAGACTCTTGGATCTACTGCTGCAAGAGGTCCCCTTATGCCGCTTCAGGTTGGTATAGTGATGCCTGACCTGCTCAGTAGTTCAAGGTATGCCAGTGGCACTGGTGAAGTCACAGGCAAGATGGTTCTAGGCTTCCGCCTTATATTGTGAACCCTGGTACTGGTCCTGCAGCAGTTTCTGCTCATGGTCTTTGACAAGGAGTGCTGCCATGACTCTGGACACCTGGATGCACCAGTGCTGTGCCTGGAAGTGCACACCTTCTCCCCCTTCTGCCATTGTGCCTGCAAGAGGAAGCTACAACCAGTTATGAGATGTATTCCTACCTGTTGGGTTTAAATAGGGCCAATTTCCCACACTCTCCCGTGATTGGCCGGTTTTGAAAAGGCTAGGCTATGGGCAAACCTGCTTACCTAAGGTTAGCATTTTTTAAAGGAGTATACCACTGGGCACAATAAGTTAGCTGGCCTACACATTGCTTACACCTCTTAGGCTTGCCTGTGCAATGCTTAGCATTGCTTAGATTAGACTTTGCATTATATTTTCTTTTTGGCATTGATTTACTATTCATAACATCTTATATATATGCCTGGTATCCATGACTCATGTGTACGTACACTGTATGAGATCCTTGCGTTTTATTGGGGACTTCAACACTCTGTTACAATTATACCTCACAACTGGGCTTAGTGCTGTACTCCAGTTCACATATTTATATTATGTAGTGGGTTATAGAACATGTGACTGTATACTGATTCCTTTCACAGCTTCAGTTTGATTTTACTATAGTGAGGACTTGTTTGGTGATACCTCATTCTTTTGCAATGATGTGATGGCTTGGTGGTTAAGTACTGTGAATGTAGTGTACAGGGTCCTGGGTTCTTGACCTATAAGGTTGTTTAGTTTGTTGCTGGCCAGAACAAGGGCCATTGGATACAGAGTGATTAAGGCAGTTGTAAGCAGGTTTGCGAGGGTAAGCAATGTTAACCTCCGGTTAAATATACTTACAGAGTTAGCTTCAATATTGCTTAACTTGTGTGCACATTGCTTATCCCTGTGCAAATGAACTTAAACTTGCTTACTAGTGCTTAAATATGCTTACTGCTGCACTGATTTAGACAGTAATATCTACTTTTCTTGGGAAGGTGGGGGAATTGGAAGCTGTATGGTGTTGTCACTCATTACACATTTTACCTTCCATTTGTATCCATGATTCCTGTGTACATATACTGTATGGGGCACATATGCTTATCTGTGGACTTTGCAACATTATGACACTGACACCTCACATCTGCATTTAATGTAGTACTCCAGTTCACAAATATACGTTATTTAGTAGGTTATGCAACTAAAATATTGGTCATAATGCGATTTGCCATGGAAAGTGCTGTAGTGGGAATCGAATGGGGAATGCCTTCTCATAAAGCAACGCTCTACTCGCTACACTATTGCTATATTGCTTCAGTTGCATATATCTTCCTTGTTATCTTCTTTAGCCATTTAAGCTGCATTAACCATAGCTAAGCGATGGGCAAACTCAGGCACCTATGATTAGCTTTAATCGGATTCATAATAAAATTAAAAAGTTTTGTTTATTTGATTTGTATTTACTATTGCTGTTGTACATGTGGGGGAATGTTGCTGGGGATATGTGGACACCTATGAGCGGACTCACTCATTCCTTTGGCCTTTCTGATGTTCCTCATTGCAGGGGGCATGTATATTCTGAAAGCTCTGCTCTCAGACATGTCCCCTGCACTCTTACACACCCCGTGTAGGATTAGAAGCTCAGGCAGCACACCTTCATTAATATGTATGGCGCTCTGCTATCCTGCTCCTAAATGGCCACTTCTGTGCAGAACTAAGCTAGTCCTGCACAGAAGATTAGTAAATCTGGGGGTTATGTCCTTTGCATTGAGTGTGGGTATATGTTTTAATGCAATAATTCTCATTTCCAGAAAAGAATTAGACTCTGGACATTTGAAAATGTGGCAACTCTAGGATTACTGGCTGTTTGATTTTCTGTGCACACTCTCTCTCTCTCTCTCTCTCTATATATATATATATATATAAACACTTTAAATGCTCGAAATACTAAAATATCAAATTTTTTCAACTTCGAGCCTGTAAAGTCGAACGGACGGAAATCGCGAACCCGGAAATGTTAAATGCAGAATGTCGAACCAACGATAGGATAGATTGTTAGGTAAGTGTACATTTTTGGGGTTTTGAGGTGGGTTTGTGTGTGTTTTATTGTGTTGGGATGTTTGAGGTGTGGGTTAGGGTAGGTGTGCAGTGTGAATGTGTTAGTGTTGGGAGTGCTGGTGTTCGTGCGTATGTGATGTGTGTTTGTACAAGGGAGTGTGGAATGTGCAGTGCTGGGTTGTGTGTGTTATGGAATGTTGTGCAACCTTGGAGTTAGTATATATAAGTGGGGGGATGTGGGGGGCTTGCCCCCCACATGGGGGGTTGCAGGGGGCCTGCCCCCCTCCATATACTAAGGGTATGTGTGTGTGTATATGTGTTTGGTTGTGTGCGTGTGTGTTATGTTTGTTATAGGGAAGTGTTGGGAGATATGTATTTTCGTGTATGTATGTGTATTCTAGTGTGTGATGCGTGTTTTTCGGGATTTTGTGGTTTCGAGATTTTGGGTGTCAGGTTTATGTTTCGGTGTTTAGGGTATTCGACTTCATGGTTTTGAGATACTGCAATTCGATATTGCAGTATTTCGCGATTATGAAGTGAATCCATATAGATATATATATCATTTGAATGTTTAGTTTTTCTGCATTGTACATTCCCTATGGTAAACTGAGTGTTCTGCATGATATGTTAGAGAAATAATCCAAGACTCTTACAGGTCAGATGGCTTATTGGCTAATTGTTGTGCATATGGTGTACAGGGTCTTATTTTCAAAACTTCCAAGGACAAGTTATTTTTTTGCTGTGCATAAGTAGGCAGAGTGATTAAGGCACTTTAAAGTGGCTTCTAGCTTGTTTGTGTGGGTTTGCACAACACTAAGTGGAGCTAAAACATGGTTAAACATATAGGCACCTTCAGTGTGTATGCTTTGCTTAGTGACATTTACCAATGCACAAACACACTTAGCATCTATATTTAAGTAAGTCATACACCAGCTAATCACAGCTGTGCATTGCTAACCATTGCTCCCTTTTCCTTTTTAGCAGATATCACACTAATGACAAGCTTACTTTATAGTGCTCCAGTTGTGTAGTGGTATGCTCTGTGAGGGCACTGTATGGTTTCCTGAGTTCAAAACCTGGGACTGCTAGCTTTTTCATTAATGTTAAATGAGCAGACTGAATGATATGTTATTCTTACAGCTCCAATGGCATCCTGCTATTATTTCTGACTGTAGTGCATAGGGTCTTGGGTTTAAGAACTGGCAGAGCTTTTTCATTAGTGTTAAATGACCAGACTGCAATAAGTTTGAGAAAGCAAAAGCAATGCTTAGAGCTCAGATGGTGCAGTAGTATGTTCACTGATTCTAGTGTAGAGGTTCTTGGGTTTAAGACTTGACAGGGCTACTTATTTTGTTGCTGAGCAGAATGAGGGCTGTTGGATACAGAGTGATTAAGGCACTTTTAAGCAGTTGTAAGTGGGTTTGTATGGGTTTGCGAGGCGGTAAGCAATGCTAACTTTTGTTTAACTATGTCTACACACAGCCTTAAAAAGTGCTTAATCTGTGTAGGCATCATTTAGCACTTCGCAAAAAGGCTTACTCCTGCTTATTACTGCTTACTCCCAATTACTCCACTCTAATTTGTTTAAAAAAAAGAAAAAAATGGGTGATAGGAAAGTGGTGAAAAAGGGGGCACAAAGAGAGTAAAACAATATGAAAGATAGCTAGGGATGTGCAGGATGGATGTAGAGAAGGTCCATAGCTGTCCATTTCTTCTATAGCAACAGCTGTGCATATATACTGAATTTGGAGGTACATTTTGGACACCCAGACCCCTGAGAGAGAGAGAGGGATGAGGATAACTATAATGTCTTGTGAAACCAAATAGACAAGATTACATGTGTCCAGTGGACACGTGTGAAATGGGCATCTATGTATGGGATGAAAATTTTTTTTGGGAACAGATTGACCTTTTTTTAAGGTGAGAGTGGGATGTTGGGGAAGGATAGTAGGTATATTTGGGGAGGAAAGTTGGGTAGGAAGACAGGCAAGACAGACACGACAGCATATAGGAGTATGACATACCTACAAAGGTGGAAGGGCGGTGGACAACATGGACCCACATCAAAGAAGACATGGCATCAAAGCTCCAAAGGCAAATGATAAAGCAGGACAATGTAAGGTAAAACATTGCAATGTTGTTTAACTCAGTCCAGACTACACTGAAGTTAATGGCCAATGTATGTCACAAGGGCAGACTGCATTGCTGATTTAAAAAAAAATAGGCTTGTATAAATCACACACATAGTACTCTACAATCATATAACAGCAACAGGCATAGGCAAGCAAGCTAGGAACTGGTATCACATATACATATGTACTGTCATGCAAATATAAAACAATATGTGGAATAAGCACTTGGAGCTATATGTCACTGACCCTGGTTATGACTGAGCAAAGGACAGTCCTGTGAACAACATTGCAGCACATTAGCACAGATTCAGTGACTGCTCACATTTCCAAGGTACAATGCTTTTTTTCTTTTGATCATAATATGTGCAAAGACATGTACATAAATCATTGCATATGTACACCATTTGCTGAAATGTGTGAATTTATGTCAATAATGAATGGGTATATACTGTGGTGGTGGTGCTGTGGTAGCGTTGTTGCCTCACAGTTAGACGTTGCCCGTTCGATTCTCAGTTAGAGTGTCTTCTGTGTGGCAACTTGCGCGAATGGGTGTTCCTTCGTTGAAGGTTGTGCATTAGGTCCGGCAAGCCAGCACGTAAAACTTTACTGCCAATCATTGGCAGACAGGAGTTGCGCTGTGGCGACCCCTAACCGGGAAAACAGAAAGACACAAACATGTCAATAATGAATGGGTGAGTAAATTTATATAGCCAAAGAAGGCATACTGTACTGTTAATGAATAAATTGACATTACCACAGTGTATACATAAATGTTTTATTGACAGTCTATGCATTCAGCAAAGTAGGACTGCCCATATGTATCAGACACAGTTATATGAAACACCATGGCATCAGCATTGCCAGCACATGTCATACACAATGTCAGTCACTATTGTGATAGTTTGACAAGTGTCATCCAAATTACAGTGGCAAGGATATATCCTTCTGTTGAATATACATGGCAAGGCAAACAGCAGCTTATATGCATACCACTGTGGCATTTGTAGCATATGGGCAACATTTGTTTGCAATTTGCTGTCAGTACCACACATTGTAGCAGTCGCAGCATGTTAACTGCTGAAACTCACAGATAGATGAATTTTGAATGAAAGTCTAATATGATAATGTTTGCCATGCCCCCAATGAAACATAATGATAAATGTCTCACATCTACAGTGTACATTTGGACGTGTATCACATAAACATGGCAGTAAAATGCTATACATGCACAAGTGTGCATATGTAGCCCAATCACTGATATGGCAAACACCATAGTGGCAGAATTACATAAGTGGATCACATAGACAATACTTATGGTGCTGAGGGACTACCCTGATGGGGATGAACATCACAGATGATCTTATGTGCTATTTATCTCAATAAATCCTGCATAGCCCATTCCATGTCTTGGAAAATATTCACCATCATGGCATTCATCTGTGTCTGAAAGACATCAGTCATCAACTCACATATCTGCTCCTAATAATTACCTTGTTGGGGATGCTGGGTGTTGTCCCCTCTAGGGTGCAGCAGAGATGATAGGACATGCAGTCCAGCTTCCTCATTGTCATCCTCATGTCCGTCATGGTTATTATTACCATTGGAGGACTCTGGCAGTGGTCTGCCATGCATTCTTCTCTGGTGTTTGAAGGGTGAGCATCATTAGGTTCCATGCGTTGTCAAGGTGAATCACAACACAAGACAGAAAGTACATATGCATACCTATCACTACATTACTATATAACATACCCACTGTGACATAATAAGCAGGAAAAAAAACAGTCAGTATGAAAGTTTATAATATGTTACGGGCATAGTCATCTGTACCACCATACTGTGGCACATGAAAATATAGTATATGTCATACAAAGAGTCTTGTCTGTCTACAAATGTATCAGTGCCCTGCATACATTTATTAGCAGTCACTACCCTGAAAAATGCACACAGCATAATGCTGCTTGCTGATTATGTAACAGACAGCTTGAAATGTTGAGCAGGAATGCCTATGTGCACAAGAACTCGTAATCACAAGATACAACTATGTTTTAAACAAACCATCAATTGCAAGCAAATGCAATACCCATGTTGAACTGTAGGGCATGCCAAACTCTCTGCCAACAACAGTGTGAACTCTGACACAGCAAACACTCATTCAGTATATCAAGTGGTAGGCTATAGACAACAGATTGGGCATTGAGAACCACATCTACACACACAAATTTACCAACACATGCATTATAAACAAAGCAGAACTCTATTAACTTGTATGTCTACCAACTCAGTTAAAAGCGCTGTAAAAGTTATACATAAATGACTGTCATCTAGGTTGTGGCCTACATTTCAAAACATTATCTTCAGCAGATGTGGCTTACTGCTAAATGACATGTAAACATAATTTTAGGTCTTTCTTACTTGTAATCACAGGCATTGTCTGATTATTGCACTTACCTTAAAGATGCATGATGGGTATTCCTGCATTATAAGTAGTATACATGGCAATTCTAAAACTATGAGCTTGTAACAATGACTGCATCACTTTTATTTACAAAATACAGAGTACAAAGGATCAGCTCAGATAAAATTAATTTAGCTAGCAGATCCATAAGACTCCCTCTCGGATACCATCCCTGTAGGAGGAATAAAAACACCTTGTTGAAGTTTCCAGTAGTTTAATCAGTTAAGTAGGTAGATGGATGAGTGTTCTTGTACTATTTACAAAATCAGGCAAAGTAATCAACATACCTATCTCCATGTGCTGTTTGTCCAGCCTGTGCATCTGCTCCTCATCACCCACAAAAAGTAAAAAACATATATTAATGATGTAGGTATGAAATAACATTGATATACATTGCTTAAATTAATTTCTCTAACTTTTAAATTGAAGAACATTACACAATATCCATACACATGTTTGAATATTTCACATACAATCATACCACTCAACCTCTTAGTGCAAATAATCTGGACAAAGCCTAAAATAGTGGGAGGGATGCCAAAAAATAGGGACATATTTTAAACATTGCTCTTATAAACTTAGAAAGTTGCTAGAATAACAGGATTTGTGTTAGCATGCATTTTTTGAAAGTTATGAAGTCTGAAACTCAAATGTATGTCATCATTTAATGACTTCAAACTTCAGTGATTTGCCAGAAAGATCATGCATTTTATGACGAAAAGACCAAAAATGTGAGGCAAAAATCTGGGCAGTTGAGAGGTATGCACACAATCCTTTACATATTAGAATAGTATTAAACACAGATTGGAGGACCTCAGATTCAAATCTGTAACTCTTAGCTCTGTTCACACTCAAACACTAACACATGCCTGCCTATCTAATCCATCTAAACTAAGACTGTTTGGAGGAAATGCAGTTAAAAGAATTTGAGGTATGAATATGCAGGGATAACGTGCTTAAAGGGATCAAGGTGTACGCTTTACAAAAATTACAAGGTAAATTTCATTTATGAAAGTAAAATTGCAAGCATGAATGCATATCAGCAAAGTAGCCATAACACAAAAACACACCTGTAAACTTTCATACCTCAGAGAGTGGAACATTATCATATAAAAAAGCTACTGTTGGAGGCCATACAATATGTACAGATATTTATTGTCAAAGGGCAAATTAGAAATCAAAATTATCCCAGATATGTGGTGATGTCCCTGTTCTACACTCCAAGTGTATATCTTACTCCCTCCAAATATAAGTATGAGAAGAGGGTTGAATTGAAATGAATAAACAATGACACAGTTATGCATGAAATTCAAGTTGCACATATTAACATATTCCACATTCTTTTTACATAGCCATTCCAGCATATTCAAAGTTTTACACATAAAACTATGGTAAAAGAGTTGCTATTGACAGAGCATTATGGATTATGGAGAGATTCACAGAAATCCGAAGAATATACAAGGTAGTCATAAGCATGTTCAAAATAACCACTAATATCAATAGCAGGTGTGTACAACTGCCTTTTCAAACCTTTTACACAGACACAATGATCCGAATATAATAAGAAGTATCCCCTATGTGGATTAGATCCCACACTTAGCCAATATATACACATATTGACTTGTTGCTTACAGGATAAGCTAACAGCCATCACACTTTCCTTATTAACAAACTACTATTATGTGTGTATGTATTCATATTCCTGTGAATAATGGATGAATACAGAAACATCTGGCACATAAATGCTATAGGTTCTCATGCTCCACAAAACTTCCAGATATCATCAAGTTTTACACTGTAAAAGATAGGTTTACATAGTTTGACATGCAGAAGCAGTGCACATTTGTTAAACAAATGGAACTTTAATACTACTGTTCACTTTGCAGAGCAGAACAGACTAACAAAGGTCATTATGAGTTACTATTCACACATAGAAAGGTAGACTGGGTGATACTGTTGAAGTATTATGGTAATGGAGAAATACGTAGTCATCAGTGGCCTAGGCACTATAGGTATCAGTGTTACATGACCATATTGGATATGTAAAATTATGTACTTATATGTTGGAAAACAGAAACATCTAAAATGTTCACTAGTATATAACTGATAAACAATATTAAACAAATAAACTCCATGGGAATCTAACCCACAATTACATAGAGAACCTGCACTCCAAACCTCTACATTCCCATATATTGTTGATGCTCGCTCACAATCCAATTCCATCTATCAGTCATTACAAACTTCTATGGTCTGACTTCTCATGTGATGCTCCATTCCATCATAGATAGTCAGCATCTGGGTGATCTCCTCCTTGGTCCAACTGGGCCCCCAGACATGTTGAAGCCTCCTGGAAGTATTCATCTTGATGAAAATGTTGAGAATGTCGATATATCACAATTCATTAACAAGCAGTACTTTCCCATATGCAGTTGTACATGTGATAAACAGAGCTGCTGCCAGCCCAGCTAGCTGGAATTTTAAAATAATTATATGTCACTTGAAAATATTAATATTATTTCTATAGAAATGTAACACTGCCAGCCCAGCCAGACCGAATTTTTTAAATAATTCTATGTCATTTGTGAATAGTAATATGATTTGTATGCTTGCCTTAAAAATATAAGAAAACTTTGTGTTCTGTACTGAGCTTCAAGATTGTAACGACAGTGCACCCTGCTGGAAAAGAGCAGAAATGTGTATAAAATATATGTCAATGCAAATGTATGGTTTCATAGTAGAAATCGGGACATACAGTGTTAACTTGCAAAACTCTAAGAAAATAAGTTGATAAGTAAAGAGTTTAAAGATGTGTTATAAAGTTAGTTTATCTCAGCTAAGCGTCAGGATGTCTAGGCTAGGGTCTTTTTTCTTTTGCCTGGAAACAAAGATAATTACAGATTTCAAAGGTAATTGTTTTACGACTTTCAGTTTCAAAAAAGCTTCTAAGAGAGAATTGTCAATTTCTGAGATGTAAGTATTTTTAATAGAGAGATATTACAATTTAAGTTTCTGCTAGCTTAGGAAACTTAGGCAGAGGTGACAAGAATGATGTAATTTGAGATGATTCAGAAGTAATGTGTATTATTAACTTAAGAACTATCTCAGAGAGAAAGTCAGGGCATTTTGTATCTTGTCTTGGATCTGAAAACATTCCACTCACCAGCACTTGTCTTGCTCTGTTAAGTTAGTTAGTGATTTCTGTTAGAATTAAATAGAAATACAGTAAGATTAGTTTAGCTGTTTTCTATATTTATGTGAGACTGTCCTACAATGTTGTTTTAAAATATTTCCTGTGATTCTGAACTCTAGTGTTACTGTGTTGTGTTAATGAGTATTGTCTTGTGCTTTTATTATTTATTATTAAATATATTTAAACCTTTTAATTGTGGCTGGTTTGTGTAGAGATATATAAGCTCTTAAAGTACTTGCACGTATTTGGTGATACTGTACAAGCCACTCCTAAATAGCCTTCAAGTCTTAGTCACACTTACCATTTGGATAATAGTAACATTGCACATTAGGATTGGACACCCTTTGGTAAGGGCCTTTATAGTAGCTGATAAGGGTGGTTGGTGACAGGTGGTACTAGCTTATCATCTGGGCAGAAGGGGGAATAGCTGGAGAACTTGTGCCAGCCTTCCCCAGAAGGGTCTGTGTGTTGGTATGTAAGTCAAATCTCAAAGAGTGTCTGTGTGTCAGCTAATTGGGCAGGGACACAAAGCACTTGTTGGACAGAGCGGGTGCTGGAGGTTTTGGCTTGACCACTCAGCTGAGATCTTAACCCTATAGCTGTGCCAGTTGGGAGTCCTATTGGGGATCTTGAGTGAGAGGAAAAAATCAGCCCCAGACTGACTGTGATCTCTGTATGCACTTAAGGGAAATTGTACTTTACTTTGTGTGTACTTGTTATCCTCCCAATGTGCATGTCCCTCACTGGTGTTAGTGGTGAGGATTTAGGCTCCTTGATTACTGGGCCAGTGCACGGACGTCACAGTACAGACAAATTTAAACAGCACAAGAGAACAGTACATAAGGGTGAACTCACAGATTTTTTGTATATATTGCTGGTGACTTGATATATTCCCTGGTATATGTATGGAAACATATGGATTACAAAATGATCCATATATTGCTATGTAGTATGTATTTGTAGGGTCTATATTATATATTTGAATACTTAAAAGTTCGAATCACTAAAGATCGAACTTTAGTGATTGAACTTTTAAATGTTAGACTATATTAAAAAAGAATATTTAACAAAAGAAAAGAAAAAGTAAAGGGTTTAAGCAGGGAGGCTATGCCCCCATACCCCCAGCTACTTACATATACCAACTCTGAGATCGCACTTCAGTGTGCTACAGTGCAGAAATGGGAAATTTCCCATTTCCTACACTGTAGTGCAATCTTGGAGTTGGTATATTTAAGTAGCAGGGGATGTGGGGGTGCAGTCCCCATGTGGGGGGGGGGTGCAGGGGGCTTGCCCCCTTGCTTACACCCTTTAGTTTTTCTTTTTTTTTTTTTTTTTAATATATTCGAACATTTGAATGTTTGATCACTAAAGTTCGATCTTTAGTGATACGAACTTTTAAGCATTCGAATATATAATATAGAATCTACGAACATACCTACAATATAACTAGACTTAAGCAAGAAAATGCATTAGCTAAGCATGTGTTAGAATATCCCACACATATATTTAAGTTTTGGATTTTGGATCAACTAATGCCTAATATAAGAGGGGGTCCAATAGAAATAGAATTAGAAAGACAAGAATTGTTATGGCAGATCAGATTATACGCATATAACTGGGCGGGTCTTAATGATATGTGTTCTATTATGGCTATATTAAAACTCAAGAGCCTTCGAAGATAGGCTTATATAAGGGGATATAAATATATGTATGTATTTTTACAACATCAACAAACACTTTATGTGCAATATACAATATGGAACTAAGTTGCTGTTAATAGGATATATAGTAATTATAAATATTTTAAAATGTGTTTGTTTTAGTTGTTGCTGCTAGTTTAATAACGTTTTTACCAGCATTTATTTATTTAGACTAGAATAGTTTTAGTAAATCCAAATTAAACTATTGTTTATATTGTATTTTAAATAACAAAAGAGAGTTTTTAAATCGAACCCGATACATGGGAGATAC
The DNA here is from genome assembly GCF_019279795.1 of Protopterus annectens. Taxonomy (NCBI): domain Eukaryota; kingdom Metazoa; phylum Chordata; order Ceratodontiformes; family Protopteridae; genus Protopterus; species Protopterus annectens. The sequence continues at coordinate 106,177,931 of NC_056725.1, forward strand.
TGCTTTAATGCTTAATACTGATGTATCAGCTGACTAAGTGCTCCTAATATTTAAACTGCATTACTGATCTGGTTTTTATCTGATGAAGTGTGTACACCTATCAGATGAAAAGCGCATTATTTTACTGGATTTGCAATAAACGGATTATTCCGACGGTTGTTTGGCATATTTTGTGACATAATATAGACCCTATTTGTAGTACTATTAAGAATATGTGTTCATTGATGCTTATTAAAGCATGTACTAAAACTATTGCTCAATTAAACAAGATCTGTGTTTGTGTCTGCTTGCCATGTATGTGTGGTCTGCTTACAGATATAGTGGTGTTTCAATGCTTTCCTTAATTTGTTCAATTGATAATTTTCATATACTCTCTGCTAATATGGATGGCATTCACTGCTCAGTGATAAGCTCATCATGTGTAACATTTCATATGACTGATTGTTTTACAAAGGTTGTCTGTTTAGGCTCAAATTGTATTACATCTGCAGCCATTGCACATTTCTGTTTTACACATATGTTATGTGTAGTATGTTAATGTGAACCATAGAGTGTGTGGCTCATGTGGCACAACACTGTTGATTTTGGACCTCCACTACTGTGATATCCACTGAAAGGGCTTCATATCCCATAGACTGTCTACAGATATCACAATTTATGTTGTTGTTCCAAGTGTTATGCATTCATGCACTGTTTTCATATCACGTTTTCTAGATTTTGTCTACATAGAACTGCAGAGGTTAAATTGGCATAAGCTGTCCATATAATCATCTCCATATGTGGGCCCCCACATCAATCTAAATTTGTGCATATAACTGTCTTTCATTTCATTTGACAAATAGACCTAGGAGCAACAATTTTTCCCCACAGGAAAATTAAATTATAATAGATGTTCTTAGTTAACATGGACAGAAATGTTTTGGAAAGGCAGGAAATACAGTATGGAGGAATGAATTCCGGACCAACCTCACAAACATGGTTAATGTTCTTGGGGGGGGGGTTACAACAGATCCTGTGAGACTTGTCACAACGGTGGTCTGACATGATCCTTATTGCAGGCAAGAGGATACACTGGTATTAAAGGTTAAGGGATGCCACTAGTTGTGGTCTACTTTTGACACCCCCTGATTAGATCACACAGTTTCTTGCATTACTGCATACAGCAAGCGGGGAGTACTCGCGTACCTGTAGTGGGATAGAAGTGGGTGTTCCAGACCACACATGTATGTGTTACTTTGCATAATATAGATTCATATAGAGCATTGGTGGCTGCTGACTTCAAATCAAAGGCGGGCTGCAGGAGATAGCTGAATGGGTTGGGTCAATGGGAAGGGGTGTGGCCAACTAGAAAGAGGTGGAGCTATGCTCAAAACCATAAAAATTGGGACTTTAATTAAATATGCTGCCCTAGACGTCAAGCCCTCATTTTGAGAGTCCAATCAAGACAAAATGAAGTGGAGAAGAAAAAAGTATTTCATTGCATTGGCTACATGACAGCTTACTTAATATCTAGATGGAAACAAGAAGGTTGTGAGGCATGAAAAAATAAATTACTTTTTAAATACATTATTGGAATGCCAGTTGAAATCAAGTATAAAAAACAAACAGCAATCAACTCATACCACTTCTCCTTGCACTGCAGTTCTAATTATAATGTATATTCAGCTTTATAAAAGTACCAAGTTACATGCTGAAAGTAGCAATCTCTGTGATATCGATTACCCCCATTTCTAAAAATGTTTCTTATCCGAAAAAGACCTGCTGCCTTACAACAACTAACTACTTGTTTCATGGGGAAAACATGATCAAAGTAAAAAATGAACAGCAAACAACAAACAAGCTCAAGATAAATTGCTTAAAGGATTACAGCACAGATTATGGACCACGCATGATAGACTGGCATTCTGTTTAATTTACGGGTAAAGCCTGCAAAGATGACTGCAAGTCTTTAACAAATGTAATGAGCTTCTGAAAATATTGTAATCCTGTCCTTTATTACAAATACTGTCATATGCATTTCAATACCTAAGGCTTATACATTACCTAGTTATGTAAATATTCTCTGCATGGCAACAACAAAAAGGTTTTCAATGTTGATAATTCTTTAACAGTATGCTTATTAAAGCTTACTTGCATCTTACAGTCTTAGACAAGCTTACCTGATGGTCATTATAGCATTGCTACTTAAACACAGAGCAACAGGCACTGCAACAACATGGATTTTCTGAATAATAAGAAGCATAAATCAACAGTATAAAAATATGACAGAAAAAAAACAGAACATTCTGCAAAATCAAGGACAGATGAAAAGCCACTCTAGTACTTGTGTATACCTTGGATGTGGGGATACTCAACACTCTTACACTGCATAACTGCTCCTTGCCTTATTTGGACACATCCAGAGTCACTGCATGGGGGAGTGGGGTACAATAAGTATGTCACAATTTGAAATGTCTCTGGCTGGCAGTGATGGCCCTGACACATTTATCTTACCTTTCAACCTCAGAGCATGAAATCTGGAAATAGCCATGAATAGAAGTGGGACAAAGGCCCAAAAATAAGGACAATTTTTAAATATTGCTCTTATAAACTTAGAAAGATAATAGAATAGTAGGTCTTGTATTAGTGTGAATTTTCTGAAGTGTATGAAATCTGAAACTCAAATGTCTATCATTATTTTCTAACTTCAATCTTTAATGATTTGCTACTAATTTGCTAAAAAAACACAATTTTATGAAAAATGGACCAAAAATATGATGCAAAAATATAAACTAGCCACACAATACAGCTGAGAACCTATCAAAGAAGGAGCACTTTTTTAATATTAGTACTGTTAAGTTGAGCAGCTAACAAAATAAGAGAATCTACATGCATTTCTAAAATAAAAGTAATCTGTAACTGATCATTATAATTATTAATTGTAAACCCTCCATGTTTCTTCCAAAACATGCCATTTTGTGGGGGGATTATTAAAGGGTGAGCAACATTTTGAGCTAAAATCAGGGACAGTTGAGTGGTTTGGATATACCTAATTCTATAAAGCGATTTATGTGCGCATACCTCTCAACCTCTTAACGCAGGAAATCTGGACAAGGCCAAATATATTGGGGGAACAAACAAACAGTATGAAAAATTGCTCTTGTATAACCTTAGACAGTTGATAGAATAACAAGTCTTGCTTTAACATGCATTTTTCTGAATGGTATGAAGTCTGAAACTCAATGTCTGTCATTATTAAGTGACTTCATTCCTAAATGCTTTGCCAGGAAACCACAAATTTTATGAGGAACAAACCAAAAGTAAGAAGCAAAAATCTATTAATTCTGTAAAAATCTGGACAGTTGAGAAGTATAGTTCAGCTGGAAGAATTGTGCAGCAGAAATCCTACATGACGGACTTAGCTATCTAGGTGTGGACAATAAGTACCCCCCCCAAACAAAACGGAGATCTAAGAGAAGTGATTGCTTCAATCTGGCTTCATCACTTTCAGTAGCATTCAGACAGGGAAACAGTAAATCAGTGCCAGAATACATTGAAACTCCGTCCAAGCAGTTTATTCACAAGCTGATAAAAACAAGTCAAAAATAAAAACGATCGATAACTTATGTTAACGCTCTTACAACGACAATTCAGTATGCGTTTTCGTCCTTGTGCATAGGACTTCATCAGACAAATCTCTTTAATTAATCACAACCTTTATATAGTAAATAAAATCAATCTACTTATATAATTTATCCTATCGCCTTTCTTGATTAATTCAAACCATCCTATCAAAATACAGAAACTCATGAATATTTATGCCCATCTGGGAAATGTGCACGACTGCATCAGATACATGAATTAATTGCTCTCATTTAAAAAAACTGTCACAGTGTTCATCTCTAATTAAAAAACATACTTATATATATAAATAAATAAATATTTAACCAAATAAATAAATAAATATTGAATTATTTAAATATACATACAATAATAAATAATTATTTCAAATTTTCCTAAGAATTTCTTTAAAAACTTATTTAAAACATTTCTTTCTTATTGTATAAAGTATTAAAGTATTAAAAATAAAGAATTTTGAGAATTTAATAATTGGTTCAGTCAGAAATAATTGTAACAAAGGATGGGTTCATTATAATTTGAATAAGGAAGAGGTTAAGGTGTTAAATGATTTAAGTAGTAATACCTCATTGAGGATTATGAAGCCTGACAAGGGTGGGGGAATTGTCATTATGGATAAAATTTTATATGAAGAAAAGCTAAATACTATATTGAAAAATAATCATAAGTATGGAGTGGTATCCCTAAATGAAATTAATATAGCTTATCAAAAAATTGATGCAATTTTACAAGATTTAGTGATAGAGAAAGTAATAGATGATAAGACTTACAGATATTTGGAAGTTAAGAAACCTAAAATAGCTTATATATTTGGGATACCCAAAATTCATAAAGATATGACAAACCCCCCCCCCCTTAGACCCATAGTCTCTGCTGCAGGGTCTAAGACTGGCCCATTAGCTAAATTCGTTGATTTTAAAACCAAACATATTTGGTTAAATAACAACTTGATTTTGAAGGATTCCTGGGACTTTTTGGGGGCAATAAAACAAGATATGTATAGAGATGATTTATTATTTATAACTATTGATGTCATTGATTTGTTTGGATGTATTCCTTTTGGAGAGGGGATGGATATGTTTGAACAGATGATATTCAGTGATGAAAATCTAAGATTGGAAGACAAGGTAGCAAGTGTGACACTTATGGACACCGTTTTAAAATATAATTTTATCATGTTTGATGGCGAATACCACCAACAGAAGACTGGTGTAGCTATGGGGGCGGTTTGTGCCCCCACATTTACAAATATTGTCCTAGCCAATTGGGAGGAGCAATTTATAGTTAATTGTAGATTTAAAGAATGTTGGATAAAGTACTACAGATTTTTAGATGACATATTCATTTTATGGACAGATAGTCAGGAAAAATTCTTAGAATTCATGGAATACATCAATCAAAGTACTACATTTTTGAAATTTACATATACTATAAATAAGGATTCATTAAAATACTTAGATATAGAAATATATAAAGATGAGGGTAAATTTGTGAGTAAGGTTTATAGAAAAGACACGTATGTAAATTCTTATTTACATTATGATAGTGCACATCCCCTTTATAGTAAGAGAAACATAGTTAAAGGACAATTTGTAAGGGGTTCAAGGATGACATCAGGTGATACGGACTTTCAAGAAGAATGCAAGACCCTCAAAAATATGTTTTTAGAACGGGGATACCCTATGAATTTTATAGAGAAGTTAAGGAAGGAGGTAGAGTTGGGTAGGTCAGGTAGGTTTAGACCAATATTGGAAAGGGGTGAAGGTATCAACTTGGAAATGGATATACATACTAATGATACCATGAATAATAAAACTGAACAAGTCAATTATACGAGAAGTTTGGTAGTGGAATATAATAACTCCAATCTTAAATTGAGAGAATTTTTTAAAAAAGAATGGAGTAAATTTAGCTCTTTAACAGACATCGAAGAAATAACCAAAATGGAACCTAAAATAGTGTATAAAAACCCACCAAATTTGGGCAAGATTTTGGAAAGAAGTAGTGGAAAAACAAGAACAGGAAACAAAGGCAGGAATGGGACATATAGATGTGGCAGATGTCAACAGTGCCCATATATTATTAATAAGGAAGTAATATATGTCGAAAGTAGAGAGAGATGGATCAAAAGCAGAAAGTATTATAATTGTGAAAGTAAAGGGGTTGTTTATGTTGCTATTTGTCAGAAATGCCAGTCGTTTTACATAGGTAAAACGGAACGTTGTTTGAAAAGGAGAATATATGAACACAACTATGACATTCTGAAAGCTAAGAACACAAATGCTTTATATAAACATACCACTATTTGTCCTGAATACAAGTTTCAATTTTTTGTTCTTGATCAAATTCTGCCAGATATTAGGGGTGGGTTATGGGAGGAAATTTTCGAAAGCAGGGAATTATGGTGGCAGGTTTATTTAGATTCCAATACTAGACCGGGAATAAATGATTTCCTAACCATAACACCCCTACTTAAAATAAGAGCTAATAAGCTCTAGATTAATTGGTGTAATTTTTATAAAAGACACTAGAGGGCACCAACTCTTTACACATACCAGTCCCTAACTACACATATATACAATAAGAAAGAAATGTTTTAAATAAGTTTTTAAAGAAATTCTTAGGAAAATTTGAAATCATTATTTATTATTGTATGTATATTTAAATAATTCAATATTTATTTATTTATTTGGTTAAATATTTATTTATTTATATATATAAGTATGTTTTTTAATTAGAGATGAACACTGTGACAGTTTTTTTAAATGAGAGCAATTAATTCATGTATCTGATGCAGTCGTGCACATTTCCCAGATGGGCATAAATATTCATGAGTTTCTGTATCTTGATAGGATGGTTTGAATTAATCAAGAAAGGCGATAGGATAAATTATATAAGTAGATTGATTTTATTTACTATATAAAGGTTGTGATTAATTAAAGAGATTTGTCTGATGAAGTCCTTGCACAAGGACGAAAACGCATACTGAATTGTCGTTGTAAGAGCGTTAACATAAGTTATCGATTGTTTTTATTTTTGACTTGTTTTTATCAGCTTGTGAATAAACTGCTTGGACGGAGTTTCAACATATTCTGGCACTGATTTACTGTTTTATTAGTTTTTGAAAGTGCTGGTTCTTGTTTTGTGGTATTCAGACAGGGAAAATATTCAGTAACATAAAAAGGTTTGTGCTTGTAGAGAGTTGATTTAACTGGTTCCTAATCGAACACATCCAACCAAGAACTGGCAGAGGGCGTACCTGAGCTGATCAGATAATCAATAAACACCTTCCTAATTGTATTTAATTATATTCCTTGTATAATACATTACAGTTACTAGAGGACATTTCAAATTTATTGTTTTGAACATTTTTCCAGTAAACAATGAAACAAAAATGCATGCACCAATAATGACAAAACTGCCCAGTTCAGAACATTTCCATCATAAAAGGCTACTCAAACTTATACAATCCACCAGTATCAGTAAATATATACAATCTCTGCAGAAGTAAAAGTCATCTAAATAATTCCACATTAAAAAGATCTGTAACTAATGAAGATGTTGCTGCTAGCAAACAACTTTATATTTCATTGTTTCATCTACAAATAAAGTATCTGTTGCCCTTGGGGAATAAATTGCCTATGTTACGTTAAAAAAACAATAAGCTAGTAATATTGCAATAGGGAATGGATAGCAAACTGATAACAGGTTCATAGTTTATTTATTATTTTATTTTATTTTACATTTGTTAACCAGGTTAGTCCAGCTGAGCATTTGGCTCGTTTTCAGTGGAGATCGAGGGAGAAACGTTTTTATTTTATTTATTTTATTTTACATTTGTTAACCCGAAAAGGCCCTTTTTCAGCAGAAGCCTGAGGAGAAAAGATCCACAAAGAAAAGTTACAGACACATTTAGTTATTTAGACATGATCAGTATACACACAAATTACAAGTGACATGTTTTTACAGTGGTATGCAGCACATAAACAGTTACAGTGGAGAGAACAAACAAAAAAAATATTAATTTTAAAAATAAAGGTAATTAATAGATTTGTGGTGTACAGCTGAAATTTGGAACATAGGTAGAATACATACATAGTACACAGGTACAGTACATACATTGTTGATTAGCCAGTGTTTGTGAGTAAGATTGAAAACTAAGTGCTCTAGATTTAGTATGTATATGTTATACACTTTCATTAGCCTGGGGAGCAATCATGGCACTGCCAACTTTGCTTGAGATGTTGCCTGATGAGGTCTTTAAAGGAGGCTTTGGATGATGTGTTTTGAATGCTAGTAGGGACAGAGTTCCATTTTTTAACCACTGAACTACTATATAGTGCATCTCCAAAGCAATTGTAGCTGTTGGTGACTTCTAGTAGTAGTTTGCTTGATGATCTAAGAGGCCTTTTGTCTGAGTGATGTTGTACTAGGTTTTTGAGGGCAGGACCCTTATTGGGGAGGTAATAGAATGACAGAGGCAGAGCTGATTGTAGGTTAGGAGGTTGGGCAGTTCAAGCCAGTGGAGCTGTCTCAAAGCAGTACAGTGATGAGTTCTATATGAGCAATTTGCAGCAAAGTGGGCAATTCTGATATAGCAGGCTTTCATTTTGCTTACTTCAGTTTTGTTGAGATTAGCCAGAATGGGAGATGCATAGAGTAGGGTGGAGAGAGGTTGGGAGCAACCAATGGCTGATCTTGTGTAGTTGGTAAGAAATGGTTTGATACGGTAGAGTGACCCCAGTTTGGCATGTACTTTTTTAATAGTTAAGTTGAGATGACTATCAAATTTTAGATGGGAGTCTATGGTTATTCCCAATAGCTTAGCCTGTGCCACTGGAGCAATTGGAGTAGCATTTGTGGAGTAGATAGTGAATTGACTGTTAGTGTTTTTGTTAGAACTGGTTATAAACATAAGCTGAATTTTCTTTGGATTGAGGATAAGTTGGGCTTTGGTAAGGTCATTTTCAACGTCAGAGAATGCTAGCTGAGTTGTTTGCAGGAGGGTGGGAATGTTTTGTGCAGCACAGATTAAGGTAGTCTCATCTGCATACTGAATTATAGATGCATGCTGTGTGGAGGTATGGAGGTCATTTGTGAAGACTGTGAATAGTAGTGGTCCTACAACAGAACCCTGTGGGACTCCTATAGTTATGGGCAGCTGAGGAGAGAGAGATTTTTCCCATTTCACAGCTTGGTACCTGTCAGTTAAGTAGCTTTGGAACTAGGTAAGATTGGAATTTGATAGATGATATTGGTTTAGTTTGTTTAGCAGAATTTGGTGTGAGACTGTGTCAAATGATTTGGACATATCCAAAAAAAGAGTTGACACTTGTAGGCCTTCATTTTTGAGATGGTTTACTGTGTTTGTGACGAAGAGGAGGGTTGTAGTGCTACTATGGGCAGGTCTGAAACCATGCTGAGTAAGTGAGAGGATGTTGCTGTCTAGGAGATAGTTTAGCATCTGTCTTGTCTAATGATATTGTAGCTGGTAGGGAGAACGTCTGAGTTAGCTATGTTTTTATTTAGCCAGATTTCTGTTAAAACAACTATGTCTGGGGAGTAGTGTGCTATTGTGGCCTGGAGTTCAGGTATTTTATTTTTGATACTTCTAATATTAATATTTAGCATTAAAAGATGGTTGGTTTTGCTGCTGTTGTTGATTTGCCCAGGGATGAAGAAAGTGGGGGTGTTATGTTCTGACATTTGTGTTGGGCAGGTCTTAAACCATGATGAGTAGCTGTTCCACAGTGTCTTTAAATTTTACACGCAAATAGTTAAGAAATTATCGTTAGCAACTAAACAAACAGTTAACGAGATAACATTTGCATTAAATCATACAGAAAACACTTGGGTACAGTGTCATGAAAGGAATAATGCATTCATAATTCATGCTTGGTTATATAAAGTATGTATACAAAAGGTTAGTAGAGATCTCTGCCAAAGAGGACATTCTCAGGACTGCAGCATCCATCCCCTTTAAAAGTACAGTACAGTACAGTATCAGCAATGCATCTAAATACTGTGGGAGTAGAACCCGTAGCCTTCTGCATCAACAGAAGGTATTCAACCTGTTATTCTATTAACAATGCAAGATGACTCAGCATAAGCAGCACAACACTTCTCTTCCCTCAAAGCTCTCATCTCCTTGCAAAATCCACTCGACACTCAACTGCATCTCTAAACTTTGCAGCACAAGAAATCTGGAAAAAGCCAAAATGTATTGGGGAGACAAAGGCCCAAAAACCAAGGACACATTTTAAACATTGCTTGTACAATCTTGGAAAGTTGCTAAAATAAAATGCTGCATTACCACATGCATTTCACTGCTAAGGCTTGAACCCAAGACCCTGTGCACTACAGTCCAAACAGCATACCACTATATCAAATCTGCTGTTGTGTGAAAGATAGGAAGACTGAAACTTAAATGGCTATCATTTATTGAATTCAGTTCTCACCATAGCTCTCAACCTCTTAGCATAAAAAACCTGAGCAAGGCCAATAATGGGTGAATACAGCCCCAAAAATAGGGACAATTTTCAAATATTGATCTTATAAACTTATAAAATTGCTAGAATAAAAGGTTTTGTATTACCACATATTTTCTGAAGAATATGAAGTCTGAAATTCAAATGCCTGTCATTATTCAGTGAATTCAATCCTTCACTGATTACAAAAATCCAGAAAACCACAGATTTTATGAGGAACGAACAGAACAAAAATATGAGGCAAAAATCTGAACTCAACGAAGAGAACAAAAATATGAGGCAAAAATCTGAACTCCTTTCACAAGTGGTGGTGGATAGGAAATACAGGCTCTTGCTACCTGTACCCAAGGTACAGGGTTTGAGCCTGAGTAACTTTAGCCACCAGGTGTATTCACACACACACACACACACACACACACACACACACACACACACACACACACACACACACACACACACAAACACACACACACACACACACACACATATACACACACACCTGTATATTCCCTTGCAGAGAGAGTGCCAAATACAAACTCCCTTCCCGGGAGCTCCACGTATGCGACTGCAGACATTGCAGTCCGATCTTTGCCAAGGAGCTAATTATTTCACAATTCTGTTTTCTTTCATTTTAGAGCTGGAGGGCTGCAGTCCTGCAGACAAATAGCACAAGCCAACCCTGATATAGAGTAAATCATCACATAGTGCTGTTGCATGCATATTCATGTACTGTCAGCTTTGTGTTGCAGCAGCAGAATTGCATCTTGTGCATGGGTCCACACAGGGTGATGATCACCAGTGTAAGTGTAATGACATGGACCATACAACTTCAGTACATACATAACAGTACAACCAACATGTCTAATAGTGCCTGCATTTATTTGCTCAAGTCCATCCATGTCTGCACAACAGCAGGGCATGACAGGTGAGGGTCGCCATACACTGCTACAGTGACCATTACCTGTTATTAACTCAGCATCCTGTCATGCAAGTTCTGTATTACAAAGAACTGGACTATTGCAACCCCACTCACATGGGAAGGTTTTAGAAATGTAGCAATCAAATATATTGCCTCTCACAAGCTACTATATGTTACTAAGAAATGTAAATATTACCAAGAGTATTGGGAATACTTATTAGATTTCATTCTCAAGAGGTAAAAATATTAAATCTAAAAGTGAAATAAGCAATTATATGTAAGACAACCAATAAGGATATACTTAGAACCTTTTTAACAGTCATTTTATAAATATTTCCGTAGATAAGTTGATTAAAAAAACACCTACCCTATATAACGAGGTTTTAGTTTGACTTACCCTAGTATATGTAATAAACAACTAATGGTACTGTTTTACTCTTCTTATCACTGCAGAATATGTGGTTAGTACAAAAACTGGATTTTTGAAGTGACTTCTTTGTATATATTGTATATAGAATGTTATGTTTTGTAGTATGTTGTATGTGTATCTTATTGCATAATGTCTTATATGTTGTAACCTAAAAAACTGCAATAAAGACATTTTTGAAAAAGAAAAAAAAAGCATCCTGTCATGCCAGTGCTGTATACTGTCATATTGATATTTCTCTCACATTGTAAAATACAGATACATCTTCTGGGGGCACAAGCCATGCACTACAGACATGTTCATAGGCTGCAGCACTGTGCAGCAGAATAGTGTTGTATGAAATTAATGTTGCTGTTTTTCTACACAGGGGCATCTGACCAACAGCTTCTCCATATGTCAATGAGTATCACCATATCCAGTTACTGTGTTGTATATGTCATCTGCGACTATGCTGGTGCCTGCATACATGACTGTGTTTGCTTTGTCTGTACTTTCCCACTGCAGGATCTGCATTACAACAGACAAACTCATCCCACTGGGAGAGTGTCACTGGTTTGCTATTACCTGTCTTTCATACATGTTGTTGCTGTTACTCCTGTGTCTTTCTGTCCCTGTAAAGAACTGGAAGAACCAGTATGTCAGGCACAAACAACTGGTATGTGTATGTGTTATCACTGTACTTTTTCCTCTGTTGGAATGGTACATGTGGGCAAGTATGTGATTAAAATCCTGTGTTTATGTCTTTGTTTCCATATAGCTGTTACATTTCATCCCTTGCCATTGGCACCAGCTTCCCACAAGGACATGTCAGGTGTGTATTATGCTTGTATAATTATACCTCTCAACTGTCCAGATTTTTGCAGAATGTCCAGATTTTTGTTTAAAAAATTTTGGTCTATTCCTCATAAAAGTTCTGTTTTTCTGGATTTTTGTGGCAAATCAGTGAGAACTAAATTCACTAAATAATGACAGGCATAGTTTCAGACTTCAAATCCTTCAGAAAATGCATGGTAACAGAAAACCTTTCATTCTAGCAACTTTCTAAGTTTTAATAAGCACCAAAACCAGAACAGATTGAGGAGAGCACAAATCCTGGTCTACAGCCTGTAGAATGGCCTTTCCACACCCAAGTGCCACTGGCTGCCATCTTGGTGGTGGCAGGAAGTAACTTTTGTCAACAGCTGGGTATCCGACAATGGAGTTTCCTGAAGGGAATGACAACTACTTGACCAATACTGGCCCTGGACACCCCTTTCTTACTGGAGCAGAGGTATGCATTTTCTCCATCTGATGAAGTTTTGGAAACGAAAACGCAGTGTCTACTGAATTGCGTTAATGTGAATTTTGGTGGACTGAAAAGTCATTTTAATCATTTTTTCCATGTGATTTTGGTGGACTGAAAAGTTGTTTTATGCATTTTACTTGATGGACTGAAGAGTTGTGCATTAATTAAACTATCGCTTGCAGACCAGGATTTGTGCTCTCCTCGATCTGTTCTGGTTTTGGAACTTTCTAAGTTTTATAAGAACAATATTTAAAATGTGCACCTATTTTGGGGGTTTGTCCCCCCATTATTTTTGGCTTTGTCCAAATTTTTTGTGCTGAGAGGTTGAGAGCTATGCTTGTATTCCTCACATATGTTCTGTATGGTGCGTATATAACATAATTATCAACTCCCTGTTATATAGGTTCTGTGGGCCATACATGTACAAGACCTTCTAGTAAGTCATTATTATCTGTAACACTGTAGTGAGACATATGTGGCATATGTCAATAATGACATCCAACATGTGATATAAGCACATTTTCCTGACATGTGCCATCTTTCTCTTCTTTTAGCACATCTGCTGTCTTCATCCTCCATAGCCCTCCCACTAATCCTGATGTGGGATCGGATGTGCCTCAGTATGGTAGCATGGCCCCTGACACATACAACACAAATTTGGTGATACAGTCTGGCACAGATGGTGGCAGTCATGTGGATGAGGCTGTAGCCTGATGATGCTGTAGCCGCAGAACCATTTTAACAATGAGGGGACATCAGATGGTGAACAGGATGAGGTCTGTGGATAACATCCCCATGTTGAATTTGCTGGTGATGTTGGCACTTCCCCACAACATATTAATACTGACAGTTGCAGTAGGCATGTTGATGGTGTACAAGGGCACTTCTGAGAAGGTATCCACCTACTTCTCCAGGCAAATGAATGTCCCAAACAATGTCATGGATCTGACCTTCCTGCACTTGCCCATGTCATAGATTGTGTTGCACTCTAGCTGGGTGTGCTGCATGAAGGACAGAGGCACAGACATGCTGAGGTCATGATGGCATTGGCTGTACAGAATGAAAACATGTTATCTGTGGCATGGTTCACTGAATCCTTGTGAGCAGGGTTCTGTGTGCCTTGACTGTGCTTAGCTGAGTGTCACATGGGAGAAGCAGAACCCCTCTCAGCAGACCAACCCTTGCCCATCAGGCATTGATGTCTATGCTGCTTGATGTCGGATCAGCAGTCATGATCACACAGTCAACTCGCACCCATGCTCCTTCCAGCAGTGTGTCGCTTCTGTGGAATTACTTGGGACAAGTGTTTCCATAGATGGTAGGGGCAGACAAGACTGTGGTGTAAGCCATCAGCATGGGCAACCTGAACTGCTTTAGAGTAATACTGACAATTGGTTCACTGTGTCCTGTAGTACCAGTCTCTTCCTGTGGTGATGACACTTGCTGTGCAGACCACTGACAATGTCATCTGTCTGAGGTTGCTGTGAAGTCTGATGCCACTGGAGTCTGACATTTTTACTAATCATAAGGGACTCCATTTAGTACAGTACACTTTATCCGTACTTTATATTGATATATGTTGCTTGTGATATTAACAACAATTTTCCTGTTTTGCTGTTTGCATCTTTGAATAGTGAACACATAGGTATGGATTTTACAGAGGTATGTCCATTGTTGTCTGCCATACACATATATGCCACTATGGATCTGTATGCATAGCTGTGGCAGTTCTGGCCTGAGTTCATACTGTTATATGTTAGAATTATGTTGTTATGTCTGATGCTCAGGGTGTACATCTATTGGGTAATTGCATTAGATGTAATCTTTGCTGCAGTGGTGGGACAACACCTGAACATCAATGTTTAATCTGTGTACTTCTGTAAGTGTGGCTTTTCATGACTCAGAGGTGTGAGTCAGATGCTGTCATGTTGCCTGGGCCTGGACTTGTTGCACACTCTGTCACTCACGCCCATTTCTTCTGTCTCCCTGTGTCCTCTTGCTCCTCCTCTGATAGCTGTGGAATATCATCTTCAGACACTTGAGATTATTGGGGTTGGTCACCCACACCTGCAGCTGAAAGACCACTATGTGCCTTTGTTAGTATATTATGTTGCATGGCACACACAGTAATCATCTGTGCTGCCTTTTCAGGTGTGTATTGCAGTGAACCCTGGATGTGTTCAGACCAAGCTTTCAGTAACCAAAGACACACTCTGTGGTATTTCATGTTGTTGTGTGTGCTGTATTGTAGGTCTCCTTTACAGGGTTTGACAGTTCTCTGTAAGGAGTTATTAACCACTGCTCGTGTGGATAACCACAGTCACCTGTTGTGGGTAGTGAACACCTATGCTGTCATCATGAATAATGTTGACAGAGATGTCCTTAGCTTATATCCTAGTTGTGTTCCTGTACTTATCTAGTAGTAGCCCCCCAAATATTTCACCTTGCTGGAATACAGCCCTCAAACCACTTTCAATCCATATGGTGGCATCATGGACACTTCCAGGGTGTGTTGCCATGATGTTTGTTTTGCTGCCGTCTGTTGTGACACAAATTGGTAATTCAAGGATGACCACCACTTTCCATTGACGTATATGTCTGCTTCTGAATGCACAGGGGGGCTTTATATGGATGTAGGTGCAGTCTATTGCATCGAGTACATGTAGAAAGCTTGTGAGGTTATAGAATGGGTGCATAGCAGTTCTCCACTCCATGGGGCTAGATGGAAGGCGTATGCATTCATCTACCTTGTTGCACATTGCTGCCAAAAGTTTAACAGGATATGAGTGTCTGTGACACTCCAACAGCATCTCTGTGTCATTGGAATGTCCCAGATGCCAGGACACCTTGGTTCAGACACACTTTTATTTCAAGAAGAATGGGGTTGCCTAGCAATGTCAGCACAGATATGTCTGGGGCATAAATGTTGCACACAGGCTGCGACAGCTGTCTGTCTAGGTGGTACCTGTCAATGATTTGTTGATCTGAGAGTTGGCTTAGTTGCAGCCTTGCTCTCTGTCAAGCTGGCTGCCTTTTAGGATGCAAAGCCAGATCCTTCTCCATAGCTTACAGTACCACAGCCTGTTGCAGTTCATTCACTGTTGGTAGCATTTTTTTCTGGTATTGTTGGATTCTGTGGGAATACGTGCTGTTCCTTGCACTGGTAGCATGGCATTCACAGAGCGCCAAGTCAGCATTGCAGTTTGTCTCATTTAAGTTGTATTGGGTGAGTATGATGTGTTTTGGAATCTGATGAGCTTGCACAGAATCCATAATTATCCTATGTTGATTAGTTAAGTATTCAGACTGCTTGCAGTGTATCTGCTGAAATTGTGTCCACAACTGGAAGTCTTCTTTCAATATGCTACTCTGCTCACAACTGTCTTTTGGAATCTAGCCCACTGTCTTTTATTGAACTGAAATAAACATTAGTGGTTTCATTTAATATTTCATAGTTTTTCAGACATTTTTAATGACTAGTGATAAAAAGCTTTAAGCATGAATAATTATGAAATTAACATAACATAATGAGAAAAATTGTGCCAAATTTAATAAAGCCAATAGATTAAAACTGTACAGAAAGTTCTCCAAACCAGTAAGAGGTGAGCTGGAAGCTCAGATCAGGAAAAGGACTAGCCACTTAGTAAAGTGAGAAGAACCTGCTAGCCAATCAAGAAGTAGATGACACATGGTGAGATAGCTTGATTACAGACCATTGGGGAGAAAGACATTAGGAAATGAAAAAATGAATTTGGCCTGGCCAAAAATAAAGTATCTATTTGTATGAGAATCCAATCAGGATGACCAGCAATGTGGTTCTTTAGATGAAATCTTGGAAAATTAATTAAAAGGCCACTAGGCAGTACTGCTGAAAACAACCTATGGACTAGACCAAAGACTCTACTTGTCTAGAATGAACTGGGACAGTGGGAATTAAATTGACTGATATGAAAGAGATAGTAGGCTGAGTGTAGAAAACCAAGAGCTACTGAGAGAGAGAGAGAGAGATAAAGCCAACTATAAAGGGAGTCAAAACTGCTGGAAGAGTGCTATAGACTGCTAGTACAGCACTGATCATGAAGGATTGGTTAGAAGCCTGTAACAATCTTTTAAGGTAAGAAATTCCTTATCTTGTCAGAAATGGGGCTATTACTAGAATTTATGTGAATTTTCAAGTATTGGCTCATCCAAGATCTAGCAATGCAGAATGGAATATAAAGAACTTGTGTTCTCAATGCATACTGCTAAGAGGATGATAATGGTAAGGAAGCTGTGATTACAATGGAAGGAACAGATAATGCACAGATCAGATTAGGGACTTTCAGAAAAGGTATGTTGACACCAGTACTAAGCAGGGCAGGCCTACTAAGCAATCAGGAAAGAGTACACGGCAACTCAACAGATGGAATGTGGCAGGGTCAAGGCTGACTGACAGAAGAGGAGAGCAGACAGGGTTTGTTGAGTTTAAAATGGATGCAGTGATGAAAAACACTAAGCAAACATAATATAGGAAAATAAATAGAGGATGTCTGTATCAGCTAATAGCCAGTCATACCTGGGATTCTAATGTTTATCAGTCAGGAGAATAAGTTTATCAGTCAGGAGAATAAGTGGCTGAAATAAACATAGGATGTACTCAATAGTTAGATGGAATGAAGCTCACCAATGGGTAAACACTGCCACACGTGTTACCCAATCAGAAAATTGCCAATTAGAGCCAGGGATGGATATCAACCAACCAGTCAAGAAACCAAGATGAGATCATTTTGCTGAGGGCCAAAGGATTAAAGCTGTGAACCATGTCATGGTAGGTCAGTGTGGTCTAGTGGAAATGCTGAAAGGTGATGGGAATTACTGGACAGCCATGAGGAATAGCTTTGCAGATAGATAGCTGACCATCTATGTTCAAATGGTAGAAGCAATGATATTCCTAATTCAAGACAGTGTTACGTAGATATCATGGCTAGGTGAAGATTGCTGAGTATAATACACCATCCTTTGCTTGTCAGGAAAGGCCAGACAGGGGCTGAACCAAAGGGATGGATGCTAAATAAACCCAAGGAGTTTGAGACAGAAAGTAAGGGTCATTGAACCATGAGAAGCACATAGGTGTGGAAAAGATCATCAGACTGAGGCTTACAAACTCTCTACAGTCAAGAAGAGCCAAGCAGGAGGCAAGGCTGACAGAGCTGGAGCTCTGGGAGGTAGGCAAAGTCAACTAGTTCTTGGAAAGTGGAACAGAGAGAGGCCCCGACAGATACTTACAATGGAAACAAACAGCCACAGTGAATGAGGCCTGTGAGAGTGCAGGCAATAATCTGGTTCATTTAAATAGAGAATCATGCCAGCTATGGACAGACAGTGGCCTATACAGTGCTATATTATAAGTGTAATGAATATTGGAGTAAGGGGATGCAGGGAGAATTATGAAGGTGACAGATTACAAAGGAATGCTAGACGGTGCTAGCAGCTAGGAGGATGGAACAATTTCAGAGTTTGCATATGTTCCATCAAATCTTGAAAGACCATGGGGTGCAGAAAATGGATGAAATTAAAAGAATCCCTTTTCTCATTAAACCAGTGCTCATCAGGACATTAACAACATGACCTACAAAGAATAATAAAATCTAAAACTTTCAAGAACAAAAAACATACAATTCTAAAATGAAATAGAATATAAACAAAACACATGCCCATGTGAATTAAAGATGCACTAATGAAATACACACAACATGGCCACAATTAGCACTGCCTCAGCAACTCCTGTTTTTTAAATCTAGAGATAAACAATGACTGCCTTTCTGTGCATGGATGTTATTTCGAAAGGCCCTCATCAAATAGTAATATACAGATAGTACTGAACAGTGAAAAATAGATTAAACCTGGGCTGCAAAACAGAGAACCTAAGCTTATCGTCTTGCTTAATACTGATTAAGACAAGCAGTCTAAGAAACTATAATAGTTCAAGACTGTTGGGAACTATATTGGTGCAGTGGTAAAAGTGGTTAGTGAATCAGGGGCCATTGAGCTAGGACATGAGAGAGAGGTCCTAAACACTCTTCTAAAAACCTTGGTTTCGGTATAGTCAGCCTTTCTCGCTCTCTCTCTCTCCTGGGCCCCGGGATGATCTACACTTCACCCACCTTCCCCTTCTCCTTGTTCAACTTATTCTCCACTCAAGCCTCACTCCTTTAACACAAATTAAATCATAAATCCAGCTCATCAGTTATCCTCAGCAGGACTAAATCTTGGCATTCCAACTTGTTCTTCAAGATTCCCTCCTTGGGATCCCATTGCTGGTCATCTTGCTTTGATGCATGGACAGTAGATAGACAGCTTTGCTTTGTGTTTCCACTGGTATTATTTGAGCCCTTCACTGACATTCTGCTTGTTGGTTCTTAATGACCCCTTCCTTCTTTTTTTAATTTCTCCAAGTCTTTGGTTCCTAAAGACCCCTTCCCATTTGGGCTGTATCTTTGCACTCTCAGCTCCCATTGGCTTGTTCCTGACTGACTAGCAAATTCCCCTTTCTTCAAAGGATGGGCAATCTTTTTTTTTGATTACGATAAAAGAATTTGAGTTTAAAGCTGACTTTTTACAGGTTTAGAATGCACTGTGCAACAATTGTTGAATCTATAAGTTTGGTTAAATATCGGAAACATTGGATCATATTTGTGAGTTTAAATATCACACTTGTTTATGTTCAAGGCTTTTAACACTATCTAGCAGAAATGTATAAAAAAAGTCTGTAGTTTTAAAACATTAGGCTTTAAGCATCTGTTTTGCATCATGCAAAATGTGTTCCCTGCTTTACACAACTTCAGATTTAGTTTTTGTGCTTTACATTCATATCTTACTGACACATTTGGTTTGCCCATTAATTTGATTGCATTTTCATAATTATTGTCTTGCAAAAAAATGCCACATGCTTTTTTTTTAAATATTATCATTAAAGTCAGGTATTTGTATCTCTAAATTACATTGCACAAGAGGTATTAAAATATAAATATTTGTAAAAGTCCTCTATATTATATACAATTGCTTTTGCTTTTTTTAATCAATATTTTGCTCAAATACCACTTAATTCATCATTTTGATCACCACAAAGTTTTGTTCTCACCTGCTGTCCCTCAGCATCCTTTGATCTGTTTTGATGATTTCTGCACAAAGATGGATCTTGAGTAAATGACCCAGACTTGCCTCAATTGGTTTTGGATTTTATATTTAACAGGAAAAAAGCATTAATAAATTACAAGCAATTAAAGCTGCTACATATTATGACTTTAAGATGTCTGTTGCTCAAACAACAAGTCTGACATGTATGCGCATACTGACACCGAGCATGCTTATGCCTTGTATAAGGAGCAGACCAGTATAATCTGAGAGGGTTAATTAAGGCAAGAAGAGGATGGACAGATGTGAGAATTAAATGGACATGGATAAGTGCTGGAAGATAAGGCAGACCCCAGATGGAATCCCATCAAAGATCTTTAAAATAGCTGCAGAAGTTTTATTTAACATTTGACTGAGTTCTTTAACAAGTTCTTCAACAGGGTAATAGCTGCAAGGAATTGGAGGTATGTGATAATGATGCCAGCTTGCAAAAAATGGGGCAATGATTTGCATTGGAAGCTACAGGCCTGTATGTCTCACTTCAGTGGTAGACTAAAGAAAAGAGGTTGCAATGAGGTCAAGAAGTAAAAGGTTCCTAAAGAAAAATGGACATCTCAGAGATTCACAACTGGTAGATTGTGATTGCTTAACCAATCCATTTCTATAACATAGTCGCCAGGAAGTTGGACAACTATAACCCTCTGCATTTAATAGAGTAGGAGTTTTGTAAAGCCTCTGACTTAGTCCCACACCATATTGCTCAACCTCTTACTGCAAGAAATAGGGACAAAGCCTAAAATAAATAAGGGGGCAGAGACCCAAAAATAGGGACATATTTTGAATATTGCTCTTATAAACTTAGAAAGCTGTTAGAATCACATGAATTGTATTAGCATACATTTTCTAAAGGATATAAAGTTTTAAACTCAAATTTAAATGATTATTTATTTACTTCAATCCTCAGTGATTTGACAGAAAAACACACATTTTATGAGGAACAGACCAAAAATATGAAGCAAATATCAGGACATGCTGTGAAAATCGGTTTACTATCAAATACTCGAAAGTCAGACGTACGAATGTTGAAAACGCTGACGCATAAGATCTATGCCATGCATATTAAGTAGGTTAAAAGATCGACACGGAAATTCAAAATTTCCATGTCGATGTTAATGTCGACTTTTTGTTTTGTTTTTAGTTGCTAAAGTGCCGCAAACTGTGACCCAATAGTCCCAAGCTGTGCAAAGCATTACAGCATACATTCCAAAGTGCATTACAGAAGCACCGCAATAATCCCATGTGATGGTGACATATCCTTGTAGTCTCCTTGAAATACAAACTGAAACACAGCAATAGTAGTATACTCCCAACATATTCCTCACACATCTTGTTGCATCTCCATCAACAGTTGCCCGGACATCTAGTATAGTTTAAGTATTGCAACATTTAACACAGATGAATTTCCGGAATTACATGTACAAGATCTACATACACATCCTAAAAGCTGCAATGTTTAGCAACAAATTCCACAAAATGTTTAGGGGTGAAATCATTCCTCTTTTGTAGCAATCTGAGAAATACCTCCTCCCTCATCAGTCTAGCCCGCATATCCTCAACATGGTTCTGTTCCAAGCATAAGACATGCAGTACATCATGTAAAAACAGCTGTTTCTTCCCAAGCAAACTCCTCAACCTCCTATGTCAGCCCTCAACACTATTTTGTGTGTGTGGATATCCCATGGTACATGTATGTGCTTGATTCCAGAATACTACTTCAAATAGTGGTGGTATGACTTCGGTGGAGGATTGCTTCATGCCAATTCTCCGTGGTCTGCCCACCAAGTAATTGATTTTAAAAAAACTCATATAGAGGTTTTCCATGGGCAAGCATTTCACTCTGGATACTTTGGAATGTTTCCATGCCCTCATTTGGTGGTATAAATGCCAATGATGGTATTGTTTACACAAAGACACAAACTGGATATCATTGCCAAATTCTACAGTAAGCCGCAACTTCTGTATCTGCCGCCATATGATTTGACAAAAATGGAACCAGCACCCCAATGCATGCGAATCTACAAGATTCCGTTTCACACTGTTCACTGCAGCTTTCTCAAAATCACTCAATACTATTGCAGGCTTGAACAACAACTCATGTTCCTGACATAGTTGCAATAACAATCTCCAAAAATAGTCATGTGTCTGTTCGGATTTAGATGTCAGTACACCATATACTGCTGTAAATACCTCACCAGTGATATTCCCCCTGTAGATTACAGTGCACAGTATGAAGCTGCTTACATTCTCAGGTGTTTAATGGGAATGTACCATGTATTAGAATTGCTTCACTTGAACATAGTGCATGCAGGTTACTAACAGTTGTGATAATGACAGCTGGTGGAGTACTCTTGCTAAAATCGCCATGACCTATTAGGAATAACCCTAACTTAAGTGGCAACATATCTGCTGTCAAATCCCTCAATATAACCCTTTCATAGCCTTGAACTTCTGTGGACTTTCTGCGAAATCTGCGCACAGACTGTTTCAAGGCATCTGTATTGGGTAACATGGTCACTATATCTGTTGAGGTGCTTGCCATCACCTCAGATACTATTCTGCAAGGATCCTCATGACTGGTTGCAGCATGTCTCTTGACACTACAGCGAACCTGTGCTTCCTCATACCTTTCTAAACTAGGACCATGGAAATGGCCAATAGTTTTAGCAGTCTTTCACCTTCGGGTATAGATTCCCCTACACAATGGCCCTTACATTTATCCTTTATTTTCTTAGTACAACACCAGTAGTTTCTGCTACCTCTACTTCTTTCCAAGTAGTACTGGTAGCCATCTATATTCAATAACTTTTTGCCTTTCTGGGTTTCGGTGGTGGTGTATGTGGACCCAACTATACCTGGGGTTGTGTCTCTGATGTCCGACATAGTCACTATAGTAGTATGACCTACATATAGAATACATACACCTATTTTGCTCTGTTTTCTGTTTTCTCCTCTGAGTTTAAAATGTATCTACATTATCTCAAATTGCAGCTCATTCTCAAAATGGAACATACTGTATGTATGAAATGACTCCCCTACTGAATCCTGCAGCTTAGTTTACATTGCCATCCATGCCTAACTTTATTCCAGGTGATGACATGAATAAATATAGGCCAGTTGCACTGAACAAACTCTGAACAATTATCCATGGACTGCCAAGAAAGGTTCTACAATCATCTTTTGAAAAGTTCATAACTACACACAAAACAAAATCAGTTCTGCAATCCACCAGAATGATTGGGCACACAGTAAATGATGCATCACATAAGTGAATTATACACAAAAATTGTCCACTGATAAAATACATCCATGTGGCAGAAATGCCATATCAGTTAAACTGTCATGTCCACAAAACGTCCAAAATCAGACCGCAAACATGGTCATGGCTTATAGCAAGATGCTTTGACAGCTGTAGACACTAAATGTCAGGGCTGATCACATAAACAATAAAACTGCACATAGTAAACTGACTGAGGAACACAAGTGATTGCCATGAGTCTGTATTCCCCAACACATACATGCCATTGCCTATGGAAAAGTATTGGGCTCTTATTTCTCCAAAAACAAAACTTTGCAGCCAGCAGAATGGCACATCTGTCAAGTGTGTGTACAAAATGTGCACCCAGTACCCAGTGACTGAAAACTTGGCAACTGCATCCATGTCAATAAACCAAAAACAGTGGTAACCACAGCAATGTGTATCACAATCAGAGGTCATGTGCAATGTCTCCGAGATATCCCTCTACACCATAGGTGTGATAATGTGCTGCCACACCAATCAGTGCATTATTACGCTTAATCTAAAACTTAGGCGAGGGTGGTAAGTCATGCAGAATAGACTCATATAGTCTGTCCAAATGACCCTGCTCATATGCCACATGATGAGAGAAACACATGGCCTTAAGTTGCCCGTGCCAGCCTTCTGCACTGTTTTGTCTACTTCAAAGTACTGCAGCTGTGAGTTCATACACTGATGAAAACATAGGTGGAAAAGGTGGTGGGATGCTCTGGGCATGTAGGACAACCTCTCACATATCTGTCATTAAACCATTCCAAAAGAAGTATGGTCTCACAAGAGCAATGTTCAAGGAGAACATCATAAGCTTCAGGGATGTCCCCATGGAGAGAAATGCCAATGCCAGCATTTCCTTTACTTCCATCTAAAATGATGACACACCTACATAACATAAAAATAGATCTATCTGTTGTATCCTGAATCAAATGATGTGGCCCAAATGAAAAAGGCAGCCATGTTGGTGTGCATTAGGGAATGCATCTCTGATAGC
This sequence comes from Protopterus annectens, assembly GCF_019279795.1. Classification (NCBI taxonomy): domain Eukaryota; kingdom Metazoa; phylum Chordata; order Ceratodontiformes; family Protopteridae; genus Protopterus; species Protopterus annectens. The sequence continues at coordinate 106,202,124 of NC_056725.1, forward strand.
ATTAACTGCAGCCCTTTCAAAATCTATAACTGCATGCTGTGGCTGTAATTCAACTCCTAATCCCTCTGCTAAGCCTATTAAGTCATTAAATATGTGGTCATATGCCTTGTGATAGTTTGAGGATCTCAAGCAGTAGATATGGGGTTCAAACCTCATGACGTCACCATCCCAGTGCTGGCCATAGATGGTGTACAGCTGTCTGCAAACAGCTGCGTATGTAGGAAATGTACCATCCATCATCCACAAGTGACTGTGTTCTAGAAAAATGATATTCCCCTTAGTGGTCAGCAAACACATTGTGTGTCTTTCTCCCTGTATAGCTCTCACCATGAAGTCACCATCCCTCAATGGAATGCCCTACAGGCTGCTGATCATTCTTCCCATAGCTGTGTTGGTCTTATGTTTGATATGCTGTATGATTTGCTGTAGAGCCTGTTTCCATGACTGATGCTGCACTGCTTCCCCATCAGCAGTCTGTGTGCATCTTTCCATAGTTCTTACTAGTGTGTCTGTGATGTGTGCAGCCTGCCTGTGAATGTCCTGCAGCAAATGTACAGCTGAAACCTCCTCTGGGCAAGGTGCATGGTGATGTGAAACACTCCTCAACAATTCCTCACCATCAGCTGTTATAATTGTAATGGCACATTCTTTGTAATGTGTCACTCTCTTCTCCATATATTCCCAATATGAGTATCCATTTCCTTGGCTTTTCCTGTGGTAGTGGTAACCTTCTAGCAGTAGCATTGGTTTCCCCTTCTGACTTGCTGCAGTCTCACATATCATCCCAGCCATACCAGGAGTATTTATGTTTTGTAAATTGCCACCTTCCTTGTCTGTAGACATGTTTCTGTGACTTCATCCTCATTTCCTGCTCTACACTCTACTTATAAAGTTACTCTAGAGGACAGATAGGACAGGTACTAAAACAGCCATGCTAAGAACCATGTGGTGGGTCCTGGATCACTAACTGAAGAGCTACCATTCAGCATTTTGCATGCCAAGATTCAGACAGATATTGCTTTTTCACCTACAAACATATGGATTTATACTAACACTTCCATGACATTTTAAAAGATGGCCTTCCATAGCAGAACCATATGAAATGTATGACTCTGGTAATATGTTTTTCTTCTTGCTTCACAAATGTACTCTTTGATGACTGGGTAAATTAACTGTTAAACTTTTCCTGCCTTAATCTGTAGAAAAAGTACTGGTTACAAAATAGGTGTAATTTATTTTTGGACAAACACACATAATATTATAATATTATGAATAATTATCTCACATTTACACTCCAGTTTCATATTATGGTTGAAATGTGATGTGATTTGGAATATTTTCACTGAAAAAAGCTTTCTAAAAGAAGTGACAGCTATTAAGTTAAAACAATTATACACTCCTATTATTATTTTCATTCAAAACATTCATACTGACAACAGCATTTCTTTCCATTTTTCCTGTTATGCTGAGTTGACATGTGAAACTTCTACATCTGTAAAAAGCAGCTAGTCATTTATGATGCCGCCAATAACAGAACTAGGATATGGACAGTCTTCTGAAACAAAAGTACTCCATTCACATTTTGTTATACTGTTGCTTTCCCATTATACATTTGAATGCAATAGGGAAGTCGACTATTTGAATTTTACCAGAATCCCAATGTTTTCTTTTTTTATTACTGCATAATGATCTTGGATACCATATGAAATATTTTCTGAACCCTGAGCTTGTGTGGCCTAGCGGGTAAATTATTTTACTGTGGAGAAGTGAGACATAGCTACTATATGGGGTGCCCCAACAGAAGTGCAGTTTATTTGTGGTTCATATCAAAGATAGCATCACTCAGTAAGTTGTGTTTAAACATCTGTCATTCAGACAGTTGTGTTCAACTACCATTTTGGATGCTGGATGCAGTCCACCTGTGGAGGTTGAAATAATGCACTCTGAATTTAGCTTATTGCTGAATATCATTTTTATTTATATATTAGATTCCAATCATAGTAAAATACCAGATCATAGTACTATCAACCAAATACCCTACTCATGGGAGACTTTAACTAACCATCTGTAGACTAGTAAACATACATTGCCTCTAACTCACAGGCACAGTGTTTCCTGGACTTTATCAAACACCTTAGAATGGTGCACACATCAACATGTAAGAGCATTGCACCCCCCCCCCCCCATGTCACATCCTCATTGGTGAGGTCAGACCACAAATCTTTTGCTCTTGAAATAAAAATCAATCCAAAAAAACCCAGCTAATTCCATAACAGTTTGTTGAAATTCACAGCTTACCCAAACCCAGAGAATTCAGCTACCTATGCAGAATTACTTACAGAAACTCTACAACATCCAAATATCTGCATTGAGGCTATCATACCTACCAGAATTAAGCCCGGATCTAACAGCAAAAACAAACCCCACTGGTGGAATCCTTACCTTAACAGCGAATATAACAAAAGAAAAAAAGTCATGGCCCAAATCAGAAAGAACAACTCTTATAGAGGCAACGGCTGTCTTAATCAACTTAAAAAGAGATTGAAAGGTCTAATAAAGGCCAACAAGACCAATTACGAAGTCAGGATAGCCTCCCTGGCTAAGGACAATCACAGGGCCTTATTCAGCTATGTTAGGAACTTCCAAGGTAACACTTACATTGTGCAGAACTAGTGGTAAGCGGTGCAACCTTAACTGTCCTGGATGACATAGCAAATCTACTGGCTGACAAATTTAGATCTAACTTCAGACCCCACACACCCGCTACTACTCCCTGTGAAATACTTTCTAGCACACCCCCCAACATATCAACAGAGAGCAGTTTTGGTGGTGCTCACTAAGGCCAAAAACCTGCTTCAATGAGCCCTGACAATATCCCTGGTTACCTCCTAAATAGTCTAAAACATGACCTAGCAGGATCACTTGAGGCAGTCTTCAACTACAGCCTCAAAACAAGTTACGTGCCAAGTGAATGGAGCGTTGCAACAATCATCTCTGCTCATAAGGGGACAATCAACAAACCCCAGGAACTACAGACTCATGACTTTGTGAAGTCTAATATGCAAACTCATGGAATAAATTATCATAAAAGTGATCAACAAGAACACTGGCAACCTACAGACACTGGACCCATCCCAGTGTGGCTTTGTTAAGGGAAGGTCTTGCCTACTCAACCTGGTAGACTTCTTCAAGACAGTCAGAAAGACTACAGATGAGGAGAAAATGGAGCATACCACTTATCTTCACCTGACCAAGGTATTTGATACAATACCCCACTCAGGCACTTTTTATAACCTCTCAGAACGAGGCATAAATCCCTGTATAGCTCAATGGATTTCTGTTTTGTTCGCAGATAGAACCCAAAAAGTCAGGATCATTGAGACCACCTCTGCAAGAAGACTGGTCACCAGCTGGGTACCCCATGGCTAAATGTTGGGCCCATTTCTGTTTGAGATCTACTTCTCAGAAGTCAAGGCTAATGCCAAGGGCCTCTGTCTCACCATTTGCAGATGACTGTAAATTGGGAGCTATAATTTATTCCCCTCATAATACCAACATCCCACATGAGGGTCTAAAACAAATGACTGGTGCAAAAGCCACAGGTTAAAACTCAACCTAAAGAAATTCATTACAGTGCCCCTTGAGAAATTCCACCCAGGCTAATTACTCCATCTATAAAAAACATCTTCAATAGTTGACCCAGTTGCTAGGGATCTGAGAACATATGTAGATAGTAGTCTGGCTTTCCACCAACATGCAGCCAGGATAGTAATAAATCATTCTGTGTCACCCAACTCATAAGCAAAGGTATGGCATCATTTCCACAAAAATTATACCACCACTCTATGCAGCCTTATCTGACACATCACTGAGTACAATGCCCAGCCACGTGCAATAGTTGAATTTCTCACCAGGAGAACTAAAAGTATGAATAACCTGCTCTACACAGATTGCTTTAAGGCCATATCTCTGTACTCAGTCTCTTACAGGTTACTGAGAGGTTATCTATGCCTAGCATGTAAAGCATCCTCAGTTCCAGCTCTGATGGATCTCTTGCACATCTGCAAAGTAAAAAGCACCATAAATACTAGATCCAGGAACTTAAAGTTTGTCTGTGGCATAAACAAAACATGCTGGACAGACTGATGCCTGTCTCAAAGGATCCCCCTGCTATGGAATAAGCTCCCTATCTACTTGAAGCAGAGTTCACCCCTAACCCAATTCAAAAGAAATCTTCATCATTGGATGGGAAATTGGAAAGTCACCCCAGTCTGGTCTCCATATCTCTGATGGATAGAAGTCAACAGTAAGTAAATTAATCCCCAACTAACATACCCCCCTGACACACATAGCCATTAACTTCCTCTTTACTAACATACCTCACCATATAGGCATCCAAGGAACTCAAGGACAAAACTGGGTTGCACGGTTAGGAGTGTAAAGACCCTGGGGGTTGTTAGCCTAGTATAGATCTGAAATTCGTATGTCTAACATTATTGACTGCAATCCAAAAAAGTTATGAAAATTTTATGAAGAATAAGGGAAAAATATGTGGTAAAATCAGGGATGTTCTACACAATTAGGTACTTTTGAGAAGTATAGTGGATATAAAAAGTGTAAACACCCCTGTTAAAATGCCAGGTTTTTGTTATATAAAAATGAGACAACAATGAATAATTTCAAAGCTTTGCCCACCTTTAATGTGACCTATAATCTGTACAATTCAATTAAAAAAACAAATCTGTTAGGAGAAAAATATAAAAAATAAAAAACGTACAATATGGTGGTTGCATAAGTGTGCACACCCTTAAACTAATACTTTGTTGTGTGTGCACACCCTTAAACTTGTACTTTAAGCACCTTTTGATTTAATTACAGCATTCAGTCTTTTTGGGTAGGAGTCTATCATGTGGTATATCTTGACTTGGCAATATTTGCCCACTCTTCCTTGCAAAAGCGCTCCAAATCTGTCAGATTGCGAGGCCATCTCTTGTGCACAGCCCTCTTCAGGTCACCTCACAAATTTTCTATTGGATTTAGGTCTGGGCTCTGGCTGGGCCATTGTAAAACTTTAATTTTCTTCTGGTGAAGCCATTCTTTTGTTGATTTGGATGTATACTTCAGGTCATTGCCATGTTGAAAGGTGAAATTCCTCTTCATCTTCAGCTTTCTAGCAGACACCTGAAGGTTGTTGATCAAAAGTGACTGGTATTTGGAACTGTTCATAATTTCTTCCACCTTGGCTAAAGCTCCAGTTCCAGTTGAAGAAAAGCAACTCCAGAGCATGATACTCCCACCACCATGCTACACTGTGGGGATGGTGCTCTTTTAGTGATGCAAAGTGTTGTTTTTGCACCAAACGTACCTTTTGGAATTGTGGCCAAAAAGCTCAACCTTGGTCTCATCAGACCATAACACATTTTCCCACATGCTTTTGGGAGACTTGATGTATTGTTTTGCAAATTTTAGCTGGGCCTGGATGTTTTTCTGTGTAAGAAAAGGCTTCCATCTTGCAACCCTTCCTCATAGCCCAGACATATGGAGAATATGGGAGATTGTTGTCACATGTAGTACACAATCAGTACTTGCCAGAAATTCCTGAGCTCCTTCAGTGTTGCTGTAGGTCTCTTGGTAGCCTCCCTGACCAGTTTTCTTCTTGTCTTTTCATCAATTTTGGAGGAATGTCCAGTTCGTTGCAACATCACTGTTGTCCCATATTTTCTCCACTTTTTGATGACTGTCTTCACTGTGTTCCATGGTATATCCAATAGTGTGGAAATGTTTTTGTCCCCTTGTCCTGACTGATACCTTTCAACAACAAGATCCCTCTGATGCTTTCTATGCTCTCTGTGAACCATGGCTTTTGCTGTAGCAGGCAACTGAGTAAGTGTCAGGAAAATCCTATGAGGACAGCTGAACTTTTTTATTTGGGGTTAATCAGAGTCTGTTTAATTAATGGCAGGTGTGTACCCAAGAATACTGAATGTTGTAATTAAATCAAAAGGTGCTTCAACAAAGTATTAGTTTAAGGGTTTGCACACACAACAAAGCATTAGTTGAAGGGTGTGCACACTTATGCAACCAGCATATTGTACATTTTTTATTTTTTATATTTTTCCCCTAACAGATTTGTTTTTCAATTGAATTGTACAGGTTATAGGTCACACTAAAGGTTGGAAAGGTTTTGAAATGATTTATTATGGTCTCATTGTTTTTATATCACAAAAACCTGGCATTTTAACAGGGGTGTGTACACTTTTTATATCCACTGTATATGAACCCAGTCAAGTATCATACTGGAACACCTGTTGCTGTTGGGAGTAATACATCTCACAGTAGCCCTGTGACACCCACATAACAATATTAAGTAACATCTGAGTATCAGGTTTAGACTGGCGCTGCAGTTGTAATGATAGGAATCAAAGAAAACTGCAGAGTAGCACGTAAAAGCATTTCACAGAGGGAAATTAACTTGCATGTTATGCATCATTTATATTATATATATTTATAATGATGTATCGTTTATAGATCTCATTGTTTTATCAGCATCATGCTTGATAATATAAAGTAAGTTAATAAATAATGCAAAAAAACATTCACAAGAGATTGATAGCTATGTTAAAGGCAGAAAGAGGGAGAAAAAACAATACTACTTTTTTTTTTCTTGGACTCAAGAAGGATATACATGGAGAATTAACTATAAATGTAATCCATAAAGCCCTTAAACTCAGCAGCATACACTTTGCGTCTTTCTTAATGTATGGTATGTCTGTCTGTCTGTCTCCCTGCCAGCTAACTTGTTTCTTTGTGCATTTGAGATGGCCAGCCTATGAGAGAAAGACTCACATGCAGTTCTGTTTAAGTAGCAGTGCAGCCCACAAATTCAGAAGTGCTTTGAACTCTTCTTTTGAGCTTTGAGTGCTTAAAGGAAACCCAGAACTCCAGTGTGCAAAAGAGAGGCATTTCAGTAATGTGTGGGTAAAAATACGAGAAGGCTTATTGCAGGACATTTCTGTCAGCCATCTGAAGAACAGGCTGCTGCAAGTTTATCTAGAAAAAGGAACAAAAATGCTACTAAATGTAAATATACAGCAAGTATTGCCTTTAACTATGTTTATTGCTTTCTAGGAATACAAGGGACTGCTTTGTGTTGCTTTTCTCTTAATATAAGACTGCTTGCTGATTTTCCTACATTTAGTTGACTGTTTAATGTAATATTTAACGTAATGTAATAGTTGTTCTGAACAGAACAAATAGTTTAAATTCCTTTTTCCCCTGAATTTAAAAGAC